>NW_023411202.1:0-308546 GCF_903995425.1 Onychomys torridus
CATGGCAGGTTCTATATTGAAGAAAATGGAAGAGCCAGGCAAAGGAGGGAATATGTTGAAGGATAAGTAAGAATTGGTCAATTTGAATAAGATGTATGGAACCCTGTCACTATAAAAATGTCTGTAATCTATTGATACAGATATAAGCATTTTAAAAATAGGGTCAACAGATAACAGGGCAACAGCTTGTCTCCTGAACACTATAGACTAACAAAACAAAGTACAATATCAGAAATGTGTTACCTCTTTGTTGCTGTTTTCCTGGTATGTCCCCCTCATTACAAGGTACCATTAACATTCTTGGTTATTCTCTAGAATTTGAAGGTAAGACCCTATTTCTAAAGACACCAAACACTTAAATCATAGAACAGTGAGAAATCATAATAGTATTGACCTGTAAGAATGATCCTTACAGAATAGCTTTCAAAGTGCTTGGAGGTTGCATGCATGCTAACAGAGGGGGAAAAGAAATCACAAATCCTACCAAGCTGTGAATCCAGGTGATTACAGTGACTGACCAGTGAAAAATGCCAACTGATACAATAATAACATGAATATAATGGGAGTAAACAACAGTTTTCTAATAGGATTTAAAGCCCATTCAACAAGATAAAATGCATACATGTGACTGTTATTGGGTCCAGCAACCAGTGGCTGCATAAGCTCTACACCTTAAAAGATAATTTTTACATAGTTGACTGTATTTTTGCACAGGCTTCTACCCATCTGTTTATCCACATGCTAGAAGTAGTGTCTTTGTCTGAGGGAGCCTCTCTTGGTCTGATTGATACCCTTGGTCCAGTGGGAGCTCTTGGTCTGGCTGGTGCTGATAGACTCTTTGGCTCAGGGAACAGCTCTTAGTCCAATCTGGCCTGGAGTAGAATTTGGAGGAGGTGGAGCTTGTGGGTTATAAGATGTGATGGGGGATGATGGTAGTCTGACCTGTCTGCAAGAGGCCTGTCTTTTGGCTTGAGACTGGGAGTGCAATGGGTGGTGGTGTGGGGGCACAGGTTGTGTCCTTGTGTGTCATCTAGACAAAGACTCACCTCTAAGTTCCATCTGGCACTGGCAGGCTCTGTCTCTGGGAACACTTGAAGTCACAGAGGGTGGGTGGGATTTGGGGGTGATGGGGCTTGTGGGATATAGGGTGTGATGGGGGATGATGGTAGTCTGACCTGTGTGCAGGAGGTCTGCTTGCCCACTGGCCTGTAACTGGGACTGAAATGGGTGGTGGTGTGAGGTGCAGGGTTGTGCCCCTAGGCCCAAAGCCTAGGGGCTGGGTGTTCAGGTATGAGACTAAAGACTCACCTCTTAGTCCAATCCAGTGCTGGCAGGCTCTCCAATTATACATTTTTATTGGACTTGAATTTTATGTGTTGTGTGGAAATGTTATGATTTTTGAAAAATTAAGAGAAAGGACAGAAATGAACAAATAAATCACTTTGTGAGATCTACTACACTGATTATTTGATCAGTTTTCTCTGAATTCTTATACAATTAACCTTATTAACTGTCTAATATTTTTAAGAGAAGCATATGTTAATAATGACAGATAAGAAAGAAAGGGGTCTAAACTGTTTGTATTACTGTAGCTCAAGTAGACCTTGAAGTGAGGAATTGTGATGCCTCCAGAGGTGGTTTTATTGTACAGGATTATTTGGGCTATCCTGGTTTATTTGTTTTTCCACATAAAAAAGAGTATTGGTTTTTTTGCAGTTCTGTGAAGAATTATATTGGTATTTTGATGGTGATTGCATTGAATTTGTTGATTGCTTTTGGTAAGAGTGCCATTTATTATTATGTTACTCCGGCCTATACATGAGCATGGGATATCTCATTTTACTGACATATTCTTCAAATTCTTTTTTTAGGGACTTAAAGTTCTTGTCACACACATCCTTCACTTGCTTAGTTAGAGTTACCCCAAGGTATTTTATATAATTTATACCTATTTTAAAGGGGGAGGTATCTCTGATTTCCTTCTCAGACTGTTTGTCAATTGTATATGTGAAGGCTACTGAATTTTTTGAGTTAATCTTGTATCCTGCTACATTGCTGAAGGTGTTTATAAGCTGTATGAGTTCCTTGGCCAAATTTTTGGGGTCACTTATGTATACTATCATGTCATCTGCATATAGCAAAAGCTTTACATCTTCCTTTCCAGTTTGTATCTCATCATGTTGTCTTATTGCTCTGGCTAGAACTTCAAGTACTATATTAAATAAGTATGGGGAGAGCAGACAGTGTTGGTACTGGCATAAAAACTGACATGTGGACCAATGAAATTGAATTGATGACCCTGACAAAAAACCCACACACCTATGAACATACAATTTTTGGTAATGAAGCCAAAACTGTACAATGGAAAAAAGAAAGCATCTTCAACAAATGGTGCTGGCATAACTGGATGTCAACATGTAGAAGGCTGCAAATAGATCCTCATCTGTCACTGTGCACAAAACTAAATCCAAATGGATCAAAGACCTCAACATAAATCCAGTAACTCTGAAGCTGACAGAAGAGAAATTAGAAAGTAGTCTTGAACACATTGGAATAGGAGATCACTTCTTAAATATAACATGAGTAGCACAGACACTAAGATAAACAAATGATCAATGAGAACTCTTGAAACTGAGAAGCTTTTGTAGAGCAAAGGACCTAGTCAACAAGACAAAGCAACAGCCTACAGAATGGGAAAAGATCTTCACAAAACCCACAGCTAACAGAGAGCTGAAACCCATAATATATAAAGAACTCAAGAAATTAGACATCAAAATGCCCAACAGCCAAATTGAAAAATGGCTATAGAGCTAAACAGAGAATTTTCAACAGAGGAAGCTCAAATGGCTGAAACATATTGATGGAAATACTCAACATCCTTTGTCAAGAGGGAAATGCAAATCAAAATGACTGAGATACCACTTTACACAGTCAGAATGGCTAAGATCAAAAACACAGAAGACAGATTATACTGGAGAGCATGTGGAGCAAGTTGGTGGGAATGAAAACTTGTACAGCAACTTTGGAAATTAATATGGTGCTTTCTTAGAAAATTGGGCACTCTCATCCAAGACGCAGCTATACCACTCTTGGGCATATACCAAAGGAATGCTCAATTATGCCACAAGGGAAAATGCTCAGCTATGTTAATAGCAGCATTGTTTTTAATAGCCAGAACCTGGAAACAACCTAGATGCCCTTCAACTGAAGAATGGATAAATAAAATGTGGTACATATACACAATGGGGTACTTCTCAGCAGAGAAAAACAATGATAACATGAGTTTTGTAGGCAAATGGATGGATCTAGAAAAAAAAAAAAAACATCGTGAGTGAGGTAACCCAGACTCAGAAGGACAAACATGGTATGTACTCACTCATAGGTGAATAATAGATGGAAAACAAAGGATGACTAGTCTGCTACTTACAACTCCAGGGAGGCTACCTAGTAAAGAGGATCCTAAGAAAGACACATGGATCACCCAATGACAGAGAAATGGATGAGATCTACATAAGCAAACTGGATGTGAGGGTGATAATGAAGGGCAATGTTTGAGGGAAAAAGAGTGTAAGGGCTAGGGAGTTTCCAGATGGATCAAGAACAGAGGGAGAACAAGGAAAGAGATACCATGATAAATGCAGACCCCATGGGAATAGGAAGAAGCAAAGTGCTAGAGAAATCCCTAGAAATCCACAAAGATATCTCCACAATAGACTACTGGCAATGGTCAAGAGATAGCCCAAAATGACCTCCTCTGTGTATTGGATGGCCAAACACCCTAACTGTAGTGACAGAACTCTCATCCAGTGACTGATGGAAGCAGAAGCAGAAATCCACAGCAAAGTTTCCAGATGGAGCTCTAGGATGTCAATGGGCAAGAGCTATTGAGACCATGATTGGAATAAGCACAGGGACAAATAATTAAACCAGTGGAAACACATGAACTATGAAACAAGAGCTGAGGATCCCCATGGGACTTGATCATGCCCTCTGGATAACTGAGACAGTTGATTAGCTTGAACTTTTTATGAGGCACCCAGGCAGTAGGACTGGGAACTGCCCTTAGTGCATGGCTCTTAGGAACCTAGGGCCTATGCTGAGACACTTTGCTCAGCCTAGGTATAGAGAGGAGAGTACTGGACCTGCCTCAGTTGAATCTACAAGGCTGTGCTGAATCTCCTGTGGACTGCTTGACTTGGTGGAGGTGGGAATGGGAGTGTGCATTGGGGGGAAGGGAGGAAGGAGGACAGGGGAATTGAATCCATGGCTGGTATGTAAAATTAAATTAATTGTATTTTTTTTAAAAAAATAAAGAAAAGGGAAAGGATATTGTAATAGAAATTCTCCCTTGTGCATTCTTTCATTTGGAAAGCTTGTGCATTATCCACTTTAGATTTCATCTGTTTCTTATATACATGCTTATGTTGCATTTTAATGTTATGTGCATTTCTATGAGTGCTATTTACTATTATATTGATTTCAGAGGTGTATTCCAGTCAACACTTCTATACTCAATCACAATTATTACTTTGTGTTATGTAGCATTCCATATATGTGAAATAGGAATGGGTTGGGGCTACTGTTAAAAACAAAACAGAAATAATAAAAATCATATTCTTGTCAATAGATACTGGGTAGAATTTGTCAAACACAGAGAATACTCTAAATTCATGTGACAGAAAAGACAAGCAGATATTCACTCATGAATAAACAAAGGATGACAGAACATTACCACCAATACAAAGAATTTTATCTAAATTGATTTTCGATTTATCTATTTTGTCTTAAGTATGTAAGAGTTTTGCATATATATATATATATATATATATATATATATATATATATATATATATATGTACTTTTTTGACTGATGAATCTATTTCCACTATTGTATCCTTTACACCAGAGATTGTCTCTTCCACATCTTGTAGTCTATTTCTTATGCTTGTGTCTCTGTTTCTAGTTTGTTTACTCAGATTTCCTATTTCCTCTATTTGTGTGTTCTTCATTGTTTCTATTTTAATTTTCAGATCTTGAACTGTGTCCTTCACATGTTTAATTTGTTTTTTATTGTTTTCTTGGCTTTCTTTAACAAATGTATTGATTTCCCAAAATTTTTTGTTTGTCTTTTCCTCAATTTCTTTATTGATTTTTTCCCATTTTTGTTTGTCTTTTCTTATTTCTTTAAGGAAATTTTTAAATTTTTATTTATTAATTTTTTATTATGTGTTTTAATTTTATACATCAGCCATGGGTTCCCCTGTCTTCCCCCCTCCCACCCTCAACCCCAACTTTCCCCAGCCCCTCCCCTCCATTCCCATGTCCTCCAGGACCAAGACACCCCTGGGGATTCATTTAAACCTGGTGGATTCAGTACAGGTAGGTCCTGTTCCCCCCTTCCAGACTGAGCATGTGTCCCTGTGTAAGCCCAAGGTTCCAAACAGCCAGCTCATGGACTAAGGACAGGTCCTGGTCCCACAGCCTGGGTGCCTCTCAAACAGATCAAGCTATTCAATTGTCTCACTTATCCAGAGGGCTTGATGTAGCTAGGGGTTCCACTGCTGTTGGTTCATCATCCATGTGCTTTCTTTCAATTGACTATTTGTCCCTGTGCTTTTTGCAATCTTGGATTCAACAATTCACGCTCTTGTAGTCCCTCCTCTTTCTCAACAGTTAGACACTTGGAGCTCCAGCTGGGACCTGGCCAAGGTCTCTGCATCCACTTCCATCAGTTATTGGATGAGAATTCCAAGACGACTGTTAGGGTGTTTAGTCATCTGATCACCAGACTAGGTCAGATCAGGCTTTCTCTCAACCATTGCCAGCAGTCTACAGAGGATATATCATTGTGGATTTCTGGGGACCTCTCGAGCACTCTGCCTATTCCTGTTCTCATGTGGTCTTCATTTATCATGGTCTGTTATTCCTCATTCTCCCTTTCTGTTCTTGATCCAGCTGGGATCTCCTGCTCCCCTAAGCTTTCTTTCCCTCAAATTTTGTCCTTCATTACTCCCACTGTCGTCCAGGTTGTTCATGTAGATCTCATCCATTTCTCTGTCATTGGGTGATCCCTGGGTCTTTCCTAGGGTCCCATTTTCTAGGTAGCATCTGGAGTTGTGTAGCAGTCTAGTCATCTTTATTTTACATCAAATATCCTCCTATGAGTGAGTACATACCACATTTGTCCTTCTGAGTCTGGGTTACCTGCCTCAGGATGATTTTTTTCTAGATCCATCCATTTCCCTGCAAACTTCAGGATGTCATTCTTTTTCTCTGCTGAGTGGTACTCCATTGTGTATATGTACCATATTTTCTTTATCCATTCTTCAGTTGAAGGGCATCTAGGTTGTTTCCAGGTTCTGGCTATTACAAACAATGCTGATATGAACATAGCTGAGCAAATGCCCTTGTGGTGTGATTGAGCATTCCTTGGGTATATGCCCAAGAGTGCTACAGCTGGGTCTTGGGGGAGATGGATTCCCAATTTTCTAAGGAAGTGCCATATTGATTTCCAAAGTGGCTGTACAAGCTTGCATCCCCACCAGCAGTGGAGGAGAGTTCCCCTTGCTCCACATCCTCCCCAACATAAGCTGTCTTCTGTGTTTTTGATCTTAGCCATTCTGACAGGTGTAAGGTGGTATCTCAGAGTCATTTTGATTTGCATTTCCCAGATAATTAGGGTTGTTGAGCAATTCCTTAAATGTCTTTCAGCCATTTGAACTTCCTCTGTGGAGAATTCTCTGTTTAGTTCTATAGCCCATTTTGTAATTGGACTGTTGGGCATTTTGATGTCTAATTTCTTGAGGTCTTTATATATTCTGGATATCAGCCCTCTGTCAGATGTGGGGTTGGTGAAGAATTTTTACCATTCTGTAGGCTGTTGCTTTGTCTTGTTGACCATGTCCTTTGCTCTACACAAGCTTCTCAGTTTCAACAGGTCCCATTGATTGATTGTTTCTCTCAGTGTTGTGCTACTGGTGTTATATTTAGAAAGTGATCTCCAGTGCCAATGCATTCAAGATTACTTCCTACTTTCTCTTCTATCAAGTTCATAGTAACTGGATTTATGTTGAGGTCTTTGATCCACTTTCACTTAAGTTTTGTGCATGGTGACAGACATGGATCTATTTGCAGCCTTCTACACATTGAAATCCAGTTATGCCTGCACCATTTGTTGAAGATGCTTTCTCTCTTCCATTGTACATTTTTGGCTTCTTTGTCAAAAATTATATGTTCATAGGTGTGCAGGTTAATGTCATGGTCTTCAATTGGATTCCATTGGTCCACATGTCGGTTTTTATGCCAGTAGCTTTATAGTAGAGCTTATGGTCGGGGATTGTGAAGCCTCCAGAAATTGGTTGATTGTACAGGATTCTTTTGGCTATCCTGCATTCTTTGTTTTTCCTTAAGAAGTTGAGTATTATTCTTTGAAGCTCTGTGAAGAATTTTGTTGGAAATTTGATGGGGATTGCCTTGAATCTGTAGATTGCTTTTGGAAACTCAAAGTGATTCCACTAAATTCAGGAACAAGAAATTGTAGTCCACTACCCAATATTTATTGAAAATATTACTTAAATTTCTAGCTAGATTAATAAGGCAGTAAAAGGAGATCAAGGAGATACAAATTGGAAAGGAAGTAGTCAAACTTTCATTATTTGCAGATGATATGATAGTATACATAAGTGACTCCAAAAATTCTACCAGGGAGTCAGTTGGATCTCTGTGAGTTTAAGCCCAGCTAGGCATACAGAGAAAGATGCAAGACAGGCTTCAAAACTACACAGAGAAACCTTGTTTTGAAAAACCAAAAAGGAAAAAAAAAGAAAATCAGAGAAATGTCACCCTTAACAATAGCAACAAATAATTAAAATACCTTGAGATAACTCTAACTATGCAAGTTAAAGACCTGTATAATGAGTACTTTCATTCTCTCTAAAGAAAGAAATAGAAGAAAATATCAGAAAATGGAAAGATCTTGCATCCTCGTGGATAGGAAGGATTAACAGAGTAAATATGGCAATCTTATCAAAAGCAATCTACAGATTCAGTGCAATCCTCAAAAAAATACCAACACAATTTTTCGCAGACATGAAAAGAACAATACTCAACGTCATCTGGAAAAGCAAAAAACTCAGGATAGCTGAAAGAATCCTGTACAACAAAAGCACATCTAGAGGCACTACTATAGAGCTACAGTAATAAAAAAAATGTTTTGTACGGACATAAAAACAAGCATGTGGACAAATGGAATTGAATTAAAACCTTGACATTAACACCCACCCCTATGAACAGAGATTTTTTTTTTTTTACAAAGAGGCCAAAACTATACAATGGAAAAATAAATCATCTTCAACAAATGGTGATGCAATAACTGGACATTAACATGTAGAAGATTGCAAATAGATCCATATATAATGCCATGAACAAAATACAAGTCCAAGAGGATCAAAGACCTCAATATAAAACAAGTTACATTGAATTTGAAAAAAGAGTAGGAAAGATATAATCTTGAATTCTTTAGCACAGGAGACCACTTCCTAAATATAACACCACTAGCACAGATCTGATAAAAACAATTAATAAATGGGACCTCCTGAAACGGAGAAGTATCTTTCTGTGAGGCAAAATACACAGTAAATAAGACACAAGGACAGTCTACAGAATAGGAAAAATATTTTTACCAACCCCACATCTGACAGAGGGCTGATATCCAAAATATATTTAAAAAATTTAAGAAACAGGATATCAAAATAACAAACAATCTAATTTATTTTTAAAAAATTGGCTATAGCATTAAACAGAGAATTTTCAAAGGAAGAACTTCAAATGGCTGAAAAGACATTTAAGGAATTCCTAGCATCATTAATTATCAAGGAGTGCAAATCAAAATGACTCTAAGATACTATCTTTCACCTGTCGGAATGGCTAAGATCAAATTACAGGCAGCTTATGTTAGAGAAGATGTGGAGCAAGGGGAACAATCCTTCACTGTTGCTGGGAGTGCAAACTTTGGAAATTAATATAGTGGTTTATCAGAAAATTGGAAATCAATTAACCTCAAGACCCAGCTTGGCATATACCTGAGGAATACTTATTCATGCTACAAAGATACATGCTCAACTATCTTTATAGCATCATTATTCATAACAGCCAGAACCTGGAAACAACCTAAATGACCCTCAACCGAAGAATGGATTAAGAAAATGTGGTATACATACACAGTGGAGTACTACTCAGCAGAGAAAAAAATAACATCATGAAATTTCGAGGCAAATGGATGGAAACAGAAAATATAATCTTGAGCAAGGTAACCCAGACTCAGAATTTAAAACACGGTACATATCTACTCATAACTGGATACTGTATATAAAGCAATGGGTAATCAGGCAACAACCCATATCTCCAGAGACACAAACTAACAGGGAAGAACCAAAGAAGGACTCATTGACCACCATGAGAAGGGGAAATAGATGTGATTTCCATGAGTAAATTGGGAATGAGGGGTGAGCAATGGCGGGTAGGGGGATAGCATATGAGAACATAATGGAATGGGATGGTTGAACTGGAACAGGGAAGGAGGCCTAATGCAATAAACATAATACCATGATAGAGAGAGACATCATGGGGATAGAGAAAAACCGAGAGTTAGGTAAATTGCCCAGAATCCCTAAGGATGACCCCAGCCCGGACTATTAGCGGTAGTGGAGAGGGTACCTGAACTGACCTGGCTTGTCCCAGAGATCAAACTGGAGAATATCCTGTCATCACAGAATTTTTTCCAATGACTGATGGAAGCAGATGCAGAGATCCACAGCTAATCACTATACAGAGTTCCAGAAGTCCAGTCGAAGAGAGAGAAGAGGGCTTCTATGAGCAAGTGCATTAGGATCATGATGAAGAAACATGCAGGGACAACCAAACCAAACTAGAGGAAACTCATAAAAGTTGGATCAATGACTATGGAGCCTACAGGGACTCTACCAGGCCCTTTACATGGTGAGAAATTATGTAGCTTGATCTGCTAGGGAGGCCCAGGGAGTAAGGATCAGAATCCATCTGTGGTGTATGAGTGGACTTTGTGGAGTACAAGACCTATGATTGGACAACTAATCCAGCCTTGAGGAAGGGGGAAGGGCTTGGACTTGCATGTACTAAATGTGCCTCCACATGGGACGCCTTGCCTTCTTATGGGAGTGTGTGGGAGATGGGTTAGGAGAGGAGGCAGGTGTGGGGAGAGAAGATGGGATTCTTTGATTGGTGTATAAAATAAATGAATAAATTTTCTTAATAAAAAAAAGAAATAAAAATGTGCAGATGGTGTCCATTTTGGGAAGAAAACAACTTTAGTCGATACTTACTGTCATGTTGGCTTAAATGTCAACAAAACTAGGTCATTTTCATAATTGGGGTATTTGGGAGTTTTTTTTTTTCATTTTTCCTAAAATATTTCTTAACAATTAATCATAATGTTGATTCTTTTGAGCTTTCCTGGTTGGAAGTTGGAGTAGACTTTATAGACTACTTCAGTAGTTATTTTTTTGTTTTCTTTAATTGTTGTTGTTGTTTTGTTTTATTTTGTGATTTTGAGACATGGTTTCATTGTTTAGCTCTGGCTGGCCTGAAACTCACTCCATAGACCAAGCTGGCTTCAAATTGAGAGATCCACATGCCTTTACCTCCCAAGTGCTGGGATTAAAGCTGGGTGCCAACACCACCCACCTTCAGTAGTTAATGCTTTGTTTTGTTTTGTTTACTTCAAATTCCTCCTCATCAAAATCATCTTTACCATCATCATCATGTACTTCAACAAGTTTTACATTTTTCAGTTTAACCTTCCTCTTGCCTCTAGGGCCACATCACTTTCCATATATTTGCACCTTCCTCATTTCATTTTGCTGACTTTGACTTTCCCCCATATCTATTCTTGGGCTTTCCACTAATATGTGCAGGTTCTGAACAAGAATTCAACCTGGAGACAGCACATAGTGTAATGTCAAATTCCCCAAGTGAAAATTTAATATACAAACATTTTAATATTAGCAGGTGTTACTGTTATTAAACTGTCTTTGCATCAACAATATGTAATTCATCTTTTGCCCCATCCCTTAAACTGATCATTCCTAAAAATAAATATTACTCTCACTAGGAAGTGGTGGCAAATGCCTCTAATCCTGGTACTCGTGAGGCAGGGAAGGGTGGATCTCTATGAGTTCAAGGTGAACCAGGTCTAGAGTGAGAATTCCAGGACAGGCTTCAAAGCTACACAGAGAAATCTGTGTCAAAATAAAGAAACAGAAAATTTTTTAAAAGATAAATGGTACTCCTTGTCACTATTGTCACTTAAAGTAATAATCTTTTCTGTCCTTTAGTTACAAAAAAAAGAAAAAGTTTACTTTCCATGGGATCATATCCCCTCCCATCCATATTTCCCTGAGGTGGAGGTAGCCACTTTGTTTTGAGACTGCCAAGGCTGACAATCACAGTTTCATCCCAGAAATTCTCATGACAGTGAGAATTGATTTCAACAAGTTTTCCTTGGACCAATGAAAATGCCTCACCCTGGAAATAAATTCATTGAATTTTAGTATCTTAAGATGAATGAACTTGAAACCTTCATTTGATTATTACTTATTTTCAAAACAGATTGTACAGACAATATGTCCTGGTCATCTCTCCCATTCCTGTCACCTGCTCAATCATCTAATTCCTCACAATGTCTCTTTTTAGAAAACATAGAAGTCAACTAAAAGAAACTAACCATAATGGAACAAAATCAAGAAATATAGGAAAAGAGAGTGAAAGATAGAGAGACAGAGAACTTGAGAACCACCTAGAAACACATAAAATCATGCCCTCACACAAATCCCATGAAAACACAAATTTGGAGCCAGGGTGTGTGTGTGTGTGTGTGTGTGTGTGTGTGTGTGTGTGTGTGTGTGTGTGTGTGTGTGTGCATGCCTTTAATCTCAGCACTCAGAAGGCAAAGACAGGCAGATCTCTGAGTTTGGGGCCAGCCTGGTCTACAAAGCGAGTTCCAGGAAAGGTGCAAAGCTACACTGAGAAGCCCTGTCTTGAAAACCAAAAAAAAAAAAAAAGAAAGAAAGAAAGAAAGAAATCATAATCTATAAGCAAATTACTAATAAAGTAAAACAAACACAGACATAACATTGTGAATGAAAGAAATACTTTCAAAATAGTACTGAGTCATTATGAGTTAGCTGTCTCCTACTTGGCATGGGGCTTCCACCTGAGTGGGGTTTTTATGCCCAGTGAGGGTCCACTGCAGTAAACTAATTTTTCCCTTGGGAGCAGTTGTCAATTGGAGATAGCTTTTGGTTAGAAATGAGAGATTAGGTCAGCTTCCTCATCTCAGTGCTGAGACCCCAATTAACTTGGATCTGTGCAGAATTTGTGCTTGCTGTCACTCTTTGAGTTCATAGGTCAGTCAGTCCTGCTTTGGTCTGAAAAGCATTCTTTCCTTGGTTACATTCCTCCAAGCTGCAAGGGATCTTAGAATCTTTGTACAGAACTACTCTTCTGTAGTTTCTTGAGGACTGAAGGGAGAGTTGAGATGAAGACATCTCATTTATGACTGAATGAACCTAGGTCTCTCATTCTCTACACATTGATCAGTAGAGGGTCTCAGTATTTGTTCCCATTTACTGCAGTTTGTAGCTTCTCTGGTGATAACTGAACAAGACGTTGATCATGGGTAAAACAGAATGTCATTGAGGATCACTATATTGCTATATTTAAAAAAAAAAAAAACAGTATCTGATTTTCCTCTAGGTCCTTGGCATACTTAGTCCCAGGAACTTAGATACAATAGTAATGATAGAAATGTGTTCTTTCTCATTGAGTAGGCATTAAATATAATCAAATAGTGTTTGTTTACTTCCACACTATTGCTGCCACTATTCCACCAGTATATTATATAGGCAGATCTCCACTGTAGAACAGTTTAGAGCTGGACTTATGCTTCATTTTTTTTTTTTTAACCAGGAAACATGCTGAATAACTTCCAGTACCATTATTATTATTCAGTAGGTGTGAAGGCTTCAGTTAGGCACATGCTCAACTTCTCTGTGTTCAATGAGATATACATGTGTTGTTTTAAGCAATAGGGCCATGCTATCAGTTTGTGTGGAGCAACCAATTTCCTGAGCAATATAGACTCACTTTTTGGGGGTGTTTTCATGGGCACTCTTTGTCCAAGAAATCATTTAGATATAACCCATGCCTGATATTGGAAATTTTATTTGGTAGTGAGATAAATGTGTTTGGGCTTTCTCTTCCAGTAACTTGGTGATTTGGTTGATAAGTATTCATATACTATTTATTAAAAACACTACTCCGGTAGGTTTCTATAACACATTTAGATGGTCCATAGAATTTGTTGTCCCTCTCAGCATTCCATCCATTACCCCATCTTTCTTTTCCATGCCCACTTAATATTCCCATTCCAGTATAAGCCCCGAAGTGTCTTAATTACATATGGTATTTCTCCTCCCTTCAGACATCTTTCCTGCTTCATATTACTGAATGTCTTTGTAAAGCTTAAAACTTAACATCCAAATACAAGGTAATGTATACAATATTTGCCTTTGCCATACTAGGGAACTCATTCAGGATGATTTCTTTTACTATTTCCATCCATTTATCTCTGGAGTTCTATTATTTCATTTTTTCTTTGTCTTTGTTTGTTTTTGGCTTTTTCAGAAAGGGTCACTCTGTGTAGCCTTTGTTGTCCTGGAACTCAGTCTGTAGACCTGGCTGTTCCTGAACTGACAGAGATCCACATGCCTCTCCCTCCCCAGTGCTGAAATTAAAGGTTTGTGCTGTCACCACCCAGCTTGATTTCATTTTTTAAAAGCTGATTTATATTCCATTGTATAAATGATGACATGTTCATTATCTGTTCACTTGGGTCTGGATATCAAAATTACTTACTTTTTCTGATTAATATGAACAGAGCATCAATGAACATGTGAGCAAGTTTCTCTGTAATAGGATAAAGGATACTTTGAGTATATGCCCAAGAGCAGCACAGGTAGATCTTTAGATAGATCCATTCCCAGTTTTCCAAGGAACCTGCACAATGATTTCAAATGTGTCTGTACAAGTTCTTATTTCCACCATCAATGAACATCTTCCTTTTTCTACATCCTCACCAGCATGTGCTCTAATTTGTTTATTGATCTTACCCATCCTGATTAGTGTAAAATGGCATCTCAAAGTGGTTTTGATATGCATATCCCTGATGACTAAGGTTGTTGATCATTTCTTGAAGTGAAACCAAGATTTGAATGGTCACTCTGGGTCATTAAAGGAAGCAATTTATAACTGAATACTCACAGATAAGAAGGGGAAAGCCATGAAAATTAGAGCTAAGGAAGACAATGGAAGGATTACTATTCAGAGAGAAACCATAGCAGACAAAGCAGCCAGTTCTTTGTGACATGCATCACAAGGGACTACTAAACAATTATTTCCCTATCAATGTATAGTTATACAATTTTGTGCTTCCATCATGCAAAAAATATGTATTCCAGCTTAAGAATAGTATATTTTAAATAAATTTAAGGAACTTTTATAGTTTATTGGTGGGGGATGGTAAACCTTGGAATTTAAGGTCAGGTTTTAGATAGGGAAAGTAAAAAATATGAGGGTAGATAAAGGAAAGAGACTACAGAACTATAGCACATGAAAACGGTGATAGAAAAAAGCATTCTCAATGTAGAATCTCATTTTGGTATTCATAGATCACATGCTAAAGTTACTAGAAGGTGACAATTCAATTTAGGCACAGATTGCATTACTGCCTTAAAACCACTTGCCAAGCTAGACTTGATGGAGCAATGACCACTGGGCTCACAGTGCCATCTAGTGTCCATCAAACAGGAAAGTGGATGGAAATCACTACAAAAAGTTCTGGAAAAAAAATGAACAGGAGACATAAAATATGAAAAGACTGTGCTCATTTCAGTAGGTTTTAAATAGTCATGCAAAATCAAGAACGAATGCTTGATTTCTAAGGGGATATCGAATGTATGTTACTCTTCAGAAACACACAGTATACTGATGCAGGACCCTGTTTGTTGTCACATCATACACAAACAGTACAGTGCTTAAAGATGAATTAAAGTCCATCAAGGCTGACTGACTAAAAAATGGATCTAGGGAAACATTTTGCCATGGCACACATAGAGTACAGATTTGAACATAAAACTAATTCAAATAATCATTGAGTATGTACTACTTATCCTTGATTCTGTAGGCATTCATTGTCTATACTTACACTTAAGTTCAGTTACTCTAGAATTCATGTAATAAACAACATTTAATTAGATGAAGCTTTGAAGATGGTTAATCTTTAAAACATTCCTTCATTGTAAGGGTGTTTATTTGCCACCGACTTCATGTCTTTTACTGCTCCTGACAGCCTTAGATGCAGATAACTCCCAGGATGATGGCCATTAGCACTTCCCCCAGATTACCCCCAGAAATGTGTTAATTTTCACAAGGGATGCCAATCTAGCTCTCTACTAGAGGAGGATCCTGTGAAAGGTAGGAGAACAGATGGACCAGTAGGTAGAACCTGTTTGCCCCTGAATATAGATAGGACTGAGAAGTAAACATGTAGACAAGTCCTCCATCCCTATATATCATTCATTCTGTATTTTGGTCAGAGTTTTACTCCTTAAAGCAACCCCTAAAGATTCTTCAGAAGGAGAATGTATTGTAAGCCAGAATTAAAAAACGATCTCTTAAGCTTGTCTGTAGATGTTGAAATTTTGCTAAGTTTCTATTAACCACAGATATTCTGTGCTTTTCCTGAAATAAAGATAGTCCTCTTTCTGAAACATCCTTTTTATCCCCTTATATATACTTAAATAGAGTACAGGGTAAAACTGAATTTTTAAATTTTCCTCTTCAGCATTAGTGAATTTTACTTGTTTTATTTTCATTGAAGATTTTTAATCTTTTCCTTTCAGTTTTTAAAAAATCACTAGAGTTTTAATGCTTTACTCTGCTTAAATTTAAATATTGATTCTTTATTCATTTTTACTACTCCAACTTTCATTAGTTGACAGGAAAACACAGATTTCACCTCAGAAATAGAAGTGACAGTATATAATGGAACCTCCTTTTTTTATTATGTGTTTTAATTTTATACATCAGCCATGGGTTCCCCTGTCCTCCCCCCTCTTGCCCCCAAACTCACCTTCCACCAGCCCCTCCCCTCCATTCCCATGTCCTCCAGGACCAAGACACACCTGGGGATTCATTGAAACCTGGTGGATTCAGTACAGGCAGATCCTCTTACCCCTTCCAGGCTGAGCATGTGTCCTCTGTAAGCCCAAGGTTCCAAACAGCCACCTAATGCACTAAGGACAGGTCCTGATCCCACAGCCTGGGTGCCTCCCAAACAGATCAAGCTATTCAATTGTCTCACTTATCCAGAGGGCTTGATGTAGCTAGGGGCTGCACAGCTGTTGCTTCATCATTCATCTGCTTTCTTTTGATTGACTATTTATCCCTGTGCTTTTTGCAATCTTGGATTCAACAATTCACGCTCTTGTAGTCCCTCCTCTTTCTCAACAGTTAGACACCTGGAGATGAACCTGGGACCTGGCCAAGGATCTCTGCATCCACTTCCATCAGTTATTGGATGAGAATTCCAAGACGACTGTTAGGGTGTTTAGTCATCTGATCACCAGACTAGGTCAGATCAGGCTTTCTCTCAACCATTGCCAGCAGTCTACAGAGGATATATCATTGTGGATTTCTGGGGACCTCTCGAGCACTCTGCCTATTCCTGTTCTCATGTGGTCTTCATTTATCATGGTCTGTTATTCCTCATTCCCCCTTTCTCTTCTTGATCCAGCTAGGATCTCCTGCTCCCCTAAGCTTTCTTTCCCACAAATCTTACGCTTCATTACTCCCACTGTCGTCCAGGTTGTTCATGTAGATCTCATCCATTTCTCAGTCATTGGGTGATCCCTGGGTCTTTCCTAGGGTCCCGTTTTCTAGGTAGCATTTGGAGTTGTGTAGCAGTCTACTCATCTTTGTTTTACATCTAATATCCTCCTATGAGTGAGTACATACCAAATTTGTCCTTCTGAGTCTGGGTTACCTGCCTCAGGATGATTTTTTCTAGATCCATCCATTTGCCTGCAAACCTCAGGATGTCATTCTTTTTCTCTGCTGAGTAGTACTCCATTGTGTATATGTACCATATTTTCTTTATCCATTCTTTAGTTGAAGGGCATCTAGGTTGTTTCCAGGTTCTGGCTTGTACAAACAATGCTGATATGAATATAGCTGAGCAAATGCCCTTGTGGTATGATTGAGCACTCTTGGGTATATACCCAAGAGTGCTACAGCTGGGTCTTGGGGGAGATGGATTACCAATTTTCTAATGAAGTGCCATATTAATTTCCAAAGTGGCTGTACAAGCTTGCATTCCCACCAGCAGTGGAGGAGAGTTCCATGCTCCACATCCTCTCCAGCATAAGCTGTCTTCTGTGTTTTTGATCTTAGCCATTCTGACAGGTGTAAGGTGGTATCTAAGAGTTGTTTTGATTTGCATTTCCCAGATAATTAGGGATGATGAACATTTCCTTAAATGTCTTTCAGCCATTTGAACTTCCTCTGTGGAGAATTCTGTTTAGTTCTATAGCCCATTTCTCAATTGGACTGTTGGGCATTTTGATGTCTAATTGCTTTAGTTCTTATATATTCTGGATATGAGCCATTTGTCAGATGTGGGGTTGGTGAAGACCTTTTCCCATTCTTTAGGCTGTTGCTTTGTCTTGTTGACCATGTCCTTTGCTCTACAAAAGCTTCTTAGTTTCAACAGGTCCCAATGATTGATTGTTTCTCTCAGTGTCTGTGCTACTGGTGTTATATTTAGAAAGTGATCTCCAGTGCCAATGCGTTCAAGAGTACTCTTCCTACTTTCTCTTCTATCAAGTTCATAGTAACTGGAATTACATTGAGGTCTTTGATCCACTTGGAATTAAGTTTTGTGCATGGTGACAGATATGGATCTCTTTGCAGCCTTCTACACATTGACATCCAGTTATGCCATCACCATTTCTTGAAGATGCCTTCTT
This sequence comes from Onychomys torridus, assembly GCF_903995425.1. Taxonomy (NCBI): domain Eukaryota; kingdom Metazoa; phylum Chordata; class Mammalia; order Rodentia; family Cricetidae; genus Onychomys; species Onychomys torridus. The sequence goes on from NW_023411202.1 coordinate 18,120, forward strand.
TTTTCCATTGTACAGTTTTGGCTTCTTTGTCAAAAATTATATATTCATAGGTGTGCGGGTTAATGTCAGAGTCTTCAATTCGATTCCATTGGTCCACATGTTGGTTTTTATGCCAGTACCAAGCTATATTTATTATGGTAGCTCTATAGTAGAGCTTGAGGTCGGGGATTGTGATGCCTCCAGAAGTTGTTTTATTGTACAGGATTCTTTTGGCTATCCTGTATTGTTTGTTTTTTGGTATGAAGTTGAGTATTATTCTTTCCAGATCTGTGAAGAATTGTGTTGGTAATTTGATGGGGATTGTGTTGAATCTGTACATTGCTTTTGGTAAGGTCGCCATTTTTACTATGTTAATCCTGCCTATACATGAGCATGGGAGATCTTTCCATTTTCTGACATCTTCAATTTCTTTTTTTAGGGACTTAAAGTTCTTGTCATATAGGTCCTTCACATGCTTAGTTAGAGTAACCCCAACATATTTTATATCATTTGTGGCTATTGTAAAGGATGATGTATCTCTGATTTCCTTCTCAGCCAGTTTGTCTATTGTATATATGAGGGCTACTGATTTTTTTTTTTTTGAGTTGATCTTGTATCCTGCTATGTTGTTGCTGAAGGTTTTTATTAGCTGTATCATTTCCTTGGTTGAATTTTTTGGGTCATTCATGTATACTATCATGTCATCTGCCAATAGGGAGAGCTTGACTTCTTCCTTTCCAATTTCTATCCCCTTAATCTCTGTATGTTGTCTTATAGCTCTGGCTAGAACTTCAAGTACTATATTGAATAAGTATGGAGAGAGGGGACAGCCTTGCCTTGTTCCTGAGTTTAGTGGTATTGTTTGACTTTCTCTCCATTTAATTTGATGTTGGCTGTTGGCTTGCTTTATTATGTAGATTGCCTTTATTATGTTTAGGTATGTTACCTGTATTCCTGATTGCTCCAAGACCTCCTATGGTCACCCTATTCTGGAAATGTCCCAAATTCAGATGTGTAATCAGTTTTGTGCTGTGCAGAATGTAACAGAACAAATTCATACATACATCAGCACATTTCCCAAATATTTTCATTGCAATATCATAGAAGGTATTTAAGGAAATAAACATTTCAATGATAAATTATGAAAATATTTGTGTCTTAATGGCATGGTGGCATCAGTTACACACTCTCTTATGTATTTTATGAGGGGGAGGAATGGCATAGTGGACAGTGCTTGCAATAAATGCATTAATTTCTGAGCTAGATTTCCAGCACTGAGCTGTGCACAAGGGTATATGCTTGTATTTCTATGAATATATGTCTCTTATCCCAGAACTTTGGATATGTCTCTTATACCAGAACAGAGACATGGGGATTCATGGGGCACATTGGACAGCTAGTCTAGATGAATCAGTGATATCCAGGCTCAGATAAAACTTTCTAAAAAAAGTTGGAAGGATATTGAGGGGCATACTTAATGCTAACATCTAATCTTCATATGTACACATATTCACACACATACACACACACACACACACACAGACAGAGAGAGAGAGAGAGAGAGAGAGAGAGAGAGAGAGATGATGATGATGATGATGTTTTATATGTCATTTACCTGGCACAGAAGGATGCAGGACTCAAGACTGGGACTTGGGATTATTATCTTACACTGGAAATGTTGGTCAATGATGATGGCCAAGTGCTATTAGCCAGAGAGATTCTTCACTTATCACCTGGAACAGGGGAAGATAAAGCATGATATAAAATTTTTAATTGGGCAGTTACTTCTGCTTTCTGCTGTCTGATTTAGCTTGAGTGTTACATCTTGTCATTGTGAACTCCCACTCAGAAGAGCTTAGGTGGAGAGCAGAAAGGGTAGATGATCACAGGCGAGTTTCTTTAAAAAAAAAAATACTACCAATTCATAACAAAGACTACCTAACTTATTCAGTTAGTGAAGCTACTACTTAACAACATATAATTTGGGTCTTTCAATAAATATGCATACATCTAAATTGAAATGTGTGTGGAAATATAGTTTAGTAGTAAATAATTCTCCGTGCTTAAGTGAAGTTATGACTCTATTCCTAAGATGTGAGAAAGGGATTCCTTTTTCTTCTTTGTAGAATTCATTTTATTTTCTGCATGTACTAATGTTTAATTGTGATGGAATTAAATCATAAGCAGTTTTTCAAAACAGGGTTTCTCTGTGTAGTTTTGGTGCTTGTCCTGGATCTCCCTCTGTAGACCAGGCTGACCTCAAACTCATAGAGATCTGCCTGGATCTGCCTCCTAAGTGCTGGGATTAAAGGCATGTTCTGTCACTGCCCAGCTTAAGCAGTATTTCTTAAAGGGTGAAGCATGTGCTAATTTTGTAATATATGTTGAGAAATTATAAAGGTCTTAAACTTACATTAAAACTTCAAATAAGTTAACTTCATTGAAAATTATTGTGTTACATATTATATACCATATTTTCTTCCATCTGTACAACTACTTCTTGAAAGAGTTCTTTGTGGTAGATGATAGTTTTCGTTGTTACAATGACTTTAGTATCTTAATCCTAGACACTTCCAACACTGGGCATGGAATTAGAAAAATAGCAATTCAAGAAAAAAATGTTTCCTATCCAGTACCTACTGTTGAAAACCAACATTACAGCTGAGTACATTCCTTCACTTTCAATACCCTTCAATTTCCCTAGAAGTCAATTGCAGTGTTGTGCTCCTGACTGATACAGAGTCAACAGGATGTACATCATGATCCCTTGCTGCAGAACTTCCTGGATTTTATTAGAAGATGACAAAAACACAAATACAGAAGTTCTTTCCATTTTGCAACTTCCCCCATGACAAATGAAGTTTCAACAACTGTGGTTTAAGTTTCTGTGATTTCAGGAGCATGACCTTGTGTGCATTTTCTCTTCTGTTTTCAGGTTTATTATTTCATTGTTTGAGTCAGAACTTTGCAATCATATGGAGTTTACAACATCCACTTTTCTTTTAAGTTTGTTTTCTTTAGACATGACTTTGCAAATGCATCCTGAAGAATTTTGTTTTCAAAAGAGAAATGAATAGCACAGCATTAATTCTGTGGTTATTTAGGTTACCACATCTGTCAATTTGCCTTCTGCACTCAAAATAAAAATTTTATTGTATTTTTAGCAGGCACAAAAGCTTTTTTTGCTTTTATTTTTACTGTACTATATCTTTTTACCAAAATATGACTAAACAGATAAGTTAGATACAAAGTGTTATAGGAGATATTTGATTCAGTGAAAAAAATTAATCATCGAGTATCCCATTTAAAATATGAATTTGTGTGTGCATGGGTGTCTATATGTCTCATTTATTGAGCATTTCAGTGTGATTTTTAATTTATTTAATACTCTTTTTAAAACTATCCATAATAAAGTAATCCATTATGATAGAAAAAGAAAATTCAACATAGTGTTCGTGTAGGGAGACTGAGGTTAAAATAGAGTACACAAAGAATTTCTGGGGAATTTATAGCCAAAGAACCTGGGAAAGATTAGGGATAAGAAATTATTAAGCATATAGTGAAACTCTGGCTTAAGAATGATCAGAATGATAAAACATCATTTTAAAATAGTAACAAATGAGAAATATAGTCAGATGTTCAAGCTGATAAATTCTTGTTCAAAGAAGAATGTGTCTGGTTAAAATACATTTTTAGATGAGAGTATACAGATATCCTTAAAAAAATTTCTAACCCTGAATGATAATTTATCAAAGAAATTAAAAAATATCATTTTAGGATGCCTGAGTGTTTAGAATTTGTTTGTCTGTGTTATGGGATTTACCTAATATTTCAGGGATAAAAAAATCATGCTTGCGAAATGCCCTACTGTCATTTCATTGTCTGATTCTTAAAATTCCACTCTTTACTATTATTTTAATAAGATCTTCCATTTCCAGCTATATATTTCTTTTTCAATCAAGAGCAATACTTTTCCTGAATTCTAAAGGCAAATGTGAGTTTTGTACACTCTCGTTTGATTTATTCTTAATCTCAGCATCAATATAGCAAAATGGATATTAGAGTTCAAAAATCTTTGAACTATCTCTTTCACTGCAATTTCTAAAACAGAGTTTTAAGAAGGGGCAAGCTTCATGCTGAAATTCAATATGTGGATAAACTTAAGAGTCACAGAACTGGGGAGTTGGTGGAAAGAACATATCCCAGTCTTCATAACATGGACTGACAGTTAACTCTCCCTATTTATACACCATAATTTATTTTCATGTTTTCTATAAATTATAACACTGCTTATAGACAATGATAATAATTCAAATTCCTCACCAATTGTGTGAAAAAAGTATAAGTAAGTTCATTTTAACATTTTTGTCTGTATACTATGTTGTTCTTTACGCTGTCAGGAATTTGCACCTAGAGCCAAAACTTTTTCAACCTAATTCAGAAAACATGTTTATGTAGACTTGTGTAACTGTCAACAGATGGTTAAAATCCTCTTATCTAAAGAGAAATATCACATATCTCTGCCTTCTTGTACTTTTTCAATAAGTTGTGAACAGAGCTGCTCTCCCCAGTTTTATATTGACTTATGCTATTTTGCTTGAGGAAATAAATTCTGCTCTGACTTTGCAAATAGCAGTAACCTTCCTTGAAGTTGTGCTGATGGTCTTAAGGATAGTATGTGAACACTCATCTGTGTTTCTAGACCAGCAAAAAGACTCAATTCACTATAAGGTTATATGCATGATATAGGCAGTTTTAACTCATGAGGATTCATACTATACTCATAATGAAGTGGTGCAATTCCTGTAAGGAGGAATTCAGGGAATAGGTATTAAACTGGATTTTAAGAGAATAACATGGTCATGGAAAGTATACTAAATTAGATCTTGCTGAACTTATTAATATAGGTTCATTGAGAGGGTATTCTAGATTTATTGTTACAAATTGCACATACTTTAAAAGGGTGCATATGTTTATTTTATAGACTGACTATCAATAAGATAAAAAGTTAGCCTAGTTGTCTGAACAAAAGATGCTGTTTTATCAGAGCAAGACCAACATGATTCCAGGCTTGAAGTCAGTGGCCTCTGTCACTGTCCACTGGGACAGCACCAGGATATATTCTATAGTCCTAACATTCTGTGCATCTGGTTAAGCTGTGTGGTGGAAATATCAGGGATTTCTAAAAGATATTCAGCTTTTTCTTAGACATGTTAACAAACAGTTTTGGTTAGAAGACCAAAGCCATTGTCATCACCAGACTCCTTTGTCACTTCTTGCTTTCTTTCTACTTTCTTCTTACCTGGGGCAGCAGTGCTGGTGCAGTTCCAAGTGCTGCAGCAAGCTCTCCACCCCTATTTTGCAGCTGGGGCTTGCAATGGAGACACTAGGCAGGTCTACAGCAAACAAACCAAGGGCAGATATGCCCAACATTGACATCAGACTCCTTAATAGAAATATTGATCTTATTGTCTGTTACTATCATATTGTCTCTCACCCTATCACAGCACAGGATTAATACTGAATAGACAAAGAGTATAGTTGTGGCTGCTGGGACAGGGTTATTTTCAATATAAAATGAAGACCTCACCCTTAAGTAGCCTTAGTACTTCCTTAGAAGCATGGCATACCTTGCTGACATCAGATTAAAAAAAAGATTAATATTTGATTTAGGATTCTTTCTAAAGAAAGACCTAGAGCCTAGTGTCTCCTATTTCCGTTTGTCACTGGCCAAGGGCTCTGTCAAAGTGATCTCCTACTTTCTTTTGGGTTGCACATTATTATTCCCATCTCTTTGCTGTGTTCCAATCTCATTGTCTTAAATATCCCCTTCCATCCTACTAAGCTTGTCATGGATACTTTAGGGTGTAGTACTTGATATCCTGAGAATTAACTGGAACTGACGCTAGGGGAAGGTTCTTCAATCATGGCCTGGGATTACTAATTTTTATTTAGTTGCCCTTCCCTGCCATTATTGTACCTATGTTGCAAAAACCCAGAGACCACCAAGGAGCCAATTTCTGATGTAAGCACCCAAGGGTCTTTTTATTTTCAGAGTAAAACACAGACCATCACCCTATGATCCTATGCCGCAGATGAAGTGAAATATGGAAGCAGAGGCAGGCTCAGAATTAGGTGTGTTTAAAAGGAAAAATCCTTAATCCAGGAATTACATACATTGGCAATTTTGGGATCTGGGGATAAGGGGTATTGGACAAGGCAATTTTTTAAAATACTGGCCTAGACTTTTTGTGCAAAACCACATTAGAAACTATTGGGTTAAACTTTTGGCACAGACCCACAACCTGCTGACAGGATATCTGAATATCTGCAAGAGCCATAAACTGCAGACAGGATGTCTGCAGGAGCATCTATATCTTGTTAAACTTTACTGCCCTGTTTCTTAATTGGCTGCTTGTAGGGTATCTGTTAGAGTTGTCATGGCACATTCCTGAGATTATTCCTGGAACTGAGTATACCCCCTGGTCCCCAAGTAGTCTAAAATGGTTGCCCTTTGCTAAGATAGAGCCCATATCTCAAATCTAGCCCTTCATGTTGCCTTAATACAATCATGCAATGAATACTTGCTTTCAGTCATTTATGCTATACTGAGTTCATCTTCTAATTTTCCTGAGTGGAAATTTTATGATTGTTGATGTTGTTACCAGAGTAGTTCTTAAAACCATTCTCCCAATCTACTTTGAAACTGAAAGGTTCTATGGCCTCAGAAGCATTCTGGGTTTTTCTTTGGTTGTTTCGTTTTGTTTTGTTTTTGACCAACAAACTCTTTGGCCACTAATTTGGATGTATCAAAATCTGTGGTGATTCCCCTTTTCTCAGAGTGATCTCCTCTTTGTAGGAGTGGGATGACAGTATAGAGGAAGATAGGTACCTGTACCAATCTTTTGATCATGATTCCTTCTTTTTTTACACCTTGTTACTTCTGGCTTCTCAGTTGATCTTTCCTTCTAGCAGCTAGAATTGTGAGGCTCCATTTCTTTTGATGTAACTGGTATTCACTCCTCTTCTTATTTTCATTTTTATGCTGCTATATATCAAAGCAAAATACAAGAACACACTGTAATTTTCCTTCAGGTTGTAGCAAGAATTCTTTGTAATTCTTTTTCCTCCTGAGCTAAACCACGTTTTCTGAGTGGATTGGAGGACATTTCTATCTACCTATGTGTATCTGGGCTTGGCTTATTTGGAGGTGCCTCTTGTTCATCTCCTCTGTTTAGTTATTTAGTAAACTGTTCATGCAATGTTGTTCCCAAGAATCCAAAGTGATTCTCTTTAACATTATGAAAAGTATTCACCACTTGCTGGCTAAACAACTAACTGTGAGAAGCTACAGACAATAAGATGCCTTTCTCTACCGAAATAATATTATGAAATCCCTGTTCCTTTTTTTTTCTATTAATAAGAACATAGCAAAGCTCTTGTTCCTGAGCCACTTGGTCAATAAATGTTCTCATCAAAAGAGACAATTCAGGCATTAACTTAGGCCTTCCTGGTGATGGTAAAGCAATATTTCCTGCACAGACATGAAAAAAATCTTCTTTGCCTCCCAGCTTGCCAAGGTTCTCAGAAATCTTCCTGGAGAGAGGCACTGAACTCTGCTCCTGTTACATGCAGTCACTCCAAAATTCTTTTCTGCACAGAGCCCTTCTGGTGGCCTTCAGTCTTGAATTTTCATGCTCTTCCTCTGGATATAAATATAGTCTTGATATTCTCTTTTGTTGATGTTACTTTAATCAGTATAAAATGAACTTCTTTGATGTTTCTCATTAGGTGTGATTACATGTCTGTTTTATCAAATAGTTGAACAGAAAGAACTGCTTGTTTAATTAGTGCATTTAATTGAAAAAAACCTTCTGCATTCAATCACTATAAGCAGTGTCTGAATTTGTAGTGATCTTCATTTTTGGAATGAAATACTGATTGATGATACCTAGCTGTTGATCCATTCCAGTAGTCTGTACTGTGTCTCTCTATTGGGAAATAAAGACCATTAATAATCATCATTAATATTGAAAAGTGCATATGAAATTCTGTTATTTTGACTTTGTAGTATTTAGGTGTTTCCTCTTCTTTTTTTATTAAAAGTTATTTATTCGATGAGTGTTTAAGTGTGGATTCATACATTGCACACCATGAGTCAGAAGCACTCTAGTAGAGTGGATTCTCTCCTCATTTTCAGGAAGGATTTTTGTTGTTGAGTCTAACAAAGCATATTGTAACATTCTTCAACACAATTTTCTGATCACTGCATTTCAAATTCTATCTTATTTTTCTCTCCAGCTGCTTTTAGGATACTTTAATGTTCTGTACTTAAATTTAAATTGCATTAAATTTAATTGCAGTATTTAAATTGCAATAAACTGAAGGGAGAACACACACACGTTAAAATAATTCCACATATCTTTTCCCATTTATATTACTAAATGTTTCCTATATCTGAATTGTGTAGAAGACATGATTTGCAAGCTTTCCATTGATAGCTTTATGAATATTATGTGTAGAAATAACATATATTTAATTTCAATACACAGTTATTTCTTATTGTTATGAAAGAAGATAACTGGTTTTGACTGTTTATTCTGCAAGCTAAGGAAACCTGAAATATTAGGAATGAGCATTACTACACATAAACACTTGACAAAGGAGTAAAATGATAAATTTTTCCTTGAGGAGAAATTCATAGGGACAGACAACAGAAATAAAATGAGAATGAGGTTTCTCTTAGGAGTTATTAATATCAAATACTAGTAAGGAATATTGATTTTAAGGTTCACAGGCATGCAACCAGCATTGAAGAGCTATTAAATGCTATTCAGAGTAAGTGATTTTGGATACAAAACAAGTAGCTAAAACATGCAAATTAGAGATGTGAAAGACAATGACAAGATTAGTAATTAGATAAGGACAAGAGCATGTAAAGAAGACTAAACAAGATGGCAATCCACAGGAAAATATATGGATTGTCTTCATGACAGTAGATGAGAATGGTATACTTTTGTTTGTGTGTGTTGTTTTCTGTAACTAAATATGCCCATGCAAGAAGAAAGAAAAAGAAAGAAAAACTGGTGAACTGGCAACTTTTGATTTTGGAGATTAAAAAATGGGGAAAAGGAGAAGGCATCACTATAAGAAGATCCTGTAAAAGGAAAAAAAAAAGTGTGTGCAATAGAATAAATTGCTATACCATAAGACAAATGGGGAAATGACCACAAAAATAATATGCTTTAAAAGTTGTAACTTCTTTTGATTTACCTGTGTTTCTCTGTGATAGATTCTAAGATGGATCATAAACTCTCTTCCTGTAAGAAGACAGTTTTGGTTGAAATTCAGATTTATTCCTTAACTTAAATGAATGGTTCTTACCCTGTGTATTGAGACTCCTTTGGGGTAACATATAAGATATTTTCATTACCATGCATATCAGTAGCAAAGGGAGACTTAGAGAGTACAAAAACAAAGTTTTGTGGTTGGGAGTCACCATAGTGTGAGGAACTCTTTAAGGGCTGCAGGATTAGGAAGGCTGAGAACCACTGTCTTAAAGGCGAATGTCAGACTTCCATGGCTCATTGTGTGTTGGAGAGTCAGTGATTCCCTTGCTCACAGTGCCATCTACCGTCCAACAAAATGAAGGTGTCCAAGAAAAGGTTATTTGAAAGTTCTGAAAAGAAAGCTCATGGCTGGAGAACAAATTACTGTGTTCAGTTTAGCTGAACTCTTATTTCAATATTGAAAAGGAACAAATAATTGGCAGAGTAGAGGTATCTAGTTTATGCTTCCTTGTAAAGATATAAAAAATTCTGGGCAATGTAATGTTTTCCTGATACTATTACTGCTGACACTCAAAGTGAATAATATAAGGCTGTTTGTTATTTTATTTACAAACAGGGAGAAACAAGGATATTTTGGCATATGCACACACATTGTTCATATTTGACTCTTACATTTATTCAGTTGACCTTGTGTTGTGATATTTAGTTTTGACAGACTGTACGTGGTAATTTCCATAAAAAATTTTGTTTATGGTTGTTCTTTGATTCAGAAGCCTAGAAGAATCCCTTATGTTATATCTCTCATGCTCATTAGTAGTGTGATAAATGTGGTAGAGTGATCTATGTATTTGGTCCAGATTCCAGGTGGTGTCCTGTTCCCTGACACCCTGCTGAAATCAGTTTCACTGGATGCCCTTATCCCAGGGAAGCACCATTCTTTTCAATGTGAGTGGTAGACTTGCTGGGATGCAGAGTTCCTGTGACTGGTGGCTAGGACCTAAAGATTCTCTTATTCTCTATTGTGACTGCTTGATGTGAAAAAAGACTGGTGATCCTCTCCCTCTGTTTGCCTTTGTCTCTGTTTAAGTCTAATTAATGCAGTAGTTTGAAATTTACCACAATACTAATATACTGCCAATTATTGCACCATGTTGCCCAAAGTGAAAATGTTTACTATTTTCTCTTCCTGTCAGTTTCAATTCTTGCTCCTTAAATTTTTCTGATTTCTAGATTGACTAGTTTTTTTCTCCTGAAAAAAGGTAGTCTTTTGTAATTTGTGTAACCTTATTAACATCCTGAAACAAAGTTTTATTCTTCCTCTACATTATTATAGATTATTATTTACCTACATTGTATTAATCTGAAAATTTTAACCATAATAAGTGAAGCCACTTCCCTGATGTGTAAGGATGTTGAGCAATTCCTTAAATGCCTTTCATCTATTTGAGATTCTTCTACTGAGAATTCTCTGTTAAGCTCTGTAGCCCATTTTTTTTTAAATTGGATTATTCAGTATTTTGAAGGCTAGCTTTTTTGAGTTCTGTATATATTTTGGAGATCAGCCCTCTGTCAGATGTGGGGTTGATCTGTCCCTGGTCTATGGGCAGGCTTCTGGAATCTGGTGTCTGTGGTGTTACACCTTGCACAGACTTGGTGCAGTGGGAAGGGGCTTGGAACTGCCTAGGCTCAGTGTGCTGGGCTCTGCTGACTCTCCATGGGAGACCTCAATTTGGGGGATGTGGATATGTGGGGTGGCTTGGGAAAGATGACTTGGGGTGGAAGGAGGAAAGAGGGGGTCTGTGGATAGCATGTGGAGTGAGTGGAAATTTTCTTAAAAAGAAAAATGAAAAAAAAAAGAAAGTCAAAGTATTTTCTGTCAGAAACCATATGTGAGTAAAGTTTTAACAAAAAAAATGTATTCAAATGTCATGCAATTGTTATAAAACAAATTAAATTTTCCAAAATGTAAATAAAACAGTGAAGCCACTGACACTTTTGGATGCTTGTGTATTACATTTGTCATTTATGGTTCTTTTGGTTTTCTAATGATTATCTTTTATTTTCCAATATTTCCAGCAATGTAATTTTTACATAGGATTTGTTGATACAATGACAAACATACTTCATATTGTTGAACATCTATTATAAATACCATTTAAAAATTACCCAAGTTTCAATGAACTTTCTCTTCCATGTTTCAAAACTAGTACAGGTGTCACAGCACTTCCTATCCTCAATTACTACACTCTATTACTTGGTAGTTTCTATGAACTTTGATTCCTAGTTGATCCTTTCACTTTGACACTTCCCTTTCATTCAAAGTTTTGGATTTTTTTAAATTTTCTTAGGAGAGTTTGAACACAAATTTATACTTCGGAGTTCAACACTTTGTTTCTGTTCCAAAGAGTTGCTTAGTAAATAATTGAAATCATGTGAGACATTGGTCTTTATTTGTTAGGGCATGAAAACAATAATAGAACACATGTGAATTGAGTAGACTTGGGGGCTCTCCCATTAAAGACCTGCTTACCAAGGGAGGCTTTGAAGAAGAAAATTAATACTGAATCCTTCAGACCTTCCTCATAGTAAAATCATGGTAGAATACCCCTAAAGTAATGATTATAGTAACTTAGTTGTTAAATATTTTATTTTAACTCAATTTTATAACTTAGGATTGAAATGTTAGTACAACATTTGAGAAGGTAAGAGAAAGAACAAAGAAATTCACACACAAATCACTAAGAGTTGCTATCTGATTTTTTAATCTATCATTTCTCTATAAATTTTTACACTTTGTTATGTTAACTATGTTATCTCTTCAAGGTAAGAGTATTGCACTGGTGATTTAAAAAAGAAAGAAAAGGGAAAAGAAATTGTTATGGGAACCATCCCTTAAACCTATAATTCCTGATATTGAAAAGTCAGTGCATTATCTACATTAGATTTCTGCTGCTTAATTTCACATGTATAATTGTATGATCATTTTCATGTGTGATCACAATTATTACCATGCACTTTAGAACATTCCATATATTTGAAAAACAAGTAAAGTGTTTAACTCCACCCTTAAAAAGAAAATATGAATACCAGTAATAACATTCTAGGTAATAGATCCTGGATAGCCCTTGTCATAGAAAAGTATTGAATACACTCATTTTGCATTACAGGAAGGACACCACATATCCACTGCTGAAGAAATGAAGGAAGCAGAATATTTTAACATATCCAAACAAATTTCTTATCTATAAACTTTCTTACATTTATTTATTTTGTTTTTGTGTGTTTGGCTTGCAAGTATATTTGTTCACCACATATAAGCTTGGTACCCAAGGAAGTAAAAAGCAGGTGTTGGATCCCTGTAAGGGGAGCTACAGACTGTTGTAAACCAGGGTTTGCATGATGGGAATCAAACACAGGTCCTCTGGAGGAAGAAAATTTTCACTCATATACTGAGCTATGGCTTTTGAACATTTATTTTGCATGTTCATTGAAGGATTTTTAAAATGTTGATCACAATGTTGATGGCTTTGAGTCTTTACTGATTTAATACTGGAGTATATCATGTTGACTTCTTCAGTGGTGTTTATACTTCTGTTTTCTCATCATCAAAATTATCATCTCCATCCTAATCATATCTGCCATAATCATTTTCATATTCATAATGATCTTCTCCACCTTCACTCATAATCTTCAGCTTGTTTTGCATTTTTCAGTTGATATTTTTTGTCTTTTCTTGGGACACATCAATTTCCAGATATATTTAAGAGTTCTACACTTTCCTCAACTTAGTCTGCTAATTATGCATTTTCTTCCAAGGCTGCTAGGTGCCATCTAATAATATGCATAGGCCCTAACCATGTCAACATGAATATGGCAGGTAGTGTAACATCAGTGCAGCCAATGGAAACTTAAGTGTACAGACACATTCATATTTGCAAGTGTTACTATAATTTGACAATCTTCATAATTCATTGTCTTTGCCTCAACAATCAATATGTAAGTCATCTTTGTCCCAGGCCTAGGATTGATTGAAAGTTCTTAAAATTAAGTGGTATTTGTTATTATTATCACTTAAAAGTTTTAATCTTTGCTATCCTATAATTTATGATAAAAAATAACTAAGTTTCATGGGATCATGCCCATGCCCACCTAGTCTTCTTAGAGGTGGAGGCACACATGTCACTATGAGAGAAGCTTGAAGTATGTAATTGCCAGCTGCTTGCTCTTCAGAACAGATACACAGAAGAGATTCACAGAAGGGCTTTTATGTTATTTAAAAAATTATGTATTGTGCCAGGCAGTGGTGGCACACGCCTTTAATTCCAGCACTCGGGAGGCAAAGCCAGGCAGATCTCTGTGAGTTCAAGGCCAGCCTGGTCTACAAAGCGAGTTCCAGGAAAGGCACAAATCTACACAGAGAAACCCTGTCTCGAAAAACCAAAAAAAAAAAAAAAATTATGAATTGATCCAAAAAATTTATCAGATCACCAAGATATCAGAAACCAAATAATTATATATTCTGGGTGCATTGTGGTACTTCAAAAATGTTTATTCAGTATTTTGCTTACTGCTTTGTGTTTGCAAAAGATTTAAATATTTAACTAAAGAAATAACAAAGTGAAATTATTTATTATTTCAATACTAATTAATGGTTATTTTATTTAATCATTTAAGATATATTTTTAAGTTTTTCTTACATTCATTTATCCATTTTTTTATTGTTGATGGATGGCATGTGTTTCATAATGGATGTATGGAGATTAGAATTAAAAGCTTGTTGGAGGAAGTCTATCCCTGGAGATAGGTTTGACAATAAGCACAAGTCAGGCCCAGTGCTTCACTGTCACTCTTCTTGCTGCCAGCTAATCCAAGTCTAGAACTCTTGGCTTCTTCTCTAGCAATATGTCTGCCTACATACTGCCCTGCTTCCTGCCGTCATTATAATGGAATAAAGCTAAGCCAGTGGCAGTTAAATGTTTTCATTTATAAAAGTTGTCATGGTCATGGTGTCCCTTCATAGTAATAGAAGCCCTAACTAAGAAAAGGACATTTGAAATGATATTTTACTTGAATATGAATGCCCCTTTTAATATGAAATACTGCACATATTTTAATAACCATCTTCTTTTCTATTGCTTCCATAATTATCCATGTAACAAATCTTTTTGTTCTTATGGCAGGCAGACAGTTTTGTTATGGATTCAGGCTACATTTAATATTTCCATGATGTTTAAATTATTTAACTTTTCACAATAATTTGAAAATATGTTCTTTTATACCCAAAACATTTATAATATAATAAAGTAAAAATCAACATCAATGTTTCTGATGGTATTGAAAGAGATAGTTTGAGCATAATAGATATTACCACGTCCTCCAAGGCAAGGTCTCCCATGGGAAGTCAGCAGAGACTGGTACGTTCAGTTGAGGCAGGTCCAAGGACCTCCTCCCTGTATCAAGGCTGTGAAAAGTGTCTCATCATAGGCACTAGGTTCCAAAAAGCTGGCTCAAGCACTAGGGAGAGGTCCTGGTCCCACTACTTGGGGGCCCCCTAAACACTTCAAGCTAAACAACTGTCTCATTTAACCAGAGGGCCTTGTCCAGTACCATGTAGCCTCCTCAGCTATTGTTCCACAGTTCATGTGTTTCGACTAGTTTGGCTAGTTGTCTCTGTACATTTTCCAATTATGGTCTCAGTATCACTTGCTCATAGAATACCTCCTCTCACATCTATTGGACTCCTGGATTTCTGCTTGGGACCCAGCCATGGATCTCTGTATCTGCATCCATCAGTCACTGGATGATGGTTCTATCATGACAGTTAGTGTATTCAGCCATCTGATCACCAGAGAAGATCAGCTCAGCCTCCCTCTCCACCATTGCCAGTAGTCTATAGTGGAGTCATCATTGTGGATTCCTGGAAACCTCCCTAACACTTTGCTTCTTCCTATTCCTATGGTGTCTTCATTTATCATGGTATATCTTTCTTTGTTCTGCCACCCTGTTACTAATCAAGCTAAAACCTCCTCCTCCCTTAAGCTTGATTTCCCCCACTCTTACCCTCCATTATCTCCCCTTGCCCCAGTTTGCTCATGAAGATCTCATCTAGTTCTTTGGAACTGAGCTATCCCTGTATCTTTCTCTAGGGTCCTCCTTACTAGCTAGCCTCCCTAGAGCTGTGGGTTGCAGTCTGGTTATCCTTTGCTTTACATTTAGTATCCACTTATGAGTGAGTACATGCCGTGTTTGTCTTTCTGAGTCTGGGTTACCTTACTCAGGATGGTATTTACTAGTTCCATCCATTTGCCTGCAAACCTCATGATGTCATTGTTTTTCTCTGCTGAGTAGTACTCCATTGTGTATATTGCCACATGTTCTTTATCCATTTTTCAATTGAGGAGCATTTACATTGTTTCTAGGTTCTGGCTATTTTAAATAATGCTACTAGGAACATACTTGAGCATGTGTTCCTGTGGTATGATTGAGCATTACTTGGTTATATATCAAAGAGTGGTATAGGTAGGTATTGATTCACAATTTTATGAGAAACCACCATACTGATTTCCAAAATGGCTGTACAAGTGAATTCTCACCAACAGTGGAGGAGTGTTCCCCTTGCTCAACATCCTCTCCAGAATAAGCTGTCTTCAGTGTTTTTGATATTAGCCATTCTGACAGCTGTAAGATGGTATCTCAGAGTCATTTTGCTTTCCATTTCCCTGATGACTAAAGATGTTGAGCAACTTTTTAAATGTCTTTTAGCCATTTGACCTTCTTCTGTTGAGAATTCTCTGTTTAGCTCTACAGCTTATTTTTAATTAGACTGTTAGGTTTTTTGATGTTTAATTTCTTGAGTTCTATATATATTCTGGATATCAGCCCCCTGTCAGATGTGGGGTTGATGAAGGTCTTTTCCCATTCTGTAGGCTGTTGTTTTGTTTTATTGACCATCTTCTTTGTCCTACAAAAGCTTTAATTATTGCTCTCAGTGTCTGTGCTTCTGCTGTTATATTTAGGAAGGGATCTCTGGTGCCAATGCATTCAAGACTACTTTCTACTTTCTTTTCTATCAGGTTCACAGTAACAGCATTCATTTGATGTCTTTGATCCACTTGGACTTAAGTTTTATGTACAGTGACAGATATGGATCTATTTGCAATCTTCTACAAGTTGACAATTATGCCAGCACCATTTGTTGAAGATCCTTTCTTTTTTTTTTCCATTGTCCAGTTTTGGCATCTTCATATATGTGAGGATTATTGTCAGGGTCTTTAGTTTAATTCCATTGGTCCACATGTCAGATTTTGTTGTTGTTGTTTCAAGCAGAAAAGCATTTATTTTTGCTCACAGTTTCAGATGATGCTCTTTCACAGCAGGAAAGCTATAACAGTGTGAACTCAGGGTACTTGGTCATTATATCAATAATCAGAAATAGAAATACATGAACATACATGTGCTTATACTCAGCATATTTTCTTCCTTCAAATATAGTTCAGGTTCCACTGCATAGGGAATGGTGTCATCCACAGAGTATAGGCTTTTCTACCTCAATCTAGTAAAGAGATTTCCCAGTGACTTGCCTACAGGTCAACCGGATCCAGTTAATCCCTTACTGAGACTGACTTCTGTCAGGAGCAAGTGTCAAACTTTCCAAGGAATACTATACTGTATCAAGTTGTCAAAAAATAATCACCATGATTTTCATAGATAAATGAAAGAACTTCATAGATAACCAAGAAACTGTTTTAAGATATGCAGATAGTTCCTATATTTTGCTAACTCATGGTAAAAAAAAATCTTCTTCATGTTGAAACTATTACTGAGTAATTTATTTTTTACAAATTCTATGTAAAGCATCTTGTTTCATGTCCATTTCTGCCATTCTTTTTGTATATGTTCCATTGCTATTCCATCTCAGGGTGCTCTATACATTTGTATCCTATTAAATCCCCTACATTTTACTTTTAGCTCTTTTCATATAGGTCCTAAAATATATTTTTATTAAATTTATTTCCTGATGGCTGGAGGAGAGTGATTCCCAATTTTCTAAGAAATCACCATATTGATTTCCAAGGTGTCTGTACAAGCTTGCATTCCCACCAACAGTGGAGGAGAGTTCCCCTTGCTCCACATACTCTCCAGCATAAGCTGTCATCAGTGTTTTTGATCTTAACTACTCCGACGGGTGTAAGGTGGTATGTCAGAGTCATTTTGATTTGCATTTTCCTGATGATTAGGAATATTGAGCAAGGCCTTAAATGTCTTTCAGCCATTTTGGCTTCCTCTGTTGAGAATTCATTGTTTAGCTCTATAGCATATTTGTTAATTGGGCTGCTGAGCATTTTGATGTTTAATTTCTTGAGTTCTTTATATATTCTTGATATCAGCTCTCTGTCATATGTGGGTTTGGTGAAAATTTTTTCCCAATCTGTAAGCTGTTGATTTGTCTTGTTGACCATGTCCTTCACTCTGCAAAAGCTTCTCAGGTTCAAGAGTTCTCATTGATTAATTGTTTCCACTCTCTGTTAGTGGCTATCCTTGGCAGGTATCCAGAGCTCTACCATCTCCTACATTTCAAGGTCTCTGAGGCAATCCAGGCTTCAACATCACAGCTTCATGCAGTGGCCCCTGTAGACCTTCATTCAGAGATACCCCTGACACATGTCTGACTTCAGTGGTTTTTCTGAAAGTTTGGTGACAAATTCAAAAGCCCCATTCTTCTATCCTTCACCCAGAATCACATGTCTGAGGCCGCTAAATTCTGCTGCTTACAGGGCCTAGAAAATGGCCCCTTGTCCAGTTAAATCTTCACCAGTTTTTTGTAATTCACTGCCTAATCTGACTGTCCTGAAATTGGAGCTCTATAGGCTGGCCTCAAACTCAGATGCCTGTCACACTCTGTCTTTCAAACACTAGGACCAAAGTTGTGCACCAGCATAGCTGGTTTAATCTTTTCTTTAATTACTTTTTACAAGTTGGAAACTTAGCTGGGTTGGATCTTCCTGTGAGATAGCTGCTCCATTTATTTCATTTTTAAATATGTTTATCTCCTTGAACACATGACTTAGTTCCATTTCTGTTCCTGGTGCTCTTTTTCCCCTCACATTATATGTTTTCTATTTTTACTTTCTCAGCTTGCTCCTTTAATTATAAATATTTATGAGTTAACACTACCAATTTCACAACAGATTATATACTAGGCTGTTTTGAGATTTACTCTGCCAATAGAATTAATCCAAATATCTTCATTTTAGCTTTAGGCAAACACTTTGAAAAAGGAAAATTGCAGACATCTTTCTCACGAAAATATCACTACAAGCTCTCTAGGCAACATACCAAACTTCTCTGAAACCTCTTGAATAAGTCCCTCTCAATTCAAATAATTCACAGCAAAATTGTCTTTGATTTTTCTACTTGTTTGACCCACTAAGAAGTGCTTAAATTATTATTCCACTGCTTTCCTGACACAATGTAATAAAGTCCAAAACATGATTAGACCTATTAAAACAATACCCCAGTCCCTGTAAACAACTTCTGTCTTAGTTGTTGTTTTGCTTGCTGTGAAAAGCTACCATGGATTCAGCAGGCACTGCAGGAAGGTTCCCTTTTGCCAAGACTGCAGAAAGACCCCGAAATCTCCACACCCTGCCCCACACCCATCTGCCTGAGACCCCAGCAACTTCCTGAGACATAGAGACCAGCCACAGCTCCCATCCCCCCAGAAACTCACATCTGAACCTGAGAGACACCAGCCATTTCTGGAGACTTAGAAACCAGCCCCCAGCTTCCATCCTGCTCCAGAACACCCATCTGGACCAGAGGTGAGTGCCTGGGGTTATAGTCAGAGAGGCACCCACCTCTAGGCCCCACCCCTGGGCACGAGCCATTCCAGGGAAGACCTGCCCAACTGGGCCCCAGGCTCTGGCCATAGGGCAGGGACCCCCATCCCCACCGAGAAGGTTCCCCCTCTTCAAGACCCTCCAGTGAACCATACAACCTCCATGCCCTGCCCCCATACCCATCTGCCAGAGACCACAGCCAATTCCAGAGACTTAGGAACCAGCCCCCAACTTCCAGCCTGCCATGGAATTCCCATGTGGACCAGAGGTGAGAGCCTGGGGTTAGAGTCAGAGAGGCACCCTTCTCTAGGTCCCACCCCTGGGCACCAGCCATCCAGGGAAGACCTGCCCAACTTTGTCCCAGTTTCTGGCCATTCAGCAGGCCCTGAAGGAAGGCTCCCCTTTTCCAAGACTGCAGGCACACCCTGCAATCTCCACACCCTGCCGCACACACATCTGCCCAAGCCCCCAGCCACTTCCTGAGACTCAGAGACCAGCCCCCAGTTTCCAACCACCCTAGAACTACCACCTGGACCACAGAGACCCCAGTCACTTCCAAAGACTTAGAAAGCAGTCCCCAGCTTCCATCCTTCCCTGGAACTCCCATCTGGACCATAGCCCCCATCCACCATCCACCATCCACCCTAGGACTCCCATCTGGACCAGAGCTTCCATCCTGCCACAGAACTCCCATCTGGACAAGAGGAGCTCCCATCTGGACAAGGCAATGAGAACCCAGAGACTTCCTGAGACTCAGAGTCAAACCCCCAGCTCCCATCTGGCCAGCACTCTCATCTGGTCCAGAGCTCCCATCTGGCCCAGAGCTTCCATCTGGACCAGAGAAAGGCTCCCTAAATCTGTCAGCTCTGGCTGGAACAAGTGCAAGGTAAGACCAAGAACAAATCAACGAGGAGATGGGCATACCTCAAAGCAGAAGTACATACAACAAAATAAAGAGCAATACAGCATCACTAGAACATAGCGCTTCTCCAACAGCTAGACCTGAAAAACACAGAATGGAATAAGCAAAAGAAAACAACCTTATAAGTAACATCATGAAGAGGCTAGAGCCGTATATAGAAAAAAAATCAAAAATAAAGTGGAGGAACACACAAACAAAAAATGGGAAGGACACTGTAAAAAAACTAGAGGAAAGGACAAATAAAGCAGAAGAAAACAATAAGTCCCTGAAAGAAAATCATGTTAAAGCAACTAAACAGATGAGGGAAACAGTCCAAGACCTGAAAAGGGAAAAAAAATGAAGAAGACACTAGCAAAAGGAATGCTGGAAATAGAAAATCTGAGTAAATGAACAGGAAATTCAGATGCAACTATAACCAACAGAATGAAAGAGATGGAAGAGAGGATCTCTGGTGTTGCAGATACGGTAGAAGAAATAGATTCATCAGTCAAACAAAACACAAAAGCCAACGTAGTCATGACCCAAAATGTCCAAGAAATTTGGGACACCATGAAAAGACCAAACATATGAATAATAGGGATAGAGGAAGGAGAAGAATACCAACTCAAAGGCACAGAAAATATATTTAACGAGATCATAGAAGAAAACTTTCCCACCTTAAAGAACAAAATGCCTATGAAGATACAAGAAGCCTATAGAACACCACACAGACTAGATCCCCCAAAAAATGCACTCGCAACAAAATAATTAAACAACTAAATGTACAGAATAAAGAAAGAATGTTAAGGGCAGCAAAGTAAAAAGGCCAAGTGACTTATAAAGGCAGACCCACCAGAATAACACCTGAATTCTCAATGGAGACTTTGAAAGCCAGAAGGACCTGGACAGATATAATGCAGACACTAAGAGACCATGGATACCAGCCTAGACTAACATGCCCAGCAAAACTTTCAATCATCATAGATGGAGTGAACAAGACCTTCCAAGACAAAACCAGACTTAAGCAATACTTATCCACAAACCCAGCCCAACAGAAAGCACTAGAAGGAAAATTCCAACCTAAGGAAGTCAGATACACCCTGGAAAATGCAGGCAATAGATAACACCACAGCAGTAACCCCAAAGAAGAGAAGTACACACACACTACCACCAAAAAACAAAAATAATAACAGGAACAAACAATCACTAGTCATTAATATCCCTTAATATCAATGGAATTAATTCACCTACAAAAAGACACAGACTAACAGAATGGATATGTAAACAGGACCCATCTTTCTGTTGCATACAAGAAACACACCTCAACTTCAAAGACAGACACTACCTCAGAGTAAAAGGCTGGGAAAAGACTTTCCAATCAAATGGTCTTAAGAAGCAAGCTGCTGTAGCCATCCTAATATCCAGCAAAATATACTTCAAAATAAAATCAATCAAAAGAGATGATGAAGGACATTACATACTCATGGCAGGAAAGATCCACCAAGATGAAGTCTCAATTCTGAACATTTATGCCCCAAACACAAGGGCAACCACATATGTAAAAGAAACATTTCTAAAGCTTAAATCCCATATAAAACCCCACACATTAATAATGAGAGACTTCAACACCAACTTTCACCTGTGGACACATTGGCCAAACTGAATCTTAACAGAGAAATAATGGTCTTAACTGATGTTATGGCTCAAATGGACTTAATCGATATCTACAGAACATTCCACCCAAACAAAAAAGAATATAACTTCTACTCAGCACCCCATGGAACCTTCTCTAAAATCAACCACATATTTGGCCACAAAGCAAATCTCAACAGATACAAAACAATTGGAATAACCTCCTGTGTTCTATCAGACCACCATGGTTTAAACTTAGATTTCAACAACAGAAAAAACTACAGAAATCCTACAATCTCATGGAAACTGAATAATACTCAACTGAATCACCAATGGGTCAAGGAAGAAATAAAGAAAGAAATTAAATACTTCCTAGAGATCAATGAAAATGAATACAATACATACCTAAACTTATGGGACACTATGAAAGCAGTGCTAAGAGGGAAATTCATAGCACTAAATGTCCACATAAAGAAGCTGGAGAAATCTCATGTTAGTAACTTGACAGCACACCTGAAAACTCTTGAACAGGAAGAAGCAAATTCTCTCAGGAGGAACAGATGCCAGAAAATTATCAAATCAATAAAATAGAAATAAAGAGAACAATACAAAGGATTAATGAAACATAGAGTTGGTTCTTTGAGAAGATCAACAAGATAGACAAGCCCTTATCTAAACTAACCAAAGGACAGAGAGAGAGCATCCAAATTCACAAAATCAGAAATGAAAAGGGGGGCATAACAACAGACAATGAGGAAATCCAGAGAATCATCAGGTCATACTTCAAAAACCTCTACTCCACAAAACTGGAAAATCTAAGAGAAATGGATAATTTTCTGCATAGGTACCACATACCTAAGTTAAATCAAGACCAGATAATCCATTGAAATAGTCCAATAATCCCTAAGGAAATAGAATAAGTCATTAAAAGTCTCCCAACCAAAAAAAGCCCTGGACCAGATGGTTTGACTGCAGAATTCTACCAGATCTTCAAAGAAGACTTAATACCAATACTCTTTCAACTGTTCCACACTACAGAAGCAGAAGGAATATTACCAAACTCCTTCTATGAGGCTACAATTACCCTGATTCCTAAACCAAACAAAGATGCAACAAAGAAAGAGAACTACAGACTAATCTCCCTCATGAACATTGATGCAAAAATACCCAATAAAATACTGGCAAACAGACTCCAAGAAGACATCAAAACAATTATCCACCATGATCAACTAGGCTTCATCCCTGGGATGCAAGGGTTGTTCAACATATGAAAGTTCATCAATATAATACACCATATAAACAAACTCAAAGAAAAAAAAAAAACACATGATCATCTCCCTGGATGCAGAAAAGGCATTTGACAAAATCCAACACCCCTTCATGATAAAGATCTTGGAGTGATCAGGAATACAGGGAACATACCTCAACATAATAAAGGCAATCTACAGCAAGCCAACAGCCAACATGAAGTTAAGTGGAGAGAAACTGAAAGCAATACCACTAAAATCAGGAACAATGCAAGGCTGTCCCTTCTCTCCATACTCATTCAATATATTACTTGAAGTTCTAGCCAGAGCTATAAGACAACATAAGGAGATTAAGGGGATACAAATTGGAAAGGAAGAAATCAAGCTTTCACTATTTGCAGATGACATGATAGTATACATCAATGACACCAAAAATTCAACCAAGGAACTGATACACATTCAACAACAAAACAGGATACAAGATCAACTCAAAAAAATCAGTAGCCCTCATATATACAATAGACAAACTGGCTGAGAAGGAAATCAGAGATACATCACCCTTTACAAAAGCCACAAATGATATAAAATACCTTGGGGTTACTCTAACTAAGCATGTGAAGGACCTTTAAATCACTGAGAAAAGAAATTGAAGAAAATATCAGAAAATGGAAAGAACTTCCATTCTCATGGATAGGCAGGATTAACATAGGAATAATGGCAATCTTACCAAAAGCAATGAACCGATTCAATGCAATCCCCATCAAAATACCAACACAATTGTTCACATACCTAGAGAGAATACTACTCAAATTCATATAAAAACAAAAACCCAGGATAGCCAAAAGAATCACGTAAAATCAAACAACCTCTGGAGGCATCATGATCCCCAACTTCAAGCTCTACTATAGAGCTACCATAATAAAAACAGCTTGGTACTGGCACAAAAACCAACATGTGGACCAATGTAATCAAATTGAAGATCATGACATAAACCAGCACACCTATGAACATATAGTTTTTAACAAAGAAGCCAAAAATGTACAATGAAAAAAGAAAGAACCTTCAACAAATGGTGCTGGCATAACTAAATGTCAATGTGTAGAAGGCTGCAAATATTTCCATATCTGTCACCATGCACAAAACTTAATTCCAAGTGGATCAAAGACCTCAACATAAATCCATTTACCATGAACTTGATAGAAGAGAAAGTAGGAAGTAGTCTTGAACACATTGGCATGGGAGTGCACTTCCTAAATATAACACCAGTAGCACAGACACTGAGAGAAACAATCAATCAATGGAACCTGTTGAAACTGAGAAGCTTTTGTAGAGCAAAGGAAATGGTCAACAAGACAAAGCGACGGCCTACAGAATGGGAAAATGTCTTCACCAACCCCACATCTGATAGAGGGCTAATATCCAGAATATATAAAGAACTCATGAAATTAGACATCAAATTGCCCAACAGTCCAATTAAAAAATGTTCTATAGAACTAAACAGAATTCTCAACAGAGGAAGTAGAAATGGCTGAAAGACATTTAAGGAATTGCTCAACATCCCTGATTATCTGGGAAATGCAAATCAAAACGACTCTGAGATACCATCTTACACATGTCAGAGTGGCTAAGATCAAAACCACAGAAGAGATCTAATGCTGGAGAGGATATGGAGCAAGGGGAACTCTCCTCCACTGCTGTTGGGAATGCAAGCTTGTACAGCCACTTTGGAAATCAATATGGTGCTTCCTTAGAAAATTGGGAATCCATCTCCCCAAAGACCCAGTTGTAGCACTCTTGGGCATATACCCAAGGAATGCTCAATCATACCACAAGGTAATTTGCTCAGTTATGTTCATATCAACATTGTTTATAATAGCCAGAACCTGGAAACAACCTAGAAGCCCTTCACCTGAAGAATGGATAAAGAAAATATGGTACATATACACAATGGAGTATTATTCAGCAGAGAAAAATAATGACATCATAAGGTTTGCAGGCAAATGGATGGATCTAGAAAAAAATCATCCTGAGTGATGTGACCCAGACTCAGAAGGACAAACATGGTATGTACTCACTCATAGGAGGATATTAGATGTAAAACAAAGATGACTAGACTGCTACACACTCCAGGGAGGCTACCTAGCAAACGGGACTGTAGGAAAGACACAGGCATTGGTGATATTATTAAGGTTTATTTTGTGGGGTAATTTACAAATGAAGGAATAGGTTATAGGGTCTGGCAAAGGTATGGCCTAGTGCAGCAGTCCTCTCTGGAGAACTCTGCTCAGTCTCCCTCCAGCATCCAGGGTACCAGAACCAAGCAAGCCCTCCTCTCATTCCTCTGTCTTCTGCTTCCTTCCTCCACCCCACCTTGTGGGCGTGA
This sequence comes from Onychomys torridus, assembly GCF_903995425.1. Taxonomy (NCBI): domain Eukaryota; kingdom Metazoa; phylum Chordata; class Mammalia; order Rodentia; family Cricetidae; genus Onychomys; species Onychomys torridus. The sequence continues at coordinate 43,391 of NW_023411202.1, forward strand.
CCATTACTGAAGCCTCCATGGGGGTTGGAACTTCCAGGCCAATGCTGGGATAGCTACCCACTACATCTCCCCCATTTGTCTAAATAAGAAGGTTCTAACCTAATACAAGACTATATACAAAGAGATGGTTATCAAATATTGTTCAGGAGTAATGACGGATAATGACCTAGGTAAGTTGGAATTACAATAAGTGCAAACAATATCAAGCAAAAAACACATAGTAAAATCCAGGGAATTCTAGAGCATGGGTAGGTGGCATGTTACAAAGATCATTCCAAAAGGTGTCCTATCTTAAAGAATCTGAGTCTAATACTTAATATATTTTATGTAAGATATTATATATGTATATATACTAAGTTGTAAATATAACTGCTACTTTTCAACCTCATCAAAGACCTGAGAAGTAATATAATAATACCTGAGAAATGGGAGAAGGATGTAAGCAATTTTCAGGAGTCTTATAAGAGTAGACAGAGACAGCTGGCAGCCTGGACAGTCACCTAATGTCTCTTAGCATCATTGGTGCATTCAAATTGGCTACAGGCCTAGAGTATCTGACAGACCATTTTCCGAACCAGGAATTCTGAAAGACCATCTTACCATGTCTTGGAAAAGTATAGTGGTCACTTTCCTTGTGTCCCACTTGCCCAGAAAAGACAGCACTTGTACTGTCAGCAGTTGAGGCAAGGGCAGTTCTTTGCCCAGTAGGCCATTTGTGCCATGAAGACAAACTTCCAAATGGAAATGTCTTAGAAGTCCAACATTCTCTCAGTATCCAATTGGTGCTGCCAGGAGCAATTGTGTCTCACGTCAACAGAATTCGAAGTTGTTTAAATACCATATTCTCTAGGTCCATGAAGTGTTTGAAGATTACCTGTCCATCTGACCTATGTATTTATAAATCTTGATAACCTAACTAACATAGTTATAGAGATGACAAGCATAGGTGACAATAAATCAATAAGTCTTATCTACCTAAACAACCTAAGGACTAAAGCTTCCTATTAATAAGGCAAACAATCTGTAAGCAAATGTACAGTAAAAGGACAATGACTTTAAATAGTGACAATACACAAAATATCTTTAACAGAGGTAGGAATGTATAGTGCAACATGCAATATGATAATAATCCTAAATATATATTAGTATACAGAAAATCTTAAACAAAAGTGGAACATACATGCAGTGTGACAGATATAAATTCACATTTCTATCGATATACAAATATTTCAAATAAGAGTAAAAATATGTGTACAATATAAAAAATAGTTCTGTATTTGTATCAATATACAAATTATCATAAATAGGAATATAAAAAGTTTATATTTGTATCAATATATAAGAATTCATAAAGGTGCAAATTATCTAAGGCTGCTATATTACTAAATTTGTTTACTAATGTATATGATAGTCTACCATAATATCTAGAAAATCTGGTCTTTGGGATTTTTAACTACAGAAAAATATTTGATCATAAAAGCTGTTGAGTTAAACAAATATGTAAATTTTAAAATTACCTTGACTTCAAAATTTGGCTATAAGAATATGTTGCTTTGGAAAAGAGTCTCTGCTTTTGTTTCCACAGAAAGGAAGAGGCTATGGATTTGTTCTATATTAAGATACATCAGATTTCATCAGCCAAGGCCAACTGAAAGGTCTCCAATGATACCATGGCCCAGACGATCCAACATCCAGAATGGTTTCAAGGCAACTGGCTCAGAGGTTTACCCTCATGGATTACTCCATAATCCTAAAATTTTTGTTATGTCCCTGTAAGATACAGCACCTCCCTCCAGCAGGAAGTAGTAAGAAAAACAATGTCCAAATTCCCAGCTGGCTTTGGAGATGGAATTGGCTCACTCCTTCTCCAAACCCAAGTACATTGTTAAAAGAAAAGGTTAAGAGCTTCTTATGTTACAAATCAGAAGAGCCCTCTGGTGTGGGACAGAAAAAAAGTACTATTTTATTTAAAACAGGTTGATTATAAATAGAATCTCTTTCTAAAGATAAAAAGGGGATATGATAGAGATATGATAGGATGAAAGGGTAGACTAATGAACTTACTTCTAAAGAACAACAACTCATTTAAAATGTTTTACATTGGTATATATTTTAGTCTGTTGATACAAACTTAAAGTTAATTTTGTTATACTGTATGTATATTTCTACTCTTATTTAAGATATTATGTTTGTACAGCTCATTTAAAATTTTAATGGACAATTAAAAATAGATTAATAACTGGTCATCTATGATAATCATACTCATAGCCATGTTAGTTAAGTCTTCTAGGTATACACAGAGATATTTCAGATGGACAGGTAATCTTCAAACACTTCAAAAGTCTACAAAGTATGACATTTAAAATATTTTTAAAATTTAGACTTTCTGGACAGTGAAACATGTCTGCTCCTGGCAGCACCAATTTACTTCAGAGAGGCTTTGAAGACACTCCATGTGGAGTTTATCTTCACCTTGACAAAAATAGCCATTTGGGCAAGAAACTGTTCTTGCCTGGACTGCTTGATTGACTGGATGTGCAGGACCCATACAAAGGTGACCACTAAACTTTACTTGACAAAATGGTCCTTCAGGATCCCTCTTCACAGAGAAAACTGCCAGACATTCTACAGGACACAGAGAAGTGAATGAGAGACTGTAGCCCTATGGGCTAAAGACAAATGCCTCAAATTTACAAAGGAACTTTAGGTGACTGTCCAGGCTGCCAGCTGTCACTGTCTACTCTTTCAAGACTCCTGAAAAATGCTTGCATTCTTCTCCCAGTTCTCAGGTAATATTATATCCTTCTGAGGCCTTTGATATGGTTGAAGACTAGATAGTTATCATTTCCTCAGTTATGATAAAAGATAAGTTAGATATAAAACCTTAGACTCACAAATATATGATAAATAGGATATCTTCTTTAATATTATAACTGTAATTCTTGCTTGATAATTGTTTTATTATCTAAAATTTTACTATATAAAAGTTAAGACATTGCATTTAAAAAAAAAAAGAAAAGGAGAACTGCTGTGGGATGTTCTATATGTCAAATGTGTTGCTCTGATTGGTTAAAATAAATAAAGTGCTGATTGGCCAGTAGCCAGGCAGGAAGGATAGGCAGGACAAAGAAGAGGACAAGGCTGGGAACAGGAAGGCTGGGAGGAGACACTGCCAGCCACTGACATGAGAAACAACATGTAAAGACACTAGTAAGCCACAAGCCATGTGGCAAAGTATAGATTAATAGAAATGGGATAAATATAAGAGTAAGAGCTAGACAATGGTAGGCCTGAGCTAATGGCCTAGTAGTTTAAATAATATAAGTGTCTGTATGATAATTTTATACATGGGTTATGGGACCGCAGGGGCTTGGTGGCACCTGGAGAGAAGCTCTCCAACACAAGGATTGCCAAATGACAGAGAAATGGATGAGATCTACATGAACAACCTGGATGAAAGTGGAAGTAATGAAGGGCAAGGTTTGAGGGAAAGAAAGCTTAGGGGAGCAGGAGATCCCAGCTGGATCAAGAACAGAAAGGGATAACAAGGAATAACAGACCATGACAAATGATGACCACATGAGAATAGGAATAGGCAGAGTTCTAGAGAGGTCCCCAGAAATCCACAATGATACATCCTCTGTAGACTGCTGCCAATGGTTGAGAGAAAGCCTGATCTGACCTAGTCTGGTTATCAGATGGCCAAACATCCTAATGTTTGTGCTGAACTCTCATCCAATCACTGATGGAATTGGATGCAGAGATCTTCTGCCGGGCCCCAGGTGGAGCTCCAGGAGTCCAGTTGTCGAGAAAGAGGAGAGACTGTAAGAGTGTGAATTGTTGAGACCAAGATTGGAAAAGCACAGGGACAAATATCCAAACAAATGGAAGCACATGAATTATGAACTGTTTGGAACCTTGGGCTTACACAGGGACACTGTGCTCAGCCTGGAAGGAGGGGACTGGACCTGCCTTACTGAATCCACCAGGTGATGGGAATGGAGGGCAGGGGCTGGGGGTAAGGTGGGGGCAGGGTCGGGAGCAGGAGGACAGGGGAAGCCATGGCTGATGTGTAAAATTAAAACACAAATGTAATAAATTTAATAAAGGAGAGAAAAAATAATTTTAAAAATAGAAAAGCTACCATGACCACACCAACTCATATACAGGAAAGCATTTAATTTGGTTGGTTACTGTTTCAGGGTTTTCGTCCATTATCATGATGTTGTGACATGGCTACATGTTGGCTGACGCAGTGCTGCAGAAGCTGAGAGTGGAGATGGAGATGCATCTTGATCCAAAATCAAAGGGAAGTTTACCTAGTGTCAGACTCAGTAAAACTTGAGTAAAGAGACCTCAAAGCCTACCCCCACAGTGACACATTTACTCCAAAAATGCCACACCTACTCTATGCAAAGCCACATCTGCTAAAATCACAATAACTTTTGAGCTTATAAGGACCAATTACACTCAAACTACCACAGAAGCAATCTGCAAAGTTCCCTAGACTTTATTCCTCCCTGAAACCATAACATTTTTTAAAATGTATCTTCCATTTCCAATTATATGAGTTTTCATTGTGAATTTTTATCTTGGGAAATCCCAGACATTCCAAAAGTCATTTTGGATATTCCTTTGTTCATGATTGCTGACTAGTACTGAATGGTAAGTCCCTAATTTGGAGAAAAATACACACTACATGTGGGGCACATGAGAATGAAGCCAGAGTCTATCTGAAAACTTCTGCTCTTATGGACAGTGTTTGTAGTGCCAGCAGTTGGTAAGCATGCTGCTGTAATTTTAAAAGGCTTGCCTAGATGTGCTACAGTGCTGAATGAAATAATACTGACCAAGTAAAAAAGATATGTCCAGTGATTCAGTAGTGGCATGACTGTTTGGGACGAGGATGACTTTTTTAAGGAAAAAAGTCTTCACAGGGAATTATGAGACAAGGAATCCCAAAGATAAAAAGGATTTCATTTTGGGAGGACAATCAAAATCTTGGTATGCAGTTGAAGTAACTGCATTTTGCATTACAATATAGCCATAAGCCTATGGGAGGGTGAGAAGTGAAATGTGGTGGTTTTATTAAGAATGCCTCCCATAAGCTCATATATTTGAAAGCTTACTCACCAAGGAATGACACTATTTTATCAGGTTAAGATAAAGAGGTATGGCCTTGTTGATGAAACTGTGGCCTTCTTAAAGAAACTGTGCTTCTAGAGAGAGCTTCTGATATTTCAAAAGCTCATATGGTGTTAACTGTTGTAAATCTAAATTAATTCCTAGTAACTCCCTTCTCATGCCTGTTTCCATGTTCTCCACCATGAAGATAATGTACTAAGTCTCTGAAACTGTAAGCAAGATCCCAGTTAAATTCTTTCTTTTAAAAGCATTACCTTGGTCATGGTATCTCTTCAAAGCAATAGAAAAGTGATGATGATGCCCACCATTTACAATGTCTGTTTAGCTTGCCTGTGAATGTGGAAATTTTTGTTTGGTAACTTTTCCTTTACCTCTGGTAGGCTATGCTGTTCCTAGAAAAATGCATATTTGTTTCTAATGTATCTTTTTTATATACTCATATAAATTGTAGCATAAAACTATAATTTTGAATTCTTCATCTTCAATATCAGTGGTTTCACTTCTGTTATTTTACATTTGTTCAAGACTTTCTCCCATTTTTTTAATTATGTTTCAGTATTGTCCTTACATTTCTCTCAATGGTGCTCTAGTTTTTCTTACTTTTTCAAATTTTATTTTTTTGATAGATTAAACACAACACTCACAACAAAGGGATAAGAGATCATTTGTTTTGGAACTACACAATTTTGCCATGTTCTGGAAATGTCCCAATTTCAAAAGTTGAAGCACTTTCATTAAGTTAATGTTCTAGCACTGCCAACAAAGTCCTACATATATCATGACTCTTTTCAAACACCTTGCTTGCATCATGATGATGGAGATTACTCAACTAGAGTTTGTCAATGATAAATTGTAAAAAAGTTTGGCAGCAGCACCATTCCAATCTCTGCAGGTCACTGAAGTTCTAATCAACCAGCCTTTTTAGAAATAATCTTTTTTTTTTTTTTTTTTACAAAGAGTACTTAGTTACTTATTTGACATGACTTATAGAGAATTCATAGTAAATTAGTTAAACATTTTAGGAGCTTGAATACCCCAATAAAAATACCACTTTTCATATTTTCTTATAATGCATAAGGTTGAACTAAGTGCTACAATTATGATCACATTTTTTTTCTGAATTCACTTCTCATAAATTCTGAACCTCAAAATTTGTTATTTTTACAAGTTTACTTTTTGAACTGGTCCTCTACAGTTTTCCATTCTGTCCATCAATATTTGTTTTCATAAAAAATATACCACAAATGTAGGCTTATCTATGCATTTTTATTATATTATATAATAAATTTTATTATATATAAATGGTAAATAACTAAAAATTTTAAGTCAGTTGAAGCTAAGACAATTAGTAGGTCTTAGCTGAACATGGAACCCATATTACAGCCTGAGTACAAGAAAGATGAGTGAAGCATTGCTTATAAAATGCAAATGTGAAGCATTTCCCAAGACCATAGCTCCCCATGTTACTCATATTAGACAAAAATAGATTTGGCATATCCTTAAATTCAATTACAACCATGTTTTTGTCATTACCAATTTTTATTTTACCTATACTTCATACTGTAGAGTAATATAAGAGGAAGTCAGAGAAAGAATGGTTACTACCACATAACGAAACGTTAGTATGCAAAATAGATCAATTACAGTACATCTTGTTTTTCTGTATTATTTTAAATGTTTCATTATTGTAGGGTTTCTTTTTAAGAGAAAGTACAAAGATGGTAAAAGAATGTAAAAAAAAAAAAAGAAGAGAAAACAGAGTTTCATGCTTACATATATAGTAGAAACTGGAAATGATGATGTGCCGTGAACATTGTCATTACTATTCTCCTTTCTCCACATAGGATCATAAAAAACATTATTTTTTATCACTATTGTTGCTCCTTTGTGCATTGTTTAAGTTACTTATTGATAATGAATGCATGGAAAGTTAGGCCCTATGTGAATATAGAACTTATCAGCTATTCTGTGTTTGCTATTTTGCCATATTTTCACACAGAAAAAATATATATAACTATATCCAAAAATTAACATATATTAATTTGTGTAATATGAACAAAATATATTCTCCCATTCCACAAAAGTAACTAGACAAATGAACTTGATGCATATTTTTTATCTACTTTGTATTCTCTAGGTAGGATTGAGTAATGGACTATCTATGGGTATGAATATAAATTATTAGGAGTTAGTTAAATACAGTGACCACAGTGCTACTAATGAATGCTCTCCTAAGTTGTAGAGCCTATGTAGCCATAGGTTCATGGCCCCAATAACACTACCATGTATGAGTTTCATCTTGTGGTGTATGCTTTAAATCCTATTAGGAAACTGCTGTTTACTACCATGATATTCATGTCATTACTCTATCAAATTGGCTTTTTTCACAGGTCAGTCACTGTAATTACTGGGTTTCAAAGCTTGGTTAGTTGTGATTTCTTTTCCCCCTCTGGTAGTATGCAGGAAACCTTCCAACATTTGAAATCTATGTAGTGGGATCAAGCACACAGGTCAATATTACATTGACTCCTTACTGTTCTATGATTTAAGTGTCTGGTGTCTTCAGCAACAGGGTCTAACTTTCAAATTCTAGAGAGTAACTGACATTGTTAACAATACCCTGTAATGAATGAGACATCACTGGAAAACAACTCCAAAGAGGTAACAAATATCTGGCATTAGACTTTGTTTTGCTAGTCTCTAGTGTCCAGGAGAGAAATTGTTGCTCTGTTATCTGTTGAACTTACTTTTAAACTGGTTGTATGGGTATCAAAACATTAGAAACATTCTGATAGTAGTAGGTTTCCATGTGTCTTATTCAAAAGGACTCATTGTTATTTATCCTTCAACATATTCCATCACTTGCCTGGCCCTTCCTTTCACCTCAACATTTAACCTGAAATGTAACTTAATTTTCCCTTGGTCTTTTATACCATTATTTCCTAAATTCATTGTTCCCTTTAAATACACACCCATGCTCCCTTACTAGTTTGGTGATCTAGATAGTTATCCCAAGTAGAATACACATATCTGAAAATCAGTTGTCAGTTTTACCTCTGAATCAGTATCTTTTACAGCATGAGGTTTCACAAACATTGAGCCTTAAATATGCTCTGTGATGCAGACAAGCCTAGAAAATGCATTGTGATTTCCTCACACTCCAGTGTACCTAAGATTGCAATCTTTCATTATAAGGTACCACTGAGAATTTAGATTTCAGAATTTTATGCAATCATCATGGAACGGAGAATAGTGGGAATTTAAGAAATTGTGAAGGTAAGAAATAACAGAAACATCATAAAGTTCCTTCTGATTCATTGGGCATGTAACCTAGAGGTAAGAAAATAGGACAAGTAAGTGTCATGTCCTCAGTTAAGTCCCTAGAAACAGGAACTAAAAACTGAAAACTCCTGAAAATTTTAGAGATATTCTAATAGCATTGTGATTCACACACTCTCATACACAAACATTTACAATGTATTGATGATCTTGGAATACATAGGCTAGTTTTCCCATAAAAATAACAATTAACTAATTAATAACCAAGACTACCCAAAGCTTAACAACCCATGCAGTTGCTACTTAGCAACATACAAAATCTGGTATTTATATCCAAATCTAAAATTTAAAACCTGCATGTGTGTAGAAATAAAGTTCCACAATAGACTAGTTCCTTAGTTTGAGTGAAGCCATGATTCTATCTTTAACAGGAGAGAGGGAACCATGTTTCTTTTTCTTTCTAAGCTTCAATTTGTTTTCTGCATTACTGTGTAGAATCTACAACTGTTAGAAGATTAAATCACATAGAAATATTTATTAAAGAGCGAGGTACGTGCTGACATCATTGTATTTGTTAAGAAAATATAAGGTCTTGAATTTACATTAAAATATAAGTAAACTTCATTGGATATTATAGGATTGTACTTTATGTATAGTAATTTTCATCCATTGGAAACTTAATTACTCTATATTTCAAAAGGGTGTGTTGCTTTGCACAATGGAGAGAGGGAGAAATAAAGACAGAAGGCGGATGAATAAGAATCTTTGATCCTAGTATCTTTCATCATCTTTCCTCTTCAGCCTTATACTGTCCACTGTGCAGGACTGTGTTGTTCTTTATGGTGATATGCTCCTTCATTAAGATTATTCTGAGGCATGGATTAGAAACACAGAATTCACGAAAAATGCCTCTAAGTCAGTACTGACTGTTGAAAACCCACATTAAAGTTGTTCCTTTACTTTTTACTTTTTACTATTCTTTTCAATACCCTCCAAATATACTAACAGCTTATTGCGGACCAGCCACCTCTCTGAAAGAAGTGCTATAGGAAGTGCATCAAAATCTGGTGCAGTGGACTGGACAAGGCTGCAGAGGAATGATGAAGAAACTGTATGATCCAAAGTTTCTCTTTACTAGATAAAGTTTCAATTTCCTCCCTGAGTAGTAATTATAGTAGTACTTCCAGGTTGCAGCAGACTATCCTTTGGCAGGGAATTTCATTTTTTAAGTTAAAGCTTTTCTATTTTTCTCTATGTTTGCGATTCCCCAACCCCCTTTCCACAAGCAGCAAACACAGCCATACTTCCAGGTTGCAGTCCAGTGTCTTGAGCATGGGATTTCATTGTTTTGTTCTGCTCAGATTAGAACCCCCAAAGAGAATACTGTGAACCTTGGATGTCCAGAATGCAACAGCAAGGATTACTTCTTATAGAGGCTAGCAGGGAGCCCTTGTTGGCAGTGTCCAGCACAGAGAGGCACAGAGGAGAGTTCCACTTTCTTGGGGAGGTTAGCTTTTGAAGGCAAAAACCACAAAATTCTTCAGAGAGGAGGGGGTTAGTACGGGTCCATCCTTGATTGGTCCAATTTTCCCAAGCCTGGACTTTATCTCATTTTAGTTTGTCTGTTTGCTATGTCAGGAGTTTTACGGCCCATCTCCAAAGTCTGGTCATGTTATCTTGGGGGAGGGGGCATCTCCTGGTTAGTCACCACCAGACATCCTGACTTTGTACTTTTAAAACTTCTGACTTCACCCTACCTGGGAATGGGGAACTAACTCAGTTCTGGTTACTTTAAGATATCCCTTCCCTCAGTTCTCTGGGCCTTAGGGGGGACTGTGGTGGGGGTCTCTCATTCCCTCCTTCTTTTGACCCTAGAGGGACTCAATCATGGGCCCCTAACTTGTTCTAGTTCATGAGATTCTCATGTCCTTACTTTGGGGTCTTCATATGACTAGTACTTGGTAGTCCTGACTTGAGTATAACCCTGTTGCACCATGAGTTGTATGGTGCCTAGTCTTTGTCTCATATATTGTAGTAGCTTGTTTGTGACATAAGGTCCAAATGTGACGGCCACTAAGAAGAGTATTAAGGGCGCAATGAGGAATGAGACCAGAGTAATAAGCCAGGGGGACTGGGAGTACCAGCTCTCAAACCAACTTTGGGTAGCTTCATTTTCTCTTTTTCTGTTTGCTAAACCTTCCCTGACTTTTGCCATGGAATCATTAACTATTCCTGAATAATCTGTATTAAAAACAACATTCTTCTCCCAGGGCTGCATATAGCCCTTTTTTCTTTAAGAATCACAGGACTAGTCCCCTCCTGTTTTGTAGGACTACTTCAGCTAGTGAGGACAGAGAGTCCTGTAGGTGGGTGATGGAGGTTTCTATTCTTTGAATATCTTAATCTGTTGATATGTGGACATCTGCATAACAGCGTTGCTGTGTAACAAGGGAAGCTGCCCCTGTCCCCAATCCTGCTATGCTAGTGCCCACTAAGATACAAGGGTAAGGGCTGTGACTGGCTCTCTTTTTGTCTGAGGGCATACTGAGTGGCTTCACTGAGACTAGGCAGCTCCTCTGTGGCATGAAATACCTCTCAGGGGACTAGGCATAGGAGGACACAGAACCCTCCCAATTTGGTTCAGCATGGTAACATGAGTGCAGGATGTTAGGACAGAGGACCATGCCTACCAAGTGTCATCTGCTGGGACCAGATACCGGGCTTGGCTGGCAATAGACTTGGCATGATTACAAAGAGGCAGGAAGTAGTGGGCACCATTCCTATACATAGTCCCTGACCCGAGACTTGTTAAGGGTGAGGAAAATATTTGAATACCATCAGCAAGACTCTATAGCCTCCTTTTGTTCCTGCCACCCAGGGCTGTCATCGGGGGGCAGCCCAGCCAGTCCCTCATAATATGGTGGCTTTGCACTATAGCATAGCCAACAGAAGGTGGTCAACTTTGGTCTGGAGCTCTTCAAGGGTAAGAATGACTGTTGTAAGATTGTAAACAGAGGGTCTGGGGGCCCCAAGGGTCTCAGTGGCTAATTTGAAAGTTTGTCCAGTCTCAGGATTGGTCAGGGTCCAGGTCAGGCTCCAAGGTGCATGGGGGTTAATTTGGGGTTTTGCCTCTCCCTGGGGGACAAGCAGATGAACCTGGAGGTACCAGGTTAGCACAGTGAGCTGCATCTCTGGGTCTTTGGTGTAGCTTTAACTTCAAGGGATCAGTAGGATGTTTGGGCACTCTCCAGGTTCTGTCTAGATGTTCATCAGCTGCCGACACCATGGGTTGGGCCTAGGTGTGGTGGATCTAAGTGGAGATGCCATCCACTTTGAAAGCCGTTGGGGTGGTCAATATGATGAGGCAGGGTCCTTTCCATCCTTTCCACTGTGGCTCTAGGGAATTGTGTTGATGCCTCTGGATCAGGACCTAGTCTCCAGGCTGGAAACTGTGAGGCTCAGGGGGAGAGGAAGATGAGTACAGGGCCCACAGTTGAGGCCAAATATCTTTCTGTGCTCAGGACAGAGTTTTTAGGCTCTCAAGAGGGTCTACCTCTTCTGGGGCAGAATCAACTCAGTCTGGAGACTAGGCACAAGGGGTGGGGATAGACTGTACATTATTTCAAAGGGTGTCATTCCCAGCTGATAAGGGGAGTTCCTTACACAGAACAAGGCAAAGGGGAGGAGAGTCACCCAGTCACCGCAAGTCTCTAGGGCTAATTTGGTTAGGGTCTCTTTTAGGGTCCAATTTATTTTTTTCCCTTTTTCAGCACACACCCTAGGTAAGTTACCTGTTTCTTGCAGATCTGGGCCTCTTTAGCTGAGACCTGATAGCCCAATGTCCCCAGTGTCCTTAGAAGGTCTTCAGTTCCACTAAGGCACTCCTCCTGTGACCTGGTGGCTATTAGTATATCATCTACGTATGGTAGGAGAGAGACATGGGGGTGCCCAGAGCGGTACTCACCCACATCCTCATGGAGAGCCTCATCAAATATGGTGGACAAATTCCTGAGTTCTTGTGGCAGTCTTGTCCAAGTCAGTTGCCCACTTCTTCTAATGTCTGGGTCATGCCACTCAAAGGGGAAATAATCTTGGCTGTGTGGTGCAAAAGCATCTTTTAAATCTAGGACAGTATACCATTCTTTATCTGGAGGGAGCACAGTTAGTAGAGTATAGGGATTGGGCACAGTGGGATGACTGTCTATTACCCTTTTGTTAACTTCTCGGGGGTCTTGGACAGTGTGGTAGTCATTCGTCTGTGGCTTTTTAACTGATAGGAGGGATGTGTTCCATGCAGGCTGAATGGGCCACAAGACTCCCTCGTGTAGGAGTCATCTCATGTGGGGGTGATTCAATTTTTGGCTTCCAGGGTCATGGGGTACTAGCAGACCACCACTGGGTCCACATTGGTCTTAAGTTTCACATAAACTGGGAATCTATGTTTGGTCAACCCCATTCCTTCTTTCTCTGCCCATGTGGTGGGGAACTGTTGAAGCCAGATCTACATATCTGCACATTTGATGGAGGACTGCCCTTTTTCATGGAGGTGGTATTCTTCCTCCAAAGGCATTGTCAAAAACATTCCAATAGCCCTCCCATCAGATGTTTGACTCGAGCTCCCTAATCAGTGAAATGGATCTGTACCTTCATTTTAGTAAGCAGATCGTGCCCCAACATGGGGTATGGACACTCAAGAATGACTAGGAATGAGTGGGTTACCCGTCCCACTCCCAAGTCCACTGTTCTTCGGGTAGTCCATTGGTAGGGTTTAGTGCCCATTGCTCCCTGTACCCAGGTTTGTTTTCTTGACAAGGGCCCCCTGGGTGTCAGAAGGACTGAACTTTCTGCTCCTGTGTCCACCATGAAGTAGACAGTTACCATAGGCTAAGGGAGGGGGGCTGAGCCCCGTCCTCCCTAGTCGATGTCTTCCTCCAGGGCAGCCAGGATGGAAGTTGGCTTCCTTCCTTGTCCCACTGACGTTTCTCTCTTGCTCTTATTTTTAGGGCATTCTCTAGCCCAATGTCCCTCTTCCTTGCAGTATACAAACTAGTTCTTTCCTACCTTAGGCTGAGGCCTTTTTCCCTTCCCGTAGCTTCCTGCTTCTGCAGCCGGGAGCATTCTCTCCATCACTGCCTGTTGCTGTTCCAATATCTTGGTCAGGCTCTTCTCTTGCCTCCTGTCTCTCTTGTCCTCTATCTCTTGATGTTCTCTTTCCCTTCTCCCTTTCTTTTGTTCCTCTGCCTCTCTTCTGTTATAAACCTTTTCCTGCCACTGTCACTAAGTCCCTCAGACTCCTCTCCCCCAGTCTTTCCAGTGATTGTAGCTTCTTTCTAATATCTGGTGCTGCCTGGTTCACATAGGCTAGAATAACTGCTTGTTGGGCTTCCCCAGACTCTGGGTTGTACAGGGAGTATTGCTTGAAAGTCCCCATCAACCTCTCTAGGTGTGCAGCTGGGCTTTCTTCATTCCCCTACCTTACATCATAAATTTTTGCCATATTTTTCAAATAATTTATTTATTTTTATTTTATGTGCATTGCTTTTCTGCGTTTATGCATGTCTGTGTGAGGGTGTCAGATCTTGTAGTTACAGACAGTTGTTAGCTGCCATGTGGGTGCTGGGAAATGAACTTATGACCTCTGGAAGAGCAGTCAGTGCTTTTAACCACTGAGCCACCTCTCTAGTTCTAGTCCGGTTTTTTTTTGTTTGTTTGTTTTGTTTTGTTTTGTTTTTTTGTTTTGTTTTGTTTTTTTTTTTTTTGATTTTATGATACAGGTTTTCTTTGTAGTTTTGGCTTTTCTGGAATTTACTCTGTATTCCAAGCTGGCCTTGAATTTACAGAGATCTGCTTGCCTCTGCCTCCCAAGTGCTGGGATTAAAGGCATGTGCCACCACCATCCAGATAATTTTTGCCTTATCAGTAGGCTTACACACAGCAGCCTTTAGACCTGCCAATAGAGCCTGGCGGTATACATGGAGACTCTCCTTACCTTCTGCCATATTACAGTCCAAGTTAGGGTGAGTGGATGGAAAAGTAGCCGCTGTCAAGGCAGGATCCACTGGAGGGTCACCCGTGGGTCCAGGAACTAGTTTCGGAGCATTCTCCAGAATCCAGTTTCTCTCCTCCATGGTGAAGAGGAACCCCAATAGTTGATTTACATCATCTTATGTGGTCTGGTGAGTGAATAAATCTGTCTCCAAAAGGTTAGTTAAGACTTGGGGATCCCTAGAGAAAGGCACATTTTGGGCCTTCCAGGTAGATAGGTCACTAGTGGCGAAGGTCCAATAGTGAAAGCGTTGGTTCCCTGCCTCATCTGGGGGCCCAGCAGGCCTAAGGGAAGGGCTATTGCGTTGTCTGGCTGGGGGGTTCCCCCCTTCTACTGCAGGTGGACTGTGCACCCACGCCCCCCCCCCAGCTCTTGATGGCCGAGGCTCCTGGGCTTCCTCCATAGGTGCCTTAGGATGTACCCTGGAGAGGGGGAGAATACAGAGGCAGAAAAAATTCTGCTTCAGAGGTGCCCCCCCAAGAACAAAGCAGTGGGTTTCTTCTCCATTTTTTGGCCCACTTGGGAGCTCTTTTGCTTGGCAGCCAGGACATAAGTGCCTGGAATCTGTTGTGGGGGTAAGAATGGTATAACCCAGGGAAGGGATCACAGCTCCCTGTCTTTCAGGCCCCTCCAGGTAACAATATAGGGGACTTGGTCAGGATGACCAGAGCAGGGGCGAAAAACGATTTCCTCCACTTGGTGGATGGTAGCTGCATCTAAGGTTCTACCTGCTAGCCACCTGATGTTGAAAGTGGGCCATTCAGCTGAACAAAAAGTGACCCATCTTTGCTTCTTGACAATCACACTGTTGCTGCTGGCAGTCTATTGAATGAACATCCTGCCAGTGAGCAAGCGCTAAGCCTAGGGGCGAAGACAGGGTATTCCACATAGTAGAGTGAGAAAGTCAAAGATGGAAAACAAAGAAGAGAGAGAACAGAAAAGCCATGGCCACAATAAGAAACAAAAAGACTTTAACAATTTCCCAGGACAAAGTATGAATTGGCACTTTTTCCTGTGGTGGGGGGAGATACCCAAAAACACTCCTAACAGGTCGTTTAATGCTCAGGAGAGGCTCCTCATCACTACCAGGAGGAGGCTGCTGAAACCAAATGGTCACCGCTGATGTGGCCTCAAATGGCTTAGGACAAGGAGGTCCCTTGCCCAAATCAGGGAAGGAGGTGTCCCTTCTTCTCTCCAGGATCACTGTCTAGACATGTCCGTCTCAGTGAGATCCTGCAAAGTACAAATTGGTTAGGCAGTGAAAAAGGAAAATAACTAGACAGAGACACAAACAAGACAGAGAGTGCTCATACTGGTGGAAGAAAAGGAAACTCTGGAACCTTGGGGTTCCCAGGGGGGCTCTGCGGGATCCCAGACAAGCCCCCAAGATGTACTGCCAAGATTAGAATCCCTAAAGAGACCACTGGAGACTAGACATCAAGAATGCAACAGCAAGGTTTACTTCTTTTAGAAGCTAACAGGGAGCCCTCACGGCAGCACCAGGCACAGGGAGGAGAGGTTAGGTTTTGAAGGCAAAAACCACAAAATTCTTCAGAGAGGAGGGGGTTAGTATGGGTCCATCTTTGATTGGTCCAGTTCTTCTGAGCCTGGACTTTATCTTGATTCAGTTTGTCTGTTTGCTGTGTCAGGAGTTTTATGGCCCATCTCCGAAGTCTGGTCATGTTATCTTGGGGAAGGGGGCATCTCCTGGTTAGTCACCACTAAACATTGTACTTTTACCCCCTTTTTTTAAAATTATATTTGTGTTTTAATTTTACATATCACCCCTGTCCTCCCCCCTCCCGCCCCAACCCTCACTCCCTCCCCCCAATCCCCTCACCTCCATTTCCATCTCCTCCAGGGCCAAGACTCCCCTGGGGATTCATTTAAACTTGGTGGATTCAGTACAGGCAGGTCCAGTCCCCTCCTTCCCGGCGGAGCAAAGTGTCCCTGTGTAAGCTCAAGGTTCCAAACAGCCAGCTCATGCACTAAGGACAAATCCAGGTCCCACAGACTTGTACTTTTAAAACTTCTGACTTCACCCTGTCTGGGAATGGAGAACTAACTCAGTTCTGGTTATTTTAAGATGCCCCTTCCCTCAGCTCTCTGGGCCTTAGGGGGAAGTGGGATGGGTGTCTCTCAGTTTAAATGAAAGTTTCTCTTTATTGGCGATTATCTCTGAACAGCAAACACAGTCGCACTTTAGGTTTCAGGAAAGTAGCTTTGGGCACAGAGTTTTATTGGTCTAATCAAAGTTTCTCTATATTTCTGATTTCTCCCTGAGCAGCAAACACAGTCCCACTTCCAGCTTGCAGGAGAGTGGTTTGAGCAGGGGATTTCTTTGTTTAAATGAAAGTTTCTATATTTGTGATTTTCCCTGAACAACAAACACAGATGCACTTCCAGGCCACAATAAAGTGGCATCAGGCATGTGTCTTCTTCCATTTTCAATTTGAGGATTTCATTGCTTAAATTAAGTTCTAAATCTTTTAAAACACGAATTTGAAAACATACAGGTTTTACAAGAGATGTTTTTGTTGTTGTTGTTGTTTTTCCTGTAGAGCCTTTTTTTTCCTGTAGACGTAGCCTTTAAAATGAGTTATAAAGAGAGTTTTGCTTTTTAAATCCAATGTTAAACTGTTGGTATGTGGGAGGGTGGTTGGGTGGGTGGGTGGAGGGACATCTCGTGAATGAATCTGCCTTTTATTTTGAAAATGAAATATCAGCAAGTTTGAGGCAAAAATATATTTTAGATTTGAATTCTTAAATACAATGTGAATGTCTAGCACACATTTTGCTTTTAACTCCACCATTATTTTTTCCAATCAATATATTTCAAAACAGAAAAGTCAGAGATGAAGATTTATAGGAGATATTTGTTGCAGTGCCATATAATTCACTGTCAAGTATCATGACACATAATACAGCTTAAATAATATGCCACTAAAACAATGTGTGTGTTCTCATTTATTTTGAACATGTGTGTGTGTGTGTGTGTGTGTGTGTGTGTGTGTGTGTGTGTGTGTTTCAATTATTCAGTACTCTTGTTAAATCTGGAAATAAAGCTGACCATTATGATAAGAACTTCATACATACGTTCTTGTTAGGGAGATGGAGGTTACATCAGAGTATATGATATGTTCTTAGGAATTTATTTCTAGCCAAGGAATCTTGGACCAATAGATGCAAAAATGAATGTGAAATTATTAAGCACTGAGGGAAATTTGGCTCAAGATGGTCAGAGTGATAAGACATCATCAAGATAACAGAAAAGGGGTTAGAAACATACTCTGATGTACAGGGTAGTAGATTTTCCCTCACTTAAAAGTGGTTCTTGTTAAAATAAAATTTTATATGAATGAGTATATATATTCTGAAAATGGTTCTAAATCCTAAATGAAACATGATTAAGTAAAGACAGAATGTTAATTTTAACGTATTTTCCTTGTATTCAAAATAGATTATTTTCTCATACAATATATCCTGATTACACATTCCACTCTTACACCTCCTCCCATTTTCTCCCCATCCCTTCTCCACTCCAGATCCCCTCCCTTCCTGTCTCTCATCAGAAAAGAACAGGCTTCTAAGAGATAAAAATCAAACACAACAAATAAATTTCATTATATTTCTCAGATTCTCAACCTCTCCATAGCAAAATGGATTTTAGAGATCAAAATTTCTTCAGCAACCTCTTTCATTGTAATTTCTAAAACAGAAGTTCTAGCAATGAGAAAGTTTCATGCCCAGGTTAAATTAATGGTCAGACTTAAGAGTCAGCAATTCAGGAGCCAAGGGAAAGTACCATGTCCAAGTCCTCATAACTTATGCTGACAGCTAAGTCACGCTATTTATATTCCATAAACTTACATTCATGTTTTCTATAAATTATAACATGTTTATGCATGAGAATTAGAATTTCTCACCATGTCTGTGAAATGTTTCAGTAAACTTATTTTGACATATCTGTTGTTCTTTCTTTATATCATTAAGAATTTGGGCCTGGAGCTAAGACTTGTATGACCTGATTCAGATAATGTTTCCTTAATTTTGTGTCACCCTCCTCAGATGATGAAAGTACTTCCCCTCTATAAGTAGACATATTACATATCTCTGTCCTGTGGTATTCTTCCCTCCATATCTGGAAACACTGTAATCTACAACATCCTCAGCCTGTGATAGAGGCATTAAAACATTACATTCTGTTCAGAAACAGTTTCCTCTGAGCCTGAATGTTAATATTATTGATTATGGACAGCCTTTAAAAATTGTCTTTTGACATGAATAATGGCTCAGCAGTTAAGATCATTGGCTTTTTGTTCACAGGATCTGGGTTCAATTCCCAGCACACATATGTCAGCTTGCAACAGTCACTGTCTCTAGACCAGGGGATCTGAGGTACCCTTTTAGCCTGATCACACACTGCAGACATGTGCTACATAGACTTGCAGCAAATGCTAATACACAAACACATAAAATGAAAATAAATAAAATCTAAAAAACAATTCATTCATTGGAATTGTTCTGTTATTGAGGAAAATTGAGTCTACATGGAAAAGTGACTGTCAGCATAATTGACAAACATTTTAGAATTTATTGTCATTTCACTTTTTCTGATATTGTGGAAAGTCACAGATCTGTCTATCATATTTGTAGCATAGTATGTTTAAAACACAAAAGAACCACTAACACATATATGTATATGTATACACATACAAACACACATATACACATTATATATATATATATATATGTATATACAATTATATATATATATTTAATATCCCCTAGCTATATCCCTTTCCCTAATTTACCTGAGAATATTAATCCTGTCCTGTCAATGGAAGTAGTAATGATCTTCCCTAAGATGATGCTTAGTAATTTAGTGTTGATGGTCCTAAGGCTATTTCTTGACCAACCATCTTTGTTTCTAAACCAGTAAAAAGACTCAATTTGCTGTGAGCTTATATACATGAATGAGACAGGTTTGACTCATGGATTGTATTGTTTTTTTTTTTTTAATAGGATGCCCTGGAACTCTCTTTGTGGACCAGATTGTCCTGAAACTCAGAGATCTGCATGCCTCTGCCTCTCCATTCCTGAGATTAAAGGAATGCACCACCACCTCACCACATTGTATTATTCTCTTAAGGAAGTTCTGGAGTACTTTAATTCTTGAAGGAAAGGTTGAGGGCAGAGAGGTGATCCTGGATTTCAGGAAATAAAATGGTAGCAGAAAGGATAATAAACTGGACCATAATGAATTGATTTATATTATTTTATTTAAAGATGATTCTGGACTTAATTGCACATTCTACAAAAGGGAGCTAAATGATTATTTTATTTGTTGGCTAATGAATGTGTCCAAAGATGACTTATCGTGAATGAACTAGAGAAGTTCATGTTTTGGGACTGTAATTTTCAGTTTCTTGATTGTAAATAATTGTTGCTTTATTGTTACCAGAGTTGAACACAATAATTCCTTCTCCTTATGTGCAAAATCTTTTGTGTTTGTTTGAATATAAATGAACCCATAGGCTCTTAGGAAGTGACACTGTTAAGAGATGAATATTTTTGAAGTAACTACATTACAACTGGATGGCTGGGGACTTTGAAGTCATAGAAGTTGTGAAGATGAATCCAGGATTGTCTTGGACATCTCAAGATGTTGAAGATGCCAGAGCCAAAGGATGCTTGTCAATATAAGCTGTTATCAAACAGAGGAACTCCTGAAGAGAAAGAAGTGTGTTGCACTCAACAAAGTAGAAAGGAGTTGGAGATGTAAAGAACATTTTTACATCAGACATGGAGATGAAGAATTTGGACCTTGCCC
Organism: Onychomys torridus; assembly: GCF_903995425.1. Taxonomy (NCBI): domain Eukaryota; kingdom Metazoa; phylum Chordata; class Mammalia; order Rodentia; family Cricetidae; genus Onychomys; species Onychomys torridus. Next base: position 63,694 of record NW_023411202.1, read on the forward strand.
AGCTGTTTATCAGTCTTGCATTGGTGCACTATTTATTCACTATGCTCCTGTTCTTCCCTTTTTGAATGGTATTGAATATCCTATGTAATTGTATGTTGGCAGTATTTGATGTACTTTTGCCTTTTAATTTTACAGAGGATTAGAGTTAAGAGATGGCATGAGTCTCAGAAGGGACTTTGAACTGCAGACTCTTAAACAGCGCTGATAATATCATAGACCATGTTGGACTAAAAGCATTTGGTATTATGATATGACTACAAGCCTATAGAGGCCAGGGAGTAGAATGAGATGATTTGAAAGAAAATGCCCCCATAGGTCCATAAAGAGAGGCACTATTAGGGGATATGGCCTTCTTTGTGTAAGTGTGGCTTGTTGCAGGAACTGCATAAATAGGCTTTGGAGTCTCAGAAGTTCAAGAAAGGTTAGTGGCTCACAGTCTCTTCATGCTGCCTGCACATTTATATGTAATATAAATGTAACTCTCAATTGCTTCTCTAACACTATGTCTGCCTGCATGTCACCATAATAACCTCCATGACAACAATGGACTAATCCTCTGAACTATAAGCCAGCCCCAATTAAATGTTTTACTTTATATGAGTTATCACGGTCATGGTGTCTCCTCAAAGCAATAAAACCCCAACAAAGTCACGATGTTTTATGAATGTCTTGGAGGAAATTTCAGTCTTGTGTAGCTCTGAGACTGGCTTAACTGTAAGTGCTTCTTATCTCCTCTCCTTAGCTATTTAGTAAAGTATTTCTGAAATATTATTACAAATAATCAAAAATGATATTTTTAGCATTATGAAAAATATGTACTATGTGCTGGTCAAATATTTGTGAGAGGGCACATAGAATAAGCTCCATGTGAGTGTTGTGGGGGAAAAGCAATGAGATTGTTCCTTTACATTGCCATAGACTAGATCATAAAAGTTTCTATAGCCACTGGGATATGCAAAGTGCCCAATAAAAATCCAGTGTAGTCAATAACCGAGCCTCCCAAGTTGTGAAAAAGAAAGACTTTCCAGAAAAAAAAAATCTCTTTGCTTCCCAGCTTGCTGAAATCTTCCTGTAGAAAGGCATTGAAATTTTCTCCTGCACCCCTTCTTTGCAATTATTCTCAATTTCTTTTCTTCACATGGCCTTTCTGGAAGCCTTTCTTCTTGACTTCTCCATTCTCCTCATTTGGGGGATATATGCAGAATCATAATATATTCTTGAGGAATTATTCCTTTAATCAGGATGAAATCAATTTATTTTTCTTTTTCTCATTAGTTTAGGTTTGACATCTGTTTCTGCAAATAGTTGAACACAGATAACTGCTTGTTTCCTTGGTCCATTTTATGAAATACCATTTTGCTTTTAATCACTTTCATGCAGTGTCTATCTTTTGTGTTGTAATTTATTTCTTCTACTCAAAATATTGGTACCTAACAATGGATCTATTCACTACTCTCTGATTTTTTAATTGAGAAATTTAGCCCCTAATATTCATATGGTGAGTATTGATTCCTATCATATTCTTAACCTTGAAGTGCTTAAATATTTCCCAGTCTTTTTCTGTAAAAATTATTTTTCATTTATAAACATAGATGCAAATATGCCTCAGCATATGTTTGCAGCTCAGAGATCAATATAGTAGAAATATTGTTGGAATTCTTGGCCACTCCTCCAACTACATGACCACACATGCACAGTTCATTAGCCAAGCAAGGAACCTTACATCCTGCACAATCTGTGTGCTGCATGATAGCATAATTTACACAAGGATGATCATGCAATCTATGCATATGAGTGATACAGATCCATAAGGCCATATGTGAATATGCATGAGAATCCATAAGTGTTGATCAAGGCTCCTCCCCCTTCTTCTCCTCCCCACTCCTTCTCTGAGCACATGTCTCCTACAGGCCTGGTTGTGCTCTTTTCTGTCCATCCTATCTCCTAATAATACTCTGATAGTGGGTTTTGGTATGCATCATGGCCTTTCTTGTACAGTGACAGAGCCACTTAATGAATAACACATCACTGCTGCATTAAAACCAACATTGGTGGCAAGTTGAAACAGGTGCTTCCACTGCTCTGTATCAGGGACCCTGTATGATGTTTCTTTGATCTAGACTACCCACTGTTTTCATCTGCCTGGCTGTAGGACCACTCCACACAAAACTGGCTGCTCAGATTTGTGAATTTTCCCTTTCCAATCTCTCACCACTACCCATGACTATAGACTGAGATTTAGTCCTCACTCTGACCCACTGGAAGATCCTCATGCTGTGCATGCCACAACTCATTCTCTCTTAGTGAAGCATTGAATACTGTTGGACCCCATGCACTCCTCATTCTCAAATTCTATGGCCCCTACTTGCCTCTTGACAAATGGTGCGGTAACTTGTGCTGAGTAACAGATCCTTCCCTAAATTCTGGGCTACCTGAGACTGTGGTCTTAGACCCTGTTTGTTATTTTATTTTTTTATTTTATTCTCTTGGCTGCAGTTATTGGAATAAAGTATTCCACCTCTTGGTCCCACTCTTCCTCTGAGACATGCTTTAAATATCCATAGATGCCAGTATATATGGCCACATAATGGCTGCTTGGACCCTGATATTTCATGATAATTATCTTACTTCTGACAGTGAACAGGCAAATGAAAAGTGTTACCTTATATACAAGCTTTTTACCTAAGCTCTGAACTCTCCTGTATGATTCTTTCTCACCAGCCCACATGCAACCCGAGGAATATCTGACTCCAAAGAACCCCCACGTATCTGACCTCTGCTCTGTTCTCCAGTATCAGGCAGGCCACTCCTGCCCAACTCTGTCTCCTACCTCCACTCTTACTGTCACCCATTCTCAAGCTGCCCTGAGTAGCAAAGACAGGTCTGGAAGCAGGCTAGGATGCATGCAAAGTAGTTTCTGATCCGCACCAACATTGGGATTATAATAATCAGGATGGTCCTCTAATGAGATATCAGTTTACAAACTTCCTTCTGGGGGGCCTTCCTAAAGTGGTCCTCAAACCAGTAAAATACTAGAGCTAAAAAAAATTTAAATCAAGATAACGACAAAAATCTGTCTCATGGTGAGATTTGACACATGAGGTCATCTAGAGAGAGGGTCCCTGTCCCCACAGGCAGAAGTTTCAGCTGTGGCATTAAAGGTACCATGGGAGAGATGAAAAAGCCCATGGACAGAATTGCCAAATGCTGGCACATGCTATCTGAGCAGCTGCTGGAAGGCTTCTAGGTCCCTGTTTGAAATGTGTGGTAGAAAAGACCAGGTGGGCTTGTGTGTGCCCCTTCCTATGTGGGTCATCAATTGACCCTTGTCCAAAGTGCCACTGACACAGATACTGGTCAGGGGTCTGCGCTCATTCACCTTGTGGCATGGAGACATCAAACTAAGCCCTCCAGCAGACCTCTTCAGCTTTGGCATGGCCACATAGAGAACCAAGCATGAAGCATAGGGACATCTACTTCTTTCCTTTTGGACACTGAGCCACTTATTAAATCCTAAAGAAGGTTTGGGGTCCCACATCTCCTTCTCATTTCCCTCTTGTCAGGTTAGGGTTACAGGCTTACCCACCTCACCAGATCCTAGCACGCAATTGAACTTTCAGGGGTATATAATGGGAAGAGATTATTCATCTAAGGTAGGAGTTTTTGTTTCATTTGCTCCCTTCATGTGCTTAACTCCAGACCCATAAGCGGTGCCTCTTCTGCTCTTCATGCACAGCGACACAGACAGAGCCCTGCTCTCTCTCAAGTTCAGAGGACACCATGATCCGCTGCCTTGTCACCATTTCCAGATGAATGAGGTTTCACTCCACAAGTATTTCTCTTCCTGGTTTCCACTCCTAATTAACTCATCAGCTAATAGTTACAGGACCACCACAGAGCTGTAGTCCTAGGATCATCAAGTATACCCAGGAGGAAAGGAATATTAATAGTCCAAAGGTATTTATAGTCTCAGATTCATAAGGGTCTGGGGTCTGGAAAACAAAGACTGTACTATGACAGTGTATTACTCTTATCCCATAGCAATTGATCACCTGTGTTACCTGGATGCTATACTAATAAAGAAAACAACTGCTTTAAAATGATCTGCCTCAGATAGAGCTTATCTCAGGAAAAAATTAAAAGCATGTTCTCAATATTGCCCCTCTCTAACTCTCACTTACACTAACCAATACAGCAAAGTACAAAACATTACAATATCATAGCCTCCAGCTCAAGATTTTAAATTTCTCATGGCTGGTTCTTAATATATTTAAAAATCCTTCTGAGCTCCAGAACAACATTGAATCCATTTGCTTCAGATAAGTATAACAAAAACATTCCTGGTCCTAAGACCTCCTCCCTCACCCTGGGATGCTACAAAGGATATATTTTTTTCTAGGCTTTTTTCTGTCTCACTAGCACTCTTTCAAAAACAAGAGGTCAGATTCTCAGGCTGAGATGGATGATGAGCAGCTCTAAGACAGCATATGACAGTCCACATCACCAAACAAACTACCATGCTACCCTAGAATCTCCCTTTCATACCTGCCTCCCAAGAGTCAAGCAATAACTACCTGTTCAGTTGGAAGCAGCTTTCAGGAGACATGGTGCCCCTATTCCCTTTCACCCACCTCTTTATAAGCAAAGAGATTGGAATGTTGGAATTCCTGGACACTCCCCCAGCTACATGAATGCACATGCACAGTTCAGTACCCAAGTAAGGAGCATTAAATCCTACATAATCCATGCCCTGTGTGATAACATAATTTGAAATCTATGCACAATTGTGGTGAAGCTCCATAAGCCCATATGTGTATGTGCTGGGGAATCCATAAGAAGCAGATCACAGATCACTCCCCTTTCTTCTCCTCCCCTGCCCTGTAGATGCAATTCTAAATGGTCTTATTAAATAAGAAACACAGAGCAAAATAAAGAGTTAAAAGGGCATAGATCAAACAGAGGCCAAGAGCTAAGACAACCTTATTTTATAACTCACTGCCATTCTTCACCTGAGAGAACTTTTGCCTGTGTCCTGTCCTTTTTATTGCTTTTCTGTTCTGCCTTATCATTGGTTCTAAACCCAACCACATGACTTCCTTGTCACTGCATGTCTATACAGCCCTCCAGGTCTCTATGGTTCATACTGAGAAGTTTTGGGTCACCACTAGGCTGTGTCCTTGAAAACACAGAGATTCTTCCTGCCATATGATTGGATTAAGGGCATGTGCCACCACTGCCATACTTCTGCTAAATGGCTTGCTCTTAGTTCTAGTCTCCAGGCAACTTTATTAACATCCACATAAAATAACATTTCAGCACAAATAAAATATCACCATATTTCCCTGTTCTATTCTAATAAAAAAGGAAAAAAAGTTATAACTAATATAAGAAAAACTGTATACAATAAGTATAATAACTATATACAAGCAATAAATACCTAAACAATGTCTAGTCCATTTGCATTTGACAAATTCAGAGAAAATAATTCCAATATCTATCCTATTTTGGTAAGTCCAAAATGTACCTGATTCACTTCCTATCCTAACTTATATTACTATCAGAACTATTTTATAATGTCTTTCAAATTTATACACTTACACCACTTTAGTGAGTTTCTTTTCTGAAATTCTTATCAAGGAAAAACTATAACTATCTAATCTTTAACTATGCTTATAACGATCTAATCTTCAACCATAACTATCTAATCTTCAATTCCCTCAGGGACCAAGAAGAAAAAAAAATATTATCTACAAAAATAGTGCATGCAAGTGGCTTCCAAAAAATTGTGAGTTGACAGAAACAGCTACCTGTCTAGACAGTCATCCAAGGTTTCTCCATGATGTTGGGGCATCATCTTTTACCTATAGTCTTAGCATATCTAACAGACTCATTTGTGAAGTAGGATGTACACAAGGCCAACAGTTCAACCTCACATTTGGTGGGAGAAGTCCATGTACCAGAAACACCTGAATTCCACTAGTGTCCTGCCATGATTCAGGATTTTAAATTCTGGAAATCTTTGATATATTTTGAATTAGGCTGTCCATTCTTCATGGCTTGTGTGTGGTTTCATATCAGCATCTTGTTCTTCTCTGCATCCCATTCTTCTTGGCTTGTTGGTGGTTTCATCTCTTTTATTAAATGTCAGTCTACCATTGAGAGGTTATATTCCATCAGCTTAGTTAGTCTTTCAAGAATAACTATTTCAATTGCTGTCCCACTGCACATCAGAAGCTATTATATTAGTCCATGACCATGCCAGCTGCCTTCAAAGAAAGGGGCTCTGTACCTTTTCTGGATTGCAAAGGCCACTTCAGGGATGGTGTTATATTGTCTTGGCCTCAGAAGATGCCTTTTGTTAAAGCCACAACCACACTTGTCTTGACAAGAATTGGTAGTATTTTGTTTTATGTCCTGTCTGTCCGTTTTGTCCTGTTTCTCATCAGTCAATTCAAAGATATTTTGTTGTACAGTGGCTAACATTTGCCACAATGAAAGTTGACCCCATATGCATTTTCTTCAATGCCCATATTTTCTCTGAAGTAGATTGGTACTGCCAGGAGCCAACATGTCTCATAGTCATAAAAAAAATAAGTTATGGAAACATTTTAAATGCCATATTCTGTAGGTCTCTGAAGGGTTTGAAGATGACCTGTCTGTCTATCTAAAATATATCTGCTTGATCTTGAAAACACTCCTAAAATGACTACAAATTCAATTGTAATGTCTAATTACTAACTTTAATTTCTTCATATCCTAATAGTTGGTAATAATAACATTCAAGGATCAGCAAATTGCATTACATTGTTAAATGTATGTATATGTACAATATCTTGAACAAGATTAGAAATATATGTATAGCATTTTTTAACAATGTCAATCTCAATATATATAATTTGTATACAAGATACAAAAATCCAATCCAATGTAAAGTATTTAAAACTAGTATTTGTCTTGTGAAAGTAGATTCAACAATCTTTTTATCTATATCATATCTATATCATCTTCTCTTCATTTTTCCAAGTAGATTCAATAATGTACTTTCTGTTCTATCATTTCTATATATCTTTTTTTAAAACAAGTACCTTAAATCTAATCTCCTTTTCTTAGCCCTTTTCCTAACCCTTAACAACAACTTTGAACCAACCCTTCTAAACAATGAAAATTATCCCAGACCCAAATCACATTAAAGGACCAAAAAACCACCCACCCCACACCACCTCTTTGGGAATGTGGGTATCATAGTCTTAAAATTGCTTCCTGCTGGATATGGGCAAAGGTATCTTTATTCAGAAAAGAAAATTTGGGGTTAACTATCAAATTCTAATAGTTTTTAAAACTGGATCATCTCAGCTAGCCATCTCAAAATTTCTCTGAGAAGTTTGTAGTCCAAAGTTGTTCTGTAGATGGTGTTTGTCAGCTTAGTGGTATTATTATTGTCCATTTAGAATTGTTGTTGTTGTGAGGCCCCATCATTTTCCTGGAGACTTCAAATTCATTGTTAGTCCTGGTCATGATTTCCTACATAATACTGATAAAGAATCAAACACAAAGATATGTATAGGCTGCTACTTGAAGCCTTTTTTCGGGAATTAGTTGGTACTCTATATGACCATTAATATATTAACAAAGATATATATCTGTGTGTGTGTCTCTCTGTGTGTGTGTGCGTATGTGTGTATTAATTTGATAAATTTTGATATACAATTGATAATTTAAGAAAAGTTTAAAGAATCAGAATAGAAACAAAGAATTGAGATTAGTAGTAATAGAATAGTTCCTTAATTTTGATGTTGTTGTTTTGTCCTGTATTAGAAGCAAGCTCTTTCTTCTGGCATATTACAGAGAGTTTGCATTTTCCGTTTAACAACATGCTTGGGTTTAAAGAATGAGAGAGTAATTCTCCAAGTCCAAAGCCAGCTTCAATTGTTAATTGAACTGGGACTACAAGAAGGGCATTAGTGTTAAATGTCTTTAGAGAAGAGCAGAAGCAAACACTTAGGAAGACTTATGAAATTTTATAGATTTGTCCTTTTTCTTCAGTTGTCCAGTGTTCTTAAGATTCCTTAGCCTTCATTCTCCAAAAGGACAAATACAAAAACCTTTCCCAAGGCTAACTTTGGGAGGTTCCCTTTTGGCAAGTTATATCTGATTAATTGTATGTTAGTTTAAATTGGATGGTCATGATGGTTGATAAACTGTCACCTCTTCTAATTATGAGGTCTCTCCTGTTCAAATCAAACCTTTATTAATTTTGATGGTATCCACTGCTAATCATATCCTGTAGAAACAAAAGCAAAACCTCTTTCCCAATGTATCATGTTTCCAGTTTTGAGGTCAGCACATCCTTAACGTATATAGGCAGATTTAAATCAGTAGTTTTTTTCTATTATCCAATGTCTTTCTGCAGCTGTTGTTCTTCTCTCATTAGCATTGAGAAAATTCAAAGTTAATAGAGAATTATGCAGTCTATTTCTGGGAGGGGGGGGTTCTTACACTATTCTGTCTCATTTTTTCCTTTCAAAATAAAGTCAGAGATTTTTCCCACGTAAGTTTTTAATTTTTCACTGTTTTTTGTAAAAATATCAATTCTAATATAATATCTTCCCTCTGCATTAAAATTCCTGTAGGAGAATGCCTAGAGGGTAAAATAATTAAAATGCAATCCAGCTTTGGATGGATACAATCCATGCATCCTTCCTACACTTTCTTTTCTACCAAGGCCAATTCTTTCTCAGCTTCAGGTGATAATTCTCTTGGACTACTTGAGTCCTTGTCCCTTTCAAAGGTTTAGAACAATTATTCAGTTAATCATTTTTACCCCAACAATAGTTCATAAATGAGAAATGTCTCCAAATAATCTTTGAAAGGCATTATGAGTCCATAATTGATCTCTCCTAATTTGCACCTTTTAGGGTCTAATTTTTAGTAGACCTATTTTAAATCCTAAATAATTGATAGAAGCTCCTGTTTGTATCATTTCAGGAGCAATTTGTAATCTCCAGCAAGGCAAAATTTCCTTTACTTCTTCAAACATTCTTTCTAAAGTATCTGCATTTGAGGCAGCTAGAAAAATATCATCCATATAATAAAACTTTTGAATTTAGGAAAAATTTTACTTATCATTTCCAATGGCTGTTATATAAAATATTGGCACAGGATTGGGCTATTTATGATTCCCTGTGGTAGGGTCCTCCATTGATATATCTTAAGTGGTTGAGGATTATTATAAGTAGGCACCATTATGGTAAATCTTTCTCTGTCTTTTTCTTGTAAGGGAATTGAAAAGAAACAGTCTTTTCAATCAATAAATATAACAGACCATCGTTTAGGTAACAGAGTCGGCAAAGGAATTCTGAAGTGTAGAGAGCCCAATGGCTGAATTCATTTTTTAATTGCTCTAAAGTCTGTTACCATTCTCCATTTACCAAATTTCTTTTTAATAACAAATACAGGAGAATCCCAAGGGCTGGTTGATTCTTCAATATGCTGATCACTTTGCTGCTCTTGTGCCAGCTCTTCTAAAGCCTGGAATTTCTCAGTTGTTAAAAAACTATTGCTGAACTCATACAGACTTGTTTGTTAACCATTTTAAAGGTAGAGCTGTAGGTGTCTTTGGAAGATCATCAGCTGTTGTGCCCTGTTCTTGTACAATCTGGATGGCTGGTGACCACTCATTAGACTAATACCTTCTAATATTTCTCTCAGAAACATGTGTTAGTTTATGATTTGTTTATGAGGTGGGAGGGATTTTTATCTGAGTATTCCATTGTTGTAACAGTTCTCCATTCATAAGTTCATAGCTATGTTAGCTACATAAGATTTTAATTTTCCTCTCTGTACTTCTGGTCCTATACATTGGGGCCATCATTCACTTTGTTTCACTTGAGATGATATTCCAATCCCTAACAGATGAACATTTACCTCCTAAAGAGCCAAGTTGGATGCCAAAATTCTGGTGCATTTATGGTCACATCAGCACCTGTGTCTATCAGGCCAGACAACAAAACATCATTTATTCTTATTGTTAATTTTGGTCTTTGTTCATTTATATGCTGCCTGTTTTTTTACTGTGAGTGCATAATAATGGAGTAGTGACTCTCTCTGTTTTTTTCTTTCTGAGTTTGAGACTGTTTAAACAAGGTGCTGGTTATTCACCATAGGTCTCATGAACTGCCAAGTCTTTCAAATGTTTACTATTTTGTCTTCCTGTCAATATTGGTTCTTGCTCTTTATTTTTTTCTTAACACCAGGATGCTTAGATATTCTTCAATGGAAACAATGTAATTTTGATTTATAAAAGAATATTTAAGTTGTATAGCATTATTAATATCCTGAAAGAATTTCCTATCCTCCCAATTCAATATTGAGGATTTTCATTTATTTATATTCTCTTAAACTGAAAACATCAAAAATGTTGAATAATAATGGTGCTATTTTTAGAAGATATAATTTTTTATTTTATTATTCTTCAGTTTTTCTACTGATTCTCTTTTATTTGGTATTGTTCTCATGTACTATTTTAATAAGAGTATTGTTGGTTCAATGTCAAATGTTCTCTATAGACTCAAAGCAGTCATTATAAAATAACATAAAATTTAAAATAACATTTAAAAGTCATACAAGGTTCAAATAACATACTTCCTTTTGCTTTTAAACAAGGACTGAAGTGTTGAACAAGCATATCCTAATGAGTGTCATCTATCCCTTTTAATTACTCAGAACCTTAATTAATATTTGGTATGTTAACTTTGTCACTCCTGTTGCAATAAAGGTTTTGGAGTTTTATGCCTTTTCTAAGGAAATTACCAACCAAACTTATAAAACTCAGAGTTTAAAAGTTTAGTGTTTGTTTATTTGTTTTATTTTAGATAGAGTGCATCAGTCAATTAGTAAGAATTAGAAGCATTGTGGAGCTTTGGTGTTTATGAGCTAGAATAGAAAATCAATGACAGATTACATGTGAATGGAGTGGTATTCGAGGAGCAAAAAGCATTCCATTAAAGAATTATTTACCAATGAAGGCTTTGAGGAAAAAAAAAGATGATCCTTAATCTTACCCATCCTTCCTCACGGTAAACTGATGGTAAATGTGTAACCCCAAAGTAATGATGTTTGCTATATAGTTGTTATATTTAGTTGAAAGTTTTCCTGTGTCCTGGCCAGCTGGTGGTCAGGACAAATCTCTCCCACTCACATCCTCCACGAAAAATACACAGAAGCTTATATTTATTATAACTGCTTGGCCATTACCTCAAGCTTATTACTGATTAGCTTTCACACTTAAATTAACCCATATTACTACTTATGTTTAGCCATGTGAATTAATATCTTTTCTCAGTACTGTCTTGTCTCCTTGCTTCTTCTGTATCTGGCTGGCAATTCCTCACTCAGCACTTCCTCTTCCCACAATTCTCTTCTTCTGCTCACCCTGTCTATACTTCCTGCCTGGCTAATGGCCAATCAGCATTTTATAAAACCAGTATACAACAGGATTATCCCACAGCATTTATACATTTTATTTGACCTGGATTTTATGCTTTAGGATGAAAATGTTATGAGAAATGAAGAGAAAAGACACAAATGAACATAGAAATCACCATGTAAGATCTGCTACATCGATTATTTGATTTATCAGTTTTCTCTGAGTTTTTATATTTTAGCCATGTTCACTATCCCACATCTTTAAGAGAAGCATGTGATTATGGTGACAGAAATGAAAGAATGGGGAATGGATATTGTAATAGAAAGTCTCCCTTGTGTGAATGTAGTCTTGAACACACTGGCACTGGAGATCACTTCCTAAATATATCACCAGCAGCACAGACACTGAGAGAAACAATTAAAAATGGGACCTTTTGAAACTGAGAAGCTTTTATAGGGTAAAGGACATGGACATCAAGACAAAATGACAGCTTACAGAATAGAAAAAGATCTTTACCAATCCCACATCTGACAGAGAGCTGATATCCAGAACATATAAAGAACTCAAGAAATTAGACATCAAAATACCCAACAGTCCAATTTAAAAATGGGTTATAGAGCTAAACAGAGAATTCTCAACAGAAGAAGTTCAAATAGTTAAATGCTAAAAGGCATTTAAGGAATTACTCAACATCCTTAGTCATCAGGGAAATTCAAATAAAAATGATTTTGAGATACCATCTTACATCTTTCAGAATGGCAAAAATAAAAATCACTGAAGACAGCTTATATTAGAGATGATGTAGAGCAAGGGGAACACTCCTCCACTGTTGGTGGAAATGCAAACTTGAACAGCCACTTTGGAAATCAGTATGGTGCTTTCTCAGAAAATGGGAAATCAATCTCCCTCAAGACTCAGCTATACCACTCTTGGGCATATACCCAAGGAACACTCAATCGTATCACAAGAACACATGCTCAACTATATACACAGCAGCATTATTTATAATACCCAGAACAGGGAAATGACCTTGATGCCCTTTAACTGAAGAATGGATAAATAAAATATGGTACATATACATAATGGAGTACTACTCAGCAGAGAAAAACAATGACAGCATGAGGTTTGCAGGCAAATGGATGGAACTAGAAATAATCATGCTGAGTGAGATAACCAAGACTCTAAAAGACAAACATGATATGTACATACTCATAAGTGGATACTAGATGTAAAGCAATGGAATACCAGACTGCAACTCACAACTCCAGGGAGGCTAGCTAGTAAAGTGGACCCTAAGAAAGATACAGGAATCACCCAATGTCAGAGAAATGGATAAGGTCTACAGTACAAAACTGGGGGTGGGGTTGGGGGTAATGGAGGGCAAGGGTTGGGGGAAAATAGGTTAGGGGAGTGGGAGGTCCCAGCTGGATCAGCAGCAAAGTGGGAGAAGAGAGAGTGAGATACCATGATGAATGAAGACTCCAGTGTAATAGGAATAAGCAAAGTGCTAGGGAGGTCATCAGAAATCCACAAAGATTCCTCCATTGTAGACTACTGTCAAAGGTCAAGAGAGTGCCTGAGCTGACCTGATGGTGATTGGATGTCTGAACACCCTAGCTGTCATGAGAGAACTCTGAACCAGTGACTGATAGAAGCAGATTCCGAGGTCCATGGCTGAGGCCCAGGTGGAGCTCCTAGAGTCCATTCAGTGAGAGAGAGGAGAGATTGTATGAGCTAGTGATATTGAGACCATGATTGGAAAAGCACAGGGTCAAATAGCCATACTAGTGGAAACTCAAGAACTGTGAACCAATGAGTGAGGAACCCCATGAAACTGGATCAGGCCCTCTGGATAAGTGAGACAGTCAATTAGCTTTAACTGTTTAGGAAGCCCCCAGGAAGTGAAGCCAGTACCTGTCCTTTGTGCAAGGGCTGGCTTTTTAGAGCCTGAGGACTTGGTATAGGGAAGAGGGGACTTGACCTGCCTTGGCTGAGTCTACCAGGCTGAATTGACTCCCCAGAGGAGACATTGTCTTGCAGGAGGTGGGAATGGGAGGAAGGATTGGGGGTGAGGTCTAGGGGTGGAAGGAGGGAGGACAGGGTAAGCAGTGGCTGATATGTGAAATTAAGTTAATTATAAAATATAAATATATTTAAAAAAGGAAGCCTTCCTTGTGTATTCTTTCAAATGGAAAACTTCTGCATTTTGACCATTTCTTATATACAATCTAATGTTGCATTGTGCTGTTACATGTATTTCTATGAGTGCTATATTTTTTATTTTATTGATTTCAGATGTGTATTCCAGTCAACACTGCTATACTCAATCAAAATTATTACTTTGTGTTAGGTAGCATTCCATATATGTGATTTAAGAACAGGGTGTGGCTCTACTGTTAAAAAACAAAACAGAAATAGTACAAATCACATTCTTGTCAATAGACACTGGGTAGACTTTGTCAAACCCAGAGAATACTCTAAATTCATGTGACATAAATTACAAGCAGGTATTTACTGCTGAATAAACAAAGGTAGACAGAATACTACCACCTTATAAACAGCTTTTTTTCTAAAATGATTTTATATTTATCTGTTTTGTCTTATGTATGTTAAGAGTTTTGCATATATGTATATTTGTGCACCATATGTGGACCTAGTGCCCAGGTATGTCAGAAGAGGGCATTGGATTCCATTAATGGAAGTTGCTTACAGTTGTTAGCTATGATTTGGGTGCTGGAAATTAAACTCAGGTTCTTTGCAAGAACACATTCTTCTACCTGCTGAGCCATGGATTTTGAATAAACTCCTGGTCAGTCATCCAGAAACAATTATTATAAAAACTGTGGAGACTGAGTATGTGGTCGATTTTAGAGGAAGTTCTATATGATGATGAGAAGAACATATATTCTTTTTTGTTAGGGTGGAATCTTCTTTAGATATCAGTTGAGTTCATTTGAGTCATAACATCAGATAGGTCCCTTATTTCTCTGTGAAGTTTTGATCTGGCAGATCTCTGCAGTGGTGAGAGTGGGTTGTTGAAGTCTCCCACTATTAATGAGTGGAGTTTGATTTGTGATTTAAGCCTTAGTAATGTTTCTTTTACATATATGAGTGCCCTTGTGTTTGGGGCATAGATGTACAGAATTGAAATTTCATCTTGGTGGATCTTTCCTGTGATATGTATGTAATATCCTTCTCCATCTCTCTTGATTGATTTTAGTTTGAAGCCTATTTTGTTACATATTATGATAGCTATACCAGTTTGTTTGTGAAGTCCATTTGATTGGAAAGGCTTTTCCCAGCCTTTTACTCTCAGGTAGTATCTGTCTTTGAACTTGTGGTGTGTTTCTTGTATGCAGCAGAAAGATGGGTCCTGCTTTAGTATCCATTCTTTTCTCCTGTGTCTTTTTATAGGTGAATTAACTCCATTGTTATTAATGGATATTAATAACCAGTAATTGTTAATTCCTGTTATCTTTTGGTCATAGTGTGTGTGTTTCTCTTCTTTGGGATTTACTGCTGTGGGGTTATTTTTGCCTATGTTTTTGTGGGAACATATGACATCCTTAGGTTGGAATCTTCCTTCTAGTGCTATCTCTAGTGCTGAATTTGTGGATAGACATTGTTTAAATCTGGTTTTGTGTTGGAATGTCCTGTTCACTCTATCAATGGTGATTGAAAGTTTTTCTGGGTATGTTAGTCTAGGCTGGCATCCATGGTATCTTATTGTCTGCATTACATCTGTCCAGGACCGTCTGGCTTTCAAATTCTCCAATGAGAAGTCACTTGTTATTCTAATAGATCTCCCTTTAGGGGTCACTTGGCCTTTTTCCTTAGCTGTTCTTAATACTCTTTCTTTATTGTGTATGTTTATTGATTTAACTGTTCTGTGGCATGGGTTTTTGGAGGGATCTATTTTGTGTTCTATAAGCTTCTTGTATCTTGATAGGTATTTCATTCTATTAGTTAGGAAAGTTTTCTTTCATGATTTTGTTGAATATGTTTTCTGTGTCTTTGAGTTGGTATTCTTCTTCTATCCTTATTACTCTTAGGTTTGGCCTTTTCATGCTGCCCTAGGATTCCTGGACATTTTGTGTTATGACTGTTTTGGTTTTGGTGTTTCCCTTGACTGAGAAATCTATTTCCTCTATAGTGTCCTTTACACTAGAGATTCTATCTTCCATCTCTTGTATTCTGTTCGATATGCTTGCATCTGTGTTTCCTGTTTCTTTACACAGATTTTCTATTTCCATCATTCCCTCTATTTGTGTACTTTATTAATTTTATTTCAATTTACAGATCTTGAACTGTTTCCTTTACATGTTGAACTGCTATTTCATGCTTTTCTTGGGTTTCTTTAAAGGATTTCTTCCAATTTTTTTTTTCTTTTCCTCAGTTTCTTTATTGATTTCTGCCATTTTTTTGTCTACCTTTTCCTTAATTTTTTAAGGGAATTTTTCATTTTTTTATTTAAATGCCACTAGAATCATCATGAAGCTATGTTGAAAGTCACTTTCTTCTGCTTTTTCAACATTGTAATGTTCAGATCATACTGTTGGAGTGGTATTATGTTCTTGTGACACCATATTGCTCTTTATGATGCTGTCAGTATTTTTGTATTGAAGTCTGCCCATATCTTCCTTTAATAAGTACAAGATGTACCTGTGTCTGTGCAAGCTACTATAGATCACCTCTCTGCTTGTTGTGTCTATGTCTCAGGGGGACCCTTTTTGTCCAATTTTAGTTCTTAGTCTAATTGGAGCTGGCAGATTCTTAATCTCAGTGAGCTGCACTTGCCCCAACCCAAGCCAGCTGATTCTGTGACTCAAGGAGTTGCTCTTAGTCTTATCAAGAATCTTGGTCTAATCAGAGTTGGTGGATTATGTGTCTCAGGAAGCCTTTCTTGGTCCAATAAGAGCTCACAGATTCCTAGTCTCAGAAAATTACTGCAGTTGCAGACAGATGGGAATTGGGGTATATATAAATGTTAAATGGACTGAGAAAGAAATCAGAGAATCTGGGTGGTGGTGGCACAAGCCTTAAATCCCAGCACTTAGGATGCAGAGCCAGGTGAATCTCAATGAGTTTGAGCTAGATTTGTATGCAGAGTGAGATCCAGGACAGACACCAAAACTACACAGAGAAACTTTGTTTCTAAAAACCAAAAAGGAAAAAAGAAAAAGAAAAGAAATCAGAGAAACATCACCCTTTACAAAAGACACAAATAATATAAAATACCTTGAGGTAACTCTAAGTAAACAAGTGAAAGACTTGTATGGTTAGAAACTAAATCTCTGAAGAAAGAAATTGAAGAAGGTATCAGAAAATGGAAAGATTTCCCATGCTCATGAATAGGAAGGATATCATACTATAAATGGCAATCTTACCAAAAGCAATCTACAGATACAATGCAATCCCCCCATCAAAATCCCAACACAATTCTTCACAAACCTTGAAAGAACAATATTCAACTTTATTTGAAAACAGAAAAACCCAGGATATCTAAAATTATCCTCTACTACAAAAGCACCTCTGAAGACATCACTATCCCTAACATCAAGCAGAAATATAGAGCTATAGTATTAAAAACAGCTTGGTATTGGAATAAAATCCCACATATGGACCAATGGAATGAAACTGAAGACACTGATATTAATCTACACATTGATGAACTCCTGATTTTTGACAAAGAACACAAAAGAGTACAATTGAAAAAAAAGAAAACTTCTCCAAAAATAATGGTGCTGGAATAACTGGAAATCAACATGTAGAAAATTGCAAATACATCCTTATCTATCACCATGCACAAAATTCAAGTCCAAGATGATCAAAGACCTCAATATAAAGCCAGTTACACTGAAACTGATAGAAGATAAATTAGGAAATAGTCTTGAACCCATTAGCACAGGAGATGACTTCCTAAATATAACACCAGTAGCATAGACACTGAGAATAACAATTAATGAATGATACATCCTGAAACTTAAAAACTTCTATAGGGCAAAGGAAGCAGTAAATAAGACACAATGACAGCCTACAGAATAGGAAAATATTTTTAGCAACCCAAATTGGACAGAGGGGTGATCTCCAAAATATATAAAGAACTCGAAAAACTGGATACCAAAATAACAAACAATCTAATTAAAAATGGGCTATAGCAATAAAAGAATTCTCAAAGGGAAAATTTCAAATGGCCAAAAGACAGTTAAAGAATTGCTCAGAATCCTTAATTATCAGGGAGATGCATTCAAAATGATTTTGAGATACCATCTAACACCTGTCAGAATGGCTAAGATCTAAAACACCACAGACATATTATGTTGGAGAGGATGTGGAGCAAGGGGAACACATCTCTACTTTTTCTGGGAGTGAAAACTGGTAGAGCCACTTTGGAACTCAGTATGGTAGTTTCTCATAAAATTGGTCATCAATCTAACTCAAGACCCAGCTATACAATTCTTGGGCATATATGCCCAAGGAATGCTCAATCATACCACAAGTACACAAGATGAACTATGTTCATAGCAGCATTATTCATAATAGCCAGAACAGGAAACCCTTCTATGGATACCCCTCCATAGAAGAATGGATTAAGAATATGAGGTCCATGTATATAATACTCATCAGAGATAACCAATGACATCATGAAATTTGCAGGCAAATGGATTGCCCCGGCCAGGGGGGTTTCAACAGGGGAGACCCACCTGTGGGAGCAAATGAAAGGGAAGGGCGACACAAAGGAGGACAGCAAGACAAGATTCTGATCAAGCTGCCAATCTTTATTTTAATCCACAAAGCTTATATAGCATAGGAGGGGAAGAGGCAGGAAGGAGGGAAGGGAAAAAGGGGCGTGTAGAACATGGAAGGGGTGCAAGATGTGTGAGGCAGATCTTGCAACTGCAAGATGTCAGCTCAGGTCACTGGTGAGGGACAGTTTATTCTGTTGCTAGGCTACCTGACCATGGAATGCTCTTTATGTTTGGTTGTCATGGCACCTGACTGTGTGATGTTCTCTTCTCTTTGGGGGCCTCTGGTTACTGCTCTAGGAAGGGGCTTATGACTTGTCCTCTGGGCTATCTAGTACTTTCCATGGTTTATGTTTGGTCACTGACAATGGATGGGACTAGAGAATATCATTATGAGTGTGGTAACCCAGACTCAGAAGCACAAACATGGTATGTACCTACTCATAAGTGGATACTAGATATAAAGCAAGGGGTAATAAGGCAACAACCCACACCTCCAGAGAAGCTAACTAATAGGGAATATCCAATGTTTGACACATGGACTGCCCTGTGAAGGACAAATAGATGAGATCTCCATGAGTAAACTGGGAAAGAGGGATGGGACATGGAAGGTAGGGGATAGGGGATGAGAACATAAGGGAATGATAT
This sequence comes from Onychomys torridus, assembly GCF_903995425.1. NCBI lineage: Eukaryota > Metazoa > Chordata > Mammalia > Rodentia > Cricetidae > Onychomys > Onychomys torridus. The sequence goes on from NW_023411202.1 coordinate 82,513, forward strand.
GGTTGAACTGGAACAGAGAGGGAGGGCTAATGCAATGAAAGAGATACCATAATATATAGAGAGAGACATCATGGGGATAGAGAAAAACCCAGGGCTAGGGAAGTTGCCAGGAATCCCCAAATATTACCCCAGTCTGCACTACTAGACATAGTGAAGAGTGTGCCTGAACTGAACTGGCTTGTCCCAGAGATAAGATTGCTGAATACCCTGTTACCACAGAACTTTTCTCCAATGACTGATGGATGCAGATACAGAGATCCATAGCCAATCACTAGACAGAGCTTCAGTAGTGTGGTCAAAGAGAAAGAATAGGGATTCTTTGAGCAAGTGCATCAGGATCATAATGGGGAAAAATGCATGGATGACCAAATCAAACTAGAAGAAACTCAGGAACGTTGGATCAATGGCTGTGGAGCCTATATGGGACTGGACTAGGCCCTTTGCATGGTGAGAGAGTTGTGTTGCTTGATCTGCTTGGGAGGCCTCATGGAGGCAGGTCAGAATCCATCTCTGGTACATGAGTAGGTTTTGTGGAGCCCACTACCTATGATGGGACACCTTGTGCAGGTTTGAGGAAGGGGAAGGGCTTGGACTTGCCTCTACTGAATGTGCCTTTCCATGGGAGGCCTTGTCTTATTTTGGGAGGGAGTGTGGGATGAGGTACAAAGGGAGGTGGGGTTTTGGGTGGAAAGAGGAGGGTAATCTTTGATTGGTGTGTAAAATGAATGAAAAAAAATTTCCGAAGAGAAAAAATGAGGAGATGGTGTGTATTTTTGGAAAAAAACAAGTTTACTCTATACTTACTTTAATCTTGGTTTAATTGTCAACAAAACTAGGCCCTTTTGATAATAGTGATATTTGGAGATTTTTCCATATTTTATGAAAGATTTCTGAACAATTTATCATAATGTTTATTCTTTTGAGTCTTTCCTGCTTTGAAGTTTGAATAGGCTTTATAGACCACTTCAGTAGTTATTTTTGCTTTTTTATTGTTATTTTTGTTTGGTTTGGTTTGGTGTTTTCAAGACCTGGTTTCACTGTGTAGCCCTGGCTGTCCTAAAACTCACTCTGTTGACCAAGCTGGCCTCAAATCTAGAGACCGACCTGCCTTTACCTCCCAATTTCTGGAATTAAAGCTAGGTGCCATCACCACCCAGCTTCAGTAGTTTGTGTTTTTTTTAACTTCAGTTTCTTCCTCAACAAAATCATCTTTATCATCATCATAATGTCCTTTAACACATTTTATATTTTTTCAGTTTGACCTTCCTCTCTCCTCTAGAGTCACATCACATTCTATATATTTGAACCCTCCTCATTTCATTCTACTGACTTTCTGTTTTCCCCCATAGCTACTAGTGAACAGCTACTAGGAACTTTCCACTAATATGTGCAGGCTCTGAACAAGAATTCAACCTAGAGGCAGCACGTAGGAAAATATCAAAGAGCCAAAGTGAAAATTTAATTTACAGACATTTTAATATTTTCAGGTATTACTGTAATTGAACTGCCTTTACAATTCATTGTCTCTGCCTCAATAATATCTAATTCATCTTTTGTCCCATCCCTTAAACTGATCATTCCTAAGAATAAGTGGTACTCTCACCAGTAAGTGCTGCCAAATGCCTTTAATCCTTGCCCTTGGGAAAGAGGAGAATGTGGATCTCTGAGTTGGATGACAGCATGGTTCAGGGCAAGAATTCCAGGAAAGGCTCTAAAGTTACACAGAGAAACCTGCTGTCTAAATACATACATACATACATACATACATACATACATACATAAATGATACTCATTGTCATTATTGTCACTTAAAGTGTTCATCTTTGCTGTCATTTAATTACAAAAAAAAAAAAAAAGAAAGAGCTTACCTTGCATGGGTTCATGTCCCCTTTCATCCAGATTTCTCTGAGGTACATGAAGAAATTTCAGTTTGAGAGTAGCTTAAAGGAGGTAACTGCCAATCATTCTTCAGAACAGACACAAAGGACAGATTCAAAGAAAGAATTTGGACAACCAAGTTAGTAGCCAGCATAGGCAGCATTTTCATAGTCTATATTAAAAAATAAACAAAAGAATTGAGAGGCAATAATGAGATAAATATACAAAGAACAAAAATATTTAACTTAAATAAGATACTGATAACATAATAATTATAGGAAAAGTTCAAAGTTTAGGTTTTTATCAAAATGACATTAGAAATCAGAACAGATTATTACCATAATTTTCACAGTTATTAAAGCATAGGTGTATAGCCCAATGTTATCATCTGAGCCCAGTATGCCAGAAGTCCTTTGTTCAAGGCTATATGAAATTTATATTTTTCAAAAGTCTTAATGCATATAGGTGTAGCACATGACAGCATTCATGTCCAGTATGTTGGGGCTCATGAGCTCCAACACCAGCATTACAATGAAAAAAAAGTAATTTGTAGCACAAGCAAGATGGCTTAGTAGGTAAAGTGATTTCCAGCTAAGGCTGACAACCAGAGTTTCATCAAAGAAAGCATCATGAGAAAGAGAATTGATTGCCATAAGTTTCCTTGGAACAATGAAAATGCCTCACCCTAGATATAAATTAATTGAACTTTAATGCCTTAAGATGAATATACATGGAACCATCATGTGATTATTACTTATTTACAAAAGAGTCTTTGCAGACATATCCTGATCATGCCCCCCAAATCCATGCCACCTGCCAAAATACCTAACTCTTCACTATTTTCCTTTTAGAAAAGGTAGAAGTGAAATAACCATAATAGAACAAAATTGAGAAACATGGGAAAAAAGTGTTAGAGATAGAGGTAGAGACAGAGACAAAGACAGAGAGCATGAGAACCACATAGAAACACTGGGAAACATACCCTCACACAAAACCCATAAAACACAAATTTGGAAATCACAATATGTAAGCAAATTACCAATAAAGTAAAAACAAACACAGACAGAACTTTGTGAGAGAAAGAAATACTTTCAAAATAGCACTGAGTTCATATGAGTTAGCTATATGAGTTCATATGAGTTCGCATGGGGCTTCCACCTGATTGGGGTTTATATGCCCAGTGAGGCTCCACAGCAGTAAACTAATTTTTCCCTTGGGAGCAGTTGTCAATTGGAGATAGCTTCTTGGTTAGAAATGAGAGATTAGGTCCACTTCCTCAGCTGAGTGCTGAGACCCCAATTGAGTTGGATATGTGCAGACTTTGTGCATGCTGTTACTCTTTGAGTTCATAGGTCAGTCAGTCCTGCTTTGGTCTGAAAAGCATTCTTCCCTTGGTTACATTCCTACAAGCTCCAAGGGATCTTAGAATCTTAGTACATCCTCTTCTGCACTTTCCTAAGTACTGAAGGGAGAGTTGAGATGGAGACATGTCACTTATAACTGAATGATCCAAGGTCTCTCATTCTCTACACATTGATCAGTAGAGGGTTTCAGTATTTGTTTGCATTTACTGCAGATGTAGCTTCTCTGATGGTGACTAAACTTGACTTTGATCATGGGTAAAACAGAATGTCATTGGGGATCATTATATTGCCATATATTTTAGAAAACAACAGGATCCTGTTTACTGTGAGGCCCATGGTACACTTATTCCCAGGTACTTATATACAAGAGCAATATCAGAAATGTGGTCTTTCTCACAGAGTGAGCCTTAAATCTGTTCAAACAGTGTTTGTTTACTTCCACAATATTTTTTTTTTGGCCTCTACATTCTCTTTTTTTTTTTTCTTTTAGATTTTTTTCTTTTTCTTAAAAGATTTTTCTTTTTTCTCCTTTTTATTTATTATATTTGTGTTTTAATTTTACACATCCACCATGGGTTCCCCTGTCCTCTCCCCCGGACATGCTCTCCCACCTTCCCCCCCAGCCCCTCCCCTCCATTCTCATTTCCTCCAGGGCCAAGATTCCCTCCCCTGGAGATCCAGCCCAACCTGGTAGATTCAGTACAGGCAGGTCCAGTCCACTCCTTCCAGGCTGAGTAAAGAGTCCCTGTGTAAGCCCAAGGTTCCAAGCAGCCAGTTCATGCACTAAGGACAGGTCCTGGTCCCACTTCCTGGGTGCCCCCCAAACAGTTCAAGCAAATCAAGCATCTCACTTATCCAGAGGGCCTGATCCAGTTGGGGGCTCCACAGCTTTTGGTTCATAATACATGTGTTTCCATTAGTTTGGCTATTTGTCCCTGTGCTTTTTCCAATCTTGGGCTGAACACTTCTCACTCGCATGATCCCTCCTATTTCTCGACAGTTGGACTCCTGGAGCTCCATCCACCTGGGGTCTGGCCAAGGATCTCTGCATTCACTTCCATCAGTTATTGGATGAGAGTTCCAGCACAACAGTTAGGGTGTTTGGTCATTTGATCACCAGACTAGGTCAGATCAGGCTTTCTCTTGACCATTGTTAGTACTCTACATGGATGAATTATTGTGGATTTCTGGGGACCTCTCTAACACTTTGCTTCCTCCTGTTCCCATGTAGTCTTCATTTATCATGGTCTGATATTCCTTGTTCTCCCTTTCTGTTCTTGATCCAGCCAGGATCTCCTGCTTCCCTAAGCTCTCTTTTCCTTGAAACTTGCCCTTCATTACTCCCACTCTCATCCAGGTTGTTCATGTAGATCTCATTCATTTCTCTGTCATTGGGCAATCACTGTGTCTTTCCTAGGGTCCCATTTTCTAGGCAGCCTCCCTGGAGTTGTGTAGCAGTCTAGTCATCTTTGTTTTACATCTAATATCCTACTATGAGTGAGTACATACCATGTTTGTCTTTCTGAGTCTGGGTTACCTCACTCAGGATGATTTTTTTCTAGATCCATCCATTTGCCTGCAATCCTCATGATGTCATTGTCTTTCTCTGCTGAGTAATATTTCATTGTGTATATGGACCATATTTTCTTTATCCATTCTTCAGTTGAAGGGCATCTATGTTGTTTTCAGGTTCTGGCTATTACAAACAATGTTGAAGAAATTTGACATCAAAATGCCCAACTGTCCAATTAAGAAATGGGATATAAAACTAAACAGAGAATTCTCAACAAAGGAAGCTCAATGGCTAAAAGACATTTAAGGAATTGCTCAACATCCATAATTATCTGGGAAAGGCAAATCAAAACAACTCTGAGATACCACCTTACACCTGTCAGAATGGCTAAGATCATAAACAGAGAAGATAGCTTATGCTGGAGAGGATGTGGAACAAGGGGAACTCTCCTCCAGTGCTGGTGGGAATGCAAGCTTGTACAGCCACTTTGGAAATCAATATGGCTCTTCCTTAGAAAATTGGTAATCCATCGCCCCCAAGACCCAGCTGTAGCATTCTTGGGCATATACCCAAGGAATGCTCAATCATACCACAAGGGCATTTGCTCAGCTATGTTCATATCATCACCATTTGTAAAATATTTTTCTATTCGTTTTACATTTCAACCACAGATTACCCTTTCCTCCCTAATCCCACCCTCATTCTCTCCCTTGCACCCACTATTCCCACCTCCTCCAAGGCAAGGTCTCCCCTCAGGATTCAGCAGAGCCTGGTACATTCAGTTGAGGCAGGTCTAATCAACTCCTTTTTTGCAGCAAGGATGAACAAACTAACTCAGCATAGGCATTTGGTTCCAAAGAGCCAGCTAATGCACTAGGGACAGGTCCCACTCTCACTGCCTGGCAGCCCTCTTAACAGTTCAAGATAAACAACTGTCTCACCTATTCATAGAGCCCAGTCCAGTTCCATGGGGGCTTCTCAGCTATTGGACACCAGTTCATGTCTTTCCACTAGTTTGGTAAGTTTTCTTTGTACTTTTTCCAATCATGGTCTGGATATCTCTTGCTCATAGTATCCCTCCTCTCTCTAGTTGATCAGAATCCGGGAGTACTGCCTGGGGCTTCACAGTGGATCTTTGCATCTACTTCCATCAGTTATTGGATGAGTGTTCTATCACAACAGTTAGGGTGTTCAGCCATCTGATCACTAGAGTAGGTCAGCTCAGGCACCCTCTGTACCATTGCCAGTAGTCTATAGTGGAGTCATATTTGTGGATTCCTGGGGAATTTAATATCATCCTGTTTCTTCCTGTTCCCATGGGGTCTTCATTTACCATGATATCTCTTTTCTTGTACTCCCCTCTCTTCATAATCCAGCTAGGACCTCCTGCTCCCCCAAGCTCTCTTTCTCCTGACACTTACCCTCCATTAACCCCTCACCCCCAGTTTGCTCATGTAGATCTCATCCATTTCTCTGTTGCTGGGTGACCCCTGTGTTTTTCCTAGGATCCTCTTTATCAGCTGTCCTCCCTGAAACTGTGAGTTGCAGCCAGGTTATCCTTTGCTTTACATATAGTATCCACTTATGAATGAGTACATACCATGTTTGTCTTTCTGAGTCTGGGTTACCTCACTCAGGATGATATCTTCTAGTTCCATCCACTTGCCTGCAAACCTCATGATGTCATTATTTTTCTCTGCTGATTAGTACCCCATTGTATATTTGTACCACATTTTATTTATTTCTTCAGTTAAAAGGCATCTATGTTGTTTCTAGGTTCTGGCAAAAAATACAAAGAATGCTGCTATGAACATAGTTGAGTGTGTGCCCTTGTGACATGATTGAGCATTCTTTGGGTATATGCTCAAGAATGGGATAGATGGATCTTGAGGGGCATTTATTCCCAATTTTCTAGAGCACCAAACTGATTTCCAAAGTGTCTATACAAGTTTGCATTCCCACCAACTGTGTAAGAGCATTCTCCTTGCTCCACATCCTTTCCAACATAAGCTGTCCTTGGTGTTTTCTATCTTAGCCATTCTGATAGGTGGTTTTATTTGCATTTTCCTGAAGACTAAGGATGTTGAGCAATTCCTTAAATGTTTTTCTGCCATTTGAGCTTCTTCTTTGAGAAATCTGCTTAGCTCCATATATATATATATATATATATATATATATATATATATATATGTGTGTGTGTGTGTGTGTGTGTGTGTGTGTGTGTGTGTGTGTATAATTTTCAAGACAGGGTTTCTGTGTGTAGCTTTCACCTGTAACTCACTTTGTAGACCAGGCTGAACTTGAATTCACAGAGATCCACCTGCCTCTGCTGCCCAAGTTCTGGGATTAAAGGTGTGTGCTGCCACTGCCCAGCTCTACATTTTTTTATTAGACTGTTAGGCATTTTGATGTCTAATTTCTTACAGCCCTCTATCAGTTGTGGGTTTAGTGAAGATCTTTTCCCATTCTATAGGCTGTTGTTTTGACTCATTGACCTTGTCCTTTGCCCTACAAAAGCATCTTCATTTTAATAGGTCCCATTAATTAAATGTTGCTCTCAGTGTCTGTGCTACTAGTGTTAGATTTAGTAAGTTATCTCTGATGCCAATGCATTCAAGATTACTTCCTACCATAACTGAATTAATGTTGAGATCTTTGATCCACTTAGACTTAAGTTTTCTGCGTGGTGATAGATATGGATGTATGTACAATCTTCTACAGGTTGGCATCCACTTATTCCAGCACCATTTGTTAAAGAAACTTTCATTTTTCCACTGAAAAGTTTTGGATTTTTTGCCAAAAATTAGGGGTTTATTCATGTGTGGATTAATGTCATGATCTTCAGTTCAGTTTCATTGGTCCAAATGTCAGTTTTTATGCCAGCACCAAGCTGGTTTTTATTATTATTATTATTACTGTAGCTCTATGGTATAGCTTGAAGTCAGGAATCTTGATGCCTCCAGTACTTGTTTTATTGTACAGGGTTATTTTAGCTGTCATTTTTTGTTATTGTTGTTGTTTTTCCATATGAAATTTAGTATTGTTCATTACAGGTTGGTGAAGAATTGTGTTGGGATTTTGATGGATATTGCACTTAATCTGTAGATTGCTTTTAGTAAGATTACCATTTTTATTATTTTAAACCTACCTATATATAAGCATGGCCATCCTTTCCATTTTCTGAGATTTTCTTCAATTTCTTTCTTTATGTACTTAATATTCTTGTCATACAGGTCCTTCACTTGCTTAATTAGAGTTACCCAAAGGTATTTTATATTATTTGTGTCTTTTGTAAAGGGTAATGTTTCTCTGATTTTTCTCAGCCCATTTGTCATTTGTATTAGGAGGGCTACTGATTTTTTTAAGTTAATCTTGTATCCCTGCCACATTACACTGATGGTGTTCATTAGCTGTAGGAGTTCCTTGGTCCAATTTTTGGGGTCACCTATATAGATTATCACATCACTTGAAAATAATGAAAGTTTGATGTCTCCCTTTCCAACTTGAATCCACTTGGTCTCCATTTGTTGTCTTACTATATTGATTAAATATAGTAAGTACTATATTGAATAAATATAGAGAGAACAAACAGCCTTGTCTTGTTCCTGATTTTATGGAATCACTTTGTGTTTCACTACATATACCTTGATTTGGCTTTTGGCTTGCTGTAAATTGCCTTTATTATGTTCAGGTATGTTCTCTATATTCCTGATCACTCCAAGACCTTTTTTTATGAAGGGGTGTTGGATTTTGTCAAAGGCCTTTTCAGCATCTAATGAAATGATCATGTGTTGTTTTTTCTTTCAGTTTGTTTATATGGTGCATTAAATTGACATTCTTTCATATACTGAAACAACCATGTATCTCTAGGATGAAGCCTACTTGACCATAGGGGTTAAATGTTTGATGTGTTCTTGAAATCTGTTTGCCAGTATGTTATTGAGTATTTTTGCATCGATGTTCATGAGGGAGATTTGTCTATAATTCTCTTTCTTTGTTTCATCTTTGTTTGGCTTGGGAATCAGAGTAACTGTAGTCTCATAAAGGAAGTTTGGTGATGTTCCCTCTTTTTATATTATGTGGAATACATTAAAGGGTATTGGTATTAACTCTTCTTCATAGATCTGATAGAATTCTGTGTTGAAACCATCAGATCCTGGGCTTTTTTATGATTGGGAGATTTTTAATCCTTTTATTACCTCAGACATTATTGGTCTATTTAAATAGTTCATATGGTCTTGATTTAACTTTGGAATGGGTTTCCTATCAAGAAAATCATCTATCTTTTTAAGATTTTCCAATTTTGTGAAATACAGTTTTTGAAGTATGACTGATTATTCTCTGGATTTCCTCATTGTCAATTGCTTTCTCATTCTTCTCATTTCTGATTTGGCTAATTTAGATGCTCTCTTTCTGCCTTTTTGTTAGTCTGTATAAGTGCTTGTCTATCTTGTTGATTTTCTCAAGAATTCTTTGTTTCATTGATTCTTAGTAATCTTTTTTTCTATCCTATTGATTTCAGCTCTCATTTTGATTATGTCCTGATGTCTATTCCCCCTGGATGACTTTGCTTCTTATTTTTCTAGGGCTTTCAGTTGTCATGTTAAGATGACACAAGAACAATGTCGAAAATGTGTTCTTTCCCATGGAGTGGTCCTTAAATCCAATCAAATACTGTTTGGTTACTTCCACAATATTGCTGCCACTGTTGTACTAGCATATCAAATGAACAGATCTCCATAGTAGAACATACAGCTTAGAACTGGACTTACATTTAAATTTATCACCAGGAACCATGCCAAATAGCTTCCAGTTCCATCATTACTATTCAGTAGATGTGAAGGCTTCAGTTAGGCACATGCTCAACTTCTCTATGTTCAATGAAATATAAGGTATTGTTTTAAGCAATAGGGCCATGCTAACAGTTTTTGTAGAACAACTAATTTCCTGAGCAATGAATTCACTTTTGAGATTATTTGCATGGGGATTCTTTTTCCAAGAAATCAATTAGATATGATCCATGCCTGATATTGGAGATTTTATTTGGTGGTAAGAGAAATGTGTTTGGGCTTTCTCTTCCAGTAACTTCATGATTTGGTTGATAAGTATTGATATACTATTTTTTAAGAACACTGCTCTAGTAGATTTCTATAACATCTTTTAGATGGTCCATAGAATTTGTTGTCCCTCTCAAAATTCCATCCATTACTTCAGCTTTCTTTTCCATGTCCATTTAATATTCCCATTCCAGTATAAGCCCCCACGTGTCTTAATTATAACAAATGGTATTTCTTCTCCCTTCAGAAATACTTCCCTCCCTCATACACCGTTACTCTCCTCATTACTTTTATGGATTTATAGATTCTTGAATGTCTTAGATAACTTTAAAACTTAACATCCAAATACCAGGGAATATATACCATCTTTGCATTTGCAGTACTAAGGAACTCTTTTAGGATGTTTCTTTTTTCTATTTCCATCCATTTTCCTGTGACTTCTATGATTTCACTGTTTCTTTCATCTTTTTTTTTTGAGACAGGGTTGTTTGTGTAGCCTTGGTGGTTCTGGTTCTCAGTCTATAGAACTGGCTAGTCCCAAACTGACAGAGATCCACTTTGCTCTGTTCCAAGTGCTGGGATGAAAGGTGTGTGCCACTGTAGCTCAACTTGATTTCATGTTTTAATAGCTGATTTATATTTCATTGTGTACATGATGATATGTTCATTATCCATTTAGTTATTTTTGAATATTTGCTACTTCTGATTAATACCAACAGAGCAGCAATTAACATGGATAAGCAAGTTTCTCTGAAGTAGGATATATGCCTGAGAGTAGCACAACTGGGTCTTTAGGTAGATCTACTCCCAGTTTCAAAAGGAACCTACACAATGATTTCAAATGTGTCTGTACAAGTTCTTGGTTCTACCATCAGTGGATAAGGATTCTCCTTTTTCTACATCCTCAACAGCATGTGCTGTAATTTGTTTATTGATCTTACCCATCTTGATTAGTGTAAAATGGCATGGTATCGCAAAGTGGTTTTGGTTTGGATATCCTTGATGACCAAGATTGTTTATCATTTCTTGAAGTGAAACCAGCATTTGAATGGTGACTGTGGGTCATTGAAGGAAGCAAATTTATAACTGAATGCTCACAGAGAAAAGGGGAAAGCCATGGAAACTAGAGCTAAGGAAGACAATGGAAAGATTACTATTCAGAGAGAAACCATAGCAGACAAAGCAGCCAATTCTTTGTGACATGCATCACAAGGGAATATTAACAATTATTTTCCTGTTAGTGTGTATAAATATTATATAATTTTTGTGCTTCCATCATTCAAAAGTAATGTATTCCAGTTTAGAAAATGTATATTTTAAATGAATTTAAGGAACTTACATCGTTTATTGGTGGGGGATGGTAAATCATGGAATTTAAGGTCAGGTTTTAGACAGAGAAGTAAAAAATATGAGGGTAGATAAAGGAAAGAGACTAAAGATCTATAGCACAGGAAAACGGTGAGAAAAAAAATGTATTCTCAGTGTAGAATCTCATTTTTGTCTTCTTAGATCTCATGTTAAAGTTACCATAAGGTGACAAGTCATTTTAAGCACAGATTGCATTACTGCCCTTAAAAGCACATGCCATGCTAAACTTGATGGAGCAAAGACCACTGTTCTAGAAAAAATGAACAGGAGACATAGAATATGAAATGACTGTGCTCATTTACTCAGGATTTAAATAGTCATGTCAAACCCAAAACCTAATGCCTTATTTCTAAAGGGGATACTAATGTATGTTACTCTTCAGAAACACACAGTGTACTGGTGCAGGATCCTGTTTGTTGTCAAGTCATACAAAAACAGCCCAATGCTTAAAGAATAAAAGTCCTTCAAGCCTGACTGACTAAAAATGGATCTAGAGAAACAATTTTCGATGGCACACATAGATTGCAAATTTGATTATAAAATTAATTCATCTGAACATTGAGTATTTAATTGTTATCCTTGATTCAAAGCTGAAGCTTTGAAGCTGGTTAATCACTAAAATATTCCTTCAGTGTGAGAGTGTTTATTTGCCACCGACTCCAAGTCTCCTAGTGTTCCTGACAGTCTTAGATGCAGATGCCTCCCAGGATGATGACCATTAGCATTTTAAGATTGCCCCCAGGAAATGTGCTACTTTTCACTTGGGATGCCAGTCTAGCTCTCTACTACAGGGAGATCCTGTGAAAGGTAGGAGGACAGTTGATCCAGCAAGTAGAACCTGGTTGCCTCTTAATATATATAGGGTTGAGAAGGCAAACATTCAGACAGGACCTCCCTCCCTATATTTCTTTCATTCTGTACTTTGGAAAAATGTGTTCCTCCTTAAAGCAACCCCTGAAGACTCCTCAGAAAGAGATTGTAGTATTGTAAGCCAGCATTAAAAGTAGTCTGTTAAGCTTGGCTACAGATGTTGCAATTTTGCTCTGTAAACATAATTTTCAATTCTTCCTCTTCAGCTTTAGTTTTCACTTCTTATATTTTCACTGAAGATTTTCTAATCTTTTCCATTCAGCTTTTTAACAATCACTACTTTTCAACCTTTACTCTTCTTACATTTGAATAATGAGTTTCTATTAATCTTCATTACTCTAACATTGACTGAAAAACACAGCTTTCACCTCAGCAATATAAGAGACAGTTCATTCTAGAACCTCCTATGGTTACCCTATCCTGGAAATATGCCAAATTCTGGTGTATAATCAGTTTTGTACTGTGCATAATGTAACAGAAAAATTCTTACATACATTGGCACATTTTCAAATATTATCATTGCAATATCAGAAAAGGTATTTAAGGAAATAAATATATTTCAATTATAAATTGTAAATTTTTTGTAACTTAATGGCACAGTGAGTGATGGCACACACAATCAAGGTTTTGCAAGGTTTTAAACAGTGTTTACCTGGCACTGAAGGATGCAGGACACAAGACTGGGACTTGGGATTGTTATCTTACACTGGAAATGTTGGGCAATTTTAATGATAAAGTGCTATTTTTCCAGAGAGATTCTTCACTTATTTCCTGGAACAGGAGAAGAAAAGATAGACAACACAAAAGAAATAAGATGGGGTTTCTGTCAGGAGGTATAAATATCAAATATTAGTAAGTAACATTGATTTTAATGTTCACAGGCATGCAGTCAGCATTTAAAAGTCGTTAAATGTTAATTAGAGTAACTGATTTTGGATACAAAAAGAAGTAGCTAAAACATGCAAATTAGAGATGTGAAAGACAAAGATAGGATTAGTAATTAGATAAACACAAGAGTATGTAAAGACTAAGCAAGATGGCAATCCACAGGAAAATATATGGATTGTCTTCATTACAGTAGATGAAAATGTTGTACTTTTGTTTGTGTGTGTTGCTTTCTGTAACTGAATATGTCCATGAAAAAAAAAAAAAGAAAAACTGGTAAACTTGCAAATTTGGATTTTGAAGATTAAAAAATTAGGGTAAAGGGGAAGGCAGCACTAAAAGAAGATCACATAAGAAGAAAGAAAGTTTATGAAATAGAATAAATGAAATACCCTAAGACCATGGGGACATGACCAGAAAAATAACATGCTTCCAAAGTTGAAACTTCTTTTGATTTACCTGTGTTTCTCTGTGACAGATTCTAAGATAGAACAGAAACTCTCCTCCTGAAGGAGACTATTTTGGTTGAAGTTCAGATTTATTCCTTAGCTTAAAGCAATGGTTCTCAACCTGTGCATTGAGACCCATTTGGTGTAGCATATCAGATATTTACATTACCATTCATAACAGTAGCAAAGGGAAACATAAAGAGTAAAAAAAAAAAAAGTTTTGTCATTGGGAGTCACCATAGTGTGAAGAACTCTTAAGGGATGCAGGATTAGGAAGGCTATAAACCACTGTCTTAAAGGCAAATGTCAGACTACCATGGCTCATTGTGTGTTCGGAAGTCAGTGATTCCCTTGCTCATACCACCATCTACCATTCAACAAAATGAAGGTGCCTAAGAAGAGGTCATTTGAAAGTTCTGAAAAGAAAGCTGGTGGCTAGAGAACAAATTACTGTGTTCAATTTAAGTGAACTCTTATTTCAACATTGAAATGTAACAAATAATTGGCAGAGTTGAGGTATCTATTTCATGCTTCCTATAAAGAAATAAGGAATTCTGGCCCATGGAATGTTTTCCTGCCTCTTCCTATGCATGCTATTTATTATTGCAGATAGTCAAAGTGAATACTATAAAATTGTCTGTAATTTTATTTACAAACCTGGAGGACCAAGAATATATTGAAGATCTACCCCCAAACTCCCATCTGGACCAGAGGTGAGTGCCTGGGGTTATAGTCAGAGAGGCAACCACTCCTGGTCCCACCACTGGGCACCATCCTAGGAGGACCTGACCAACTTGGGCCCAGGTTCCCGCCAATCGACAGGCCCTGTGGGAAGGCTCCCCTTTACCAAGACTGAAGGCAGACCCTGCAGTCTCCACACCCTGCCCCCACACCTATTTGCCCAAGAACACAGCCACTTCCTGAGACTCAGAGACCAGCCCCCAGCACCCAACTGCCCCAGAAATCCCATCTGGACAATAGCTTCCATCCACCCTGGAACTCACATCTGGACCAGAGACCAGAGAGACACTCTGGTGGACACTATAACCTCAACATCTTGCCCCCACATCTGCTGGAGACCCCAGCCACTTCTGGAGACATAGACGCCAGTGTCCAGTATTCCATCCTGTCCCAGATCTACCAACTGGACCAGAGAAACCCCAGCTCCCATCTGCCCCAGAACTCCCATCTGGATCAGAGCTTCCATCCTTTCCCGGAACTCCCATCTGGACCAGAGCTTCCATCCTGTCCCAGGAACTCCCATCTGGACAAGAGGTGCTCCCATCTGGACAAGATAAGGAGATCCCAGGGACTTCCTGAGAATCAGAGTCCAGTCCCCCAGCTCCTATTCGGCCAGCACTCTCATCTGGACCAGAGCTCCCATCTGGCCCAGAGCTTTCATCAGGACCAGAGAGAGGCTCCCTAAATCTGTCAGCTCTGTCTGAACCAAGTAGAACAAACCCAAAAGGAGATGGGCAGACACCAAGGCAGAAGTACATACAACAAAATAAAGAGCAATACAGTATCACCAGAACATAGCCCTTCTCCAACAGCTAGACCTGAACATCACTGAATGGAAGAAGAAGAAAACAACCTTATAAGTAACATCATGAAGAGGCTAGAGCCTTATATAGAAGAAATAAAAAATAAAGTGGAGGAACAGACAAAAAAATGGGAAGAATGCTATAAAAAATTAGAGGAAAGGACAATTAAAGCAGAAGAAAACAATAAGTCCCAGAAAGAAAATAAGGAAAAAACAAGGGAAACAGTCCAAGACCTGAAGAGGGAAGTAGAAAAAATGAAGAAGACACTAGCAGAAGGAATGCTGGAAATAGAAAATCTGAGTAATCAAACAGGAACTTCAGAGGCAAGTATAACCAACAGAATGCAAGAAATGGAAGAGAGGATCTCCAGTGTTGAAGATACGTTAGAAGAAATAGATTCATCAGTCAAAGAAAACACTAAAGCCAACAAAGTCATGACCCAAAATGTCCAAGAAATTTGGGACACCATGAAAAGACCAAACCTATGAATAATAGGGATAGAGGAAGGAGAAGAATACCAACTCAAAGGCACAGGAAAATAAACAAGATCATAGAAGAAAACTTTCCCAACTTAAAGAAAGAAATGCCTATGAAGATTCAAGAAGCCTATAGAACACCAAACAGATGAAACCTAAAAAAAAGTTCCCTCACCACATAATAATTAAACAAATAAACATACAAAATAAAGAAAGAATATTAAAGGAAGGAAAAGGAAAAAGGCCAAGTGACTTATAATGGCAAACCCATCAGAATAACACCTGATTTCTCAATGGAGACTTTGAAAACAAGAAGGACCAGGACAGATATAATGCAGACACTGAGAGACCATGGATGCCAGCCTAGACTAATATACCAAGCAAAACTCTCAATCATCAGAGATGGAGTGAACAAGACCTTCCAAGACAAAACCAGACTTAAGCAATACTTATCCATAAACCCAGCCCTACAGAAAGCACTAGAAGGAAAATTCCAACCTAAGGGAGGCAGATACACCCAAGAAAACACAGGCAATAGATAACACCACAGCAGTAAACCCCAAAGAAGAGAAGTACACACACACTATTACCAAATAATAAAAATAATAACAGGAACAAACAGTCACTGGCCATTAATAGCCCTTAATATCATTGGACTTAACTCACCAATAAAAAGACCCAGACTAACAGAATGGATATGAAAAGAGGATCCATCTTTCTGCTGCATACAAGAAACACACCTCAAATTCAAAGACAGACACCTCCTAAGAACAAAAGGCTGGGTAAAGGGTGGTCTGTCAGACCACCATGGTTTAAAGTTAGATTTCAACAACAGAATAAGCTACAGAAATCCTGCAATCTCATGGAAACTGAATAATGCTCAACTGAATCACCAATGGGTTGAGGAAGAAATAAAGAAAGAAATTGAAGACTTCTTAGAGATCAATGAAAATGAATACAGCACATACCCAAACTTATAAGACACTATGAATGCAGTGCTAAGAGGAAAATTCATAGCAATAAATGCCCACATAAAGAAGCTGGTGAAATGTCATGCTAGTGACTTGACAGCACAACTGAAAGCCCTTGAACAGGAAGAAGCAAAGTCTCCCAGGAGGGAATGATGCCAGGAAATTATCAAATTGAGAGCTGAAATTAATAAAATAGAAATAAAGAGAACAACACAAAGGATTAATGAAACAAAGAGTTGGTTCTTTGAGAAGATCAACTAGATAGACAAGCCCTTATCCAAACTAACCAAAAGGCAGAGACAGAGCATCCAAATTAACAAAATCAGAAATGAAAAGGGGGACATAACAACAGACAATGTGGAAATCCAGAGAATCATCAGGTCGTACTTCAAAACCTTTACTCAACAAAACTGGAAAATCTAAAAGAAATGGATAATTTTCTGGATAGGTACCACATACCTAAGTTAAATCAAGACCAGATAAACCATTCAAATAGTCCAATAACCCCTAAGGAAATAGAATCAGTCATTAAAAGTCTCCCAACCAAAAAAAAAAAAAAGCCCAGGACCAGATGGTTTCCCTGCAGAATTCTCCCAGATCTTCAAAGAAGATTTAATACCAATACTCTTTAAATTGTTCCACACAATAGAAGCAGAAGTAATATCACCAAACTCCTTCTATGAGCCTACAATTACCCTGATTCCTAAACTAAACAAAGATGCAACAAAGGAAGAGAACTACAGACAGATCACCCTCATGAACATTGATGCAAAAATACTCAATAAAATACTGGCAAACAGAATCCAAGAAGACATCAAAACAATTATCCACCATGATCAACTAGGCTTCATCCCAGGGACACAAGGGTAGTTCAACATACGAAAGTCCATCAATGTAATACACCATTTAAAAAACTAAAAGAAATAAAACACATGATAATCTCACTAGATGCAGAAAAGTCATTTGACAAAATCCAACACCCCTTCATGATAAAGGTCTTTGAGCAATCAGGAATACAGGGAACATACCTCAACATAATAAAGGCAATCTACAGCAAGCCAATACCCAACATCAAATTAAATGGAGAGAAACTTAAAGCAATACCACAAAAATCAGGTACAAGGCAAGGCTGTCCCCTCTCCCCATATTTATTCAATATAGTACTTGAAGTTCTAGCCAGAGCTATAAGACAACATAAGGAGATTAAGGTGATACAAATTGGAAAGGAAGAAGTCAAGCTTTTCCTATTTGCAGGTGACATGATAGTATATATGAGGGACCCCAAAAATTCAACCAAGGAACTGATACAGCTAATAAAAACCTTCAGCAACATAGCAGGATACAAAATCAACTCAAAAAAAATCGTCAGGATAAACAAGATCTGGAGTGGGTGCCCGAATGCCTCACTAGAAGCGTCCAATATGAGGAAATCCAAGATGGTTGAAATGACGATCCTCCTGCTCTTCCTCGTGACAATGCAGCCCGGGAATGCTGAAAAAAAGATGGAGGATACTGTCCGTGTTCCCGAGACTGATGCCAGTTCGCCATGATGCCAAGTTGTTTCCACGGTTATTTAGCATTGTAATTGGACTGGAGAGTTTGACAACCTGATGGAACAGCTGAGGGTGGCTATTGCATGGTGAACTCCACCCGGGTGGACGCTGGATTGGCGGAGGGATTGTCTTCATGATCTCTAATGCCATGAATCATCTTAAGGAGTGGGCAGGTCTGGAAGCCTTGACGGGCCTCCTGGTGTTGGTATCCCTGGTTTGTCTGTGGTGCATCTGCCAGATTAAGGTTTCCCAGCATGGCAATGCAGCCATGATTATTCAAGCCTTTACAGCTGTTGAAGCAGGACAGTCCCCCCATGCATGGTTAGCTACCATGAAAAATTAATTTCCTTAGCACAGGATGTCAGGCCTGGACACTGCACTTGGGACATATCATACTGTGGGCCCGAGAAGAGCATGCCTGATTGCATGTGGGTTGATGCCATGTTTCCCATCTCTGTGCAAAGGTATCAATCAGGTCTGGTACTTGTTGGGTGGATGACACCCGCATGAGGATCAGTACAAGATCCCTAAGTCTCTCAACAGAGATCAGAACTCTGCTCTTGCCTGTTGCTGTAATATAAATAAGGGGGAACTGTAGAGAGCTGTGTGTAGCCATGCCTTAAAGATGGCACCGGCTTCTGCCCTCCACCTTCCCGATGGTGAGTGCTCTCAGTGACAAACTCCTTATTTGGCTAAGGCTGAGAATCTGGCTTGCTTCCATGTACCTGGGCCTATCAGTGTTGCCCATGTGGCGTGCTAGGGTTGGCTGCCCAGAGGCTATTTAAGGAGTGAACAGGTTTCCCCAGAGAAGAAGACTGTTCAAGTTTCCTGAATAAACTGCAGAAAGAAAAAAAAATCAGTAGCCCTCCTATATACAATAGACAAACATGTTGAGAAGGAAATCAGAGGAATGGAGGGGAGGGAATGGGAGAAAGGTGGGGGTGGGGATGGGAGTGCGGAGGACAGGGAAACCCATGGCTGATGTGTAAAATTAAAACACATATAATTTTAAAAAGGGAAAAAAAGAAAAAGAAAAAATTTGAAAATTCTGAAAGAACATGTCAAAAATCTTTATAATTTTTCTGTGAGAACTGATATAATTTGAGAATATATTTTTCACTTTGTTTCTATATATTTTGAAGTTTTGCAATAAAAGTTACATGTACATTTTCAGAAGACAAATAAATAATAAACTTTGTATACAAAAAAAGAATATATTGGCATGTGCACACACATTGTTCATATTTGGCTCCAAATTTATTTAGTTAACCTTGTTTGTGATATTTAATCTTGACTGACTGTATGCAGTGTATTTCCAAAATTTTTGTTTACAGTTGATTGTATGGCTCACAAGCCTAGAAGAATACCTTAAGTTAAATCTTTCATGGATTTTAGTTATGTGATAAATAAGGTAGAGTGGTCTATGTATTTGATGCAGTCTCCAAGTGGTACTTAGGCCCCTGACACCCTGCTGTCATCAGTTTCACTGGATGCTTGTATCTCAGGGAAGCACCATTGTTTTCAATGTGAGTAGTAGACTTGCAGGAATGTAGAGTCCTGTGCGTGATGGCTAGAATTTAAAGATCAACTGAAGGTTCACTTTTTTGTTCTCTATTGTGACAGCTAGATGTGAAGAAGACTGGTTATCCTCTCCCTCTGTTTTTCTTTGCCTGTTTAAGTCTATTTAATCCAGCTGTTGGAAATGTACCACAAGTCTAATACACTGCCAGTTCTTTCACCATGCAGCCCACAATGAACATGTTTGCTATTTTCTCTTCTTATCATTTTTGATCCTTGATCCTTAATTTTTTTTCTTAATTTTAGATTGATTATTTTTTCCCCTAAAAATAGGTAGTATTTTTTGTAAAGTACATTTATTTTATGTAGAAGTATTTACATCCTGAAATGAAGTTCTATCATTCCTCTTCATTATTATGGATTATCATTTCACTATATTGTATTAATCTGAAACCTTTAACCATAATAAGCAATGTCACTGATATATTTGGAAGGTGGTGTACTGTATTTGTCCTTTATTGTTTGTGTCATTTTCTAATGATTATCTTTTATTTTGAAATTTTCCAGCAAAGAAATTTTAAGATGAGATTTGTTGATACAATGTCAAACATTCTTCATATTGTTGAGCATCTATTATAAAATACCATGAAAATATTATTCAAATGTCAATGAAATTTCTCTTCTTTGTTTTTAAAACAAGTACAGGTTTCACAGAACTTCTTATCCTCACTTAATACAATGTTTCACTTGGTAATTTCTCCCTAATTGGCCCTTTAACTTGGACACCTCCCTTCTCTCAAAGTTTTTGAATTTTTATTTTCTCAAGAAAATCTGAAACAAAATTTATAATTCAGCATTCAACACTTTGTTTCTGTGCCAAAGAGTCACTTAGTAAGTAATTGAAATCTTGTGAGACACTGATCTTTATTTGTTAGGGCACAAAAACAATGATAGAACTCATGTAACTGAGTAGACTTAGGGGGCCCTCACATTAAAGAGCTGTTTACCAATGGAGGCTTTGAAGAAGAAAATTAATACTGAATCCTTTAGACCTTCCTCATAGTGAAACCAAAGTGGAATATCTACAATGCAATTACTATAGTCATACAATCATTGAAGACTTTATTTTACCTCAATTTTACACTTTAGGTTTGAAAAGTTAGTGCAGCATTTAAGAAGGTAACAGAAAGGACAAAAATTCACACACAAATCACAAACAGTTGTTACCCTGGTTTTTGATATATCTTTTCTTTCTATAAATTTTTACATATTTGGTACATTGACTTATCTCCTCAAGATAAGGATATGATTATGAGGATAAAAAAGGAAGAAAAGGGAAAAGAAATTGTAATGAAAAGTCTTCCTTGTACCTCTACTTCTTGCCATTGAAAGGTCAATGCATTAACTACATTAAATTCTTGCTACTTCATTTCACATGAATAATTATATGATCATTTTCATATCTGAAAACAGTAATTACCAGTAGCTC
The DNA here is from genome assembly GCF_903995425.1 of Onychomys torridus. NCBI lineage: Eukaryota > Metazoa > Chordata > Mammalia > Rodentia > Cricetidae > Onychomys > Onychomys torridus. The sequence continues at coordinate 103,448 of NW_023411202.1, forward strand.
TATAACAATACATATCTTTGCAAAACAAGTAAAGTGTGGAACTCCACCATTAAAAAGGAAATGGGACTATTAGAGACAACATTCTAGACATTATAATCTGGACAGCATTTATTTAAAGACAGTTAGTGAATACTCTTATTTTGCATTACAGGAAGAACAACCACATATCCACTGTTGAGGAAATGAAGGAAGCAGGATATCTTAACATTTCCAAACAAATTCAATTTCTATAAAATTTCTTAGAGTTATTTATTTGGGGTTCATTTGTGTGTGTGTGTGTGTGTGTGTGTGTGTGTGTGTGTGTGTGTGTGTGTGTGTGTGTTTTGCCTACAGATATGTTGGTTCACCATATGTTAGCCTGGTATGCAAAGAAGTCAGAAGAGGGTGCTGGATCCCTGTAAGGGGAGCTACAGACTGTTGTAAACCAAGATTTGGGTGATGGGACTCAAACAAAGGTCCTCTGCAGGAACAAAAATTTCTCCTAACTACTGAGCCATAGATTTTCAACATGGATTTTCCATGTTCACTGAAGGAATCTTAACTGTTGATCATAATGTTGATGGCTTTGAGTCATTTCTGGTTTGATACTGGAGTATATCATATTTGCTTCTTAGTGGTGTTTTTACTTCAGTTTCTCTTCATCAAAATTATCATCTCCATCATCAACATATTTACCCATAATCATTTTTCTATGCATAATGATCATCTCCACCACCACCCATAATATTCAGCTTGCTTTGCACTTTTCAGTTGAACCATTTTGTCTTTACTTGGAATATATGAATTTCCAGATGTATTTAAGAGTTCTACACTCTCCTCAACTTAGTCTGTTAATTATGCATTTTCTTCCACAGCTGCTAGGTACAATCTAATAATGTGAATAGGCCCTAACCATGTCAACATGAATATGGCAGGTAGTGTAATATCAATGCAGCCAATGGAAATGTAAATGTACAAACACATTCATTATTTGCAAGTATTAGTATAATTGTCAACCTTCATAATTCATTCTCCTTACTTCCAAAATATTTAAGTCATCTTTGTCCCAGGCCTAGAATTGATTGACAGTTCTTAAAATTAAGTGGCATTTGTTATCATTATTATCACAGAAAAGTCATAATCTTTGCTATCCTATAAATTATGACAAAATTAACTAAGATGTATGGGATCATGACCATGAGAACAGAGTCTACTGAGAGATGGGGGAACACATGTCACTATGAGAGAAGCTTGAAGGATGTCACTGTGAGCTGCTCTTTAAATACACAGGAGAGATTCAGAGAATGTTTTTTATGTTATTTTAAAATCATGTATTAAGGAAACCAGGCCCCAGTTCCCATCCTGCCCCTGAACTACCATCTGGACAAGGGGTAAGTGCCTGAGGTCATACTCAGAGAGGCCTACCACTAGGTCCCATCCCTGGGCACCAGCCACTCTGGGGAAGACCTGCCCAACTTGGCCCCAGGTTCTGGCCACAGGGCAGGACCTGACCCCCAAACCCACCAGGAAGGTTCACCTTCTCCAAGATCCTGGCAGACCCTACAATCCCCATGCCCTGCCACCACACCAATCTGCAGGAGACCCCAGCCAATTCCTAAGACTTAGAAACCAGGCCCCATTTCCATCCTGCCCCAGAACTCTCATCTGAAATAGAAGTGAGTGCCTAGAGTCATACCCAGAGAGGCCTGCCCCTAGGTCTCATCCCTGGGCATCAGTTATACTGAGAAAGACCTGAACAACTTGGACCCTGTTTCTTGCCAATGGGAATGCCACACCAGAAGGTTCCCCTTTTCCATGACTGCATACAGACCTGAAATCTCCATACGCTGCCCCCACACCCATTTGCCTGAGACCCCAGTCACTTCCTGAGACTTAGAAATCAGCCCCCAGCTCCCATCCTACCCCAGAGCTCCCATATGAACAAGAACCAGAGGCCCGAGCCACATCCTGAGACTCAAAGATCAGCCCCCAGCTCCCATCTGGCCAGCACTCCCATGTGGATCAGAGAACTTCCATCTGGACCAGAGAGAGGCTTCCTGAATCTGTCAGCTCTGTCTGGACCAAGCGCTCTGATAAGACCAAGAAGAAATTCACAAGGAGATGGGCAGACATCAAGGCAGATGCACATACAACAAAATAAAGAGCAATACAGCATCACCAGAACCTAGCCCTTCTCCAACAGCTAGACTTGAATATAACAAAATGGAAAAAGCAGAAGAAAACAACCTTATGAATAACATCATGAAGAGGCTAGAGCCTTATATAGAAGAAATAAAAAATGAAGAAGAGAAACAGACAAACAAAAAATGGGAAGAACACTATAAAAAAGTAGAGGAAAGGACAAATAAAGCAGAAGAAAACAGTAAGTCCACAAAAGAAAATAATGAAAAAACATTGAAAGAGATGAGGGAAATAGTCCAAGACATAAAAAGGGAAATAAAAGGATTAACATAGTAAAAATGACAATCTTACCAAAAGCAATCTACAGATACAATGCAATCCCCATCAAAATATGAACACAATATTTCACAGACCTGGAAAGAATAATACTCAACTTCATATGGAAAAACAAAAAACCAAGGATAGCCAAAAGAATCCTGTACAATAAAACAACCTCTGGAGGCATCACAATCCCCAACCTCAAGCTCTACTATAGAGCTACAGTAATAAAAACCAATATGTGGACCAATGGAATTGAAGACCCTGACATTAATCTGCACACCTATGAACATGTAATTTTTGACAAAGAAGCCAAAAATGTACAATGGAAAATAGAAAGCATCTTCAACAAATGGTGCTGGCATAACTGGATGTCAACGTGTAGAAGGCTGCAAAGAGATCCATATCTCTCACCATGCACAAAAATGTCCAAGTGGCTCAAAGACCTCAGAATAAATCCAGTTACTCTCAACCTTATAGGAGAGAAAGTAGGAAGTAGTCTTGAACGCATTGGCATAGGAGATCACTTCCTAAATCTAATAACAGTAGCACAGACACTGAGAGAAACAATCAATCAATGGGATCTCTTGAAACTGAGAAGCTTTTGTAGAGCAAAGGACATGGTCACCAAGATTGATGGACAACCTACAGAATGGGAAAAGTTCTTGACCAACCCCACATCTGACAGAGAGCAGATATCCAGAAGATATAAAGAACTCAAAAAATTAGACATCAAAATGCCCAAAAGTCCAATTAAGAAATGGGATATTGAACTAAACATAGAATTCTCAACAGAGGAAGCTCAAATGGCTGAAAGACATTTAAGGAATTGCTCAATGTCCCTAATAATCAGGGAAATGCAAATCAAAATGACTCTTAGATACCAACTTACACTTGTTAGAATGGATAAGATCAAAAACACTGAAGACAGCTTATGCTGGAGAGGATGTGGAGCAAGGGGAACTCTCCTCCACTGCTGGTGGGAATGCAAGCTTGTACAGCCAATTTGGAAATCAATATGGTGCTTTCTTAGAAAATTAGGAATCCATATCCCCCAAGACCCAGTTATACCACTGTTGGGCATATTCCCAAGGAATGCTCAATCATACCACAAGGGCATTTGCTCAGCTATGTTCATATCAGCATTGTTTGTAATAGCCAGAACCTGGAAACAACATAGGTGGCCTTCAATGAAGAATTGATAATAAAATGTGGTACATATACACAATGGAGTATTACTCAGCAAAGAAAAACAATGATATCATGAGGGTTGCAAGCAAATGGATGGATCTAGAAAAAATCATCCTGGGTGAGGAAACCCAGACTCAGAAGGACAAACATGGTTTGTACTCACTCATAGGAGGATACTAGATGTAAAACAAAGATGATTAGATGGCTACTCACAACCCCAGGTAGGCTACCTATCAAACAGGACCATAAGAAAGACATAGGGATTGTCCAACGACAGAGAAATGGATGAGAACTACATGAACAACCTGGACATGAGTGGGGGTAATGAAGGGCAAGATTAAAGGGAGAGAGAGCTTAGGAGAGTGGGAGATCCCAGCTGGGTCAAGAACAGAAGGAGAACAAGGAAAAACAGACCATGATAAATGAAGACCACATGAGAATAGGAAGAAGCAAAGTGCCAAAGAGGTCCCCAGAAATCGACAATGATACCTCCACTGTAGACTACTCGCAAAGGTCAAGAGAAAGCCTTAACTGACCTAGTCTGCTGATAAGATGGCCAAACACCCCAACTATCATGCTAAACTCTCATCCAATAACTGATGGAAGTGGATGCAGAGATCCTTGGCCAGGCCCCAGGTGGAGCTCCAGGAGTCCAATTGTTGAGAAAGAGGAGGGATTGTATGAGTGAAAATTGTTGAGACCAAGATTGGAAAAAGCACAGGGACAAATAGCCAAACTAATGGAAACACATGAACTATGAACAAAAAGGTAAGGAGCCCCCAACTGGATCAGGCCCTCTGGATAAGTGAGACACTTGATTTACTTGAACTGTTTGGGAGGCACCAGGCAGTGGGACCTGGACCTGTCCTTAGTGCATGAGCTGGCTGTTTGGAACCTGGGTCTTATGCAGGGACTCTTTGCTCAGCCTTGGTTGAGGGGACTGGACTTGTCTGGACTGATTGTACCAGGTTGAGCTGAATCCCCAGGGGATTCTTGGCCCTCGAGGAGATGGGAATGGGGGGTGTGCTGGTGTGGAAGGTGGGGGCAGGAGTGGGGAGCATAGGGGAACCCATGGATGATATGTAAAATTAAATTAAATGATAAAAAAATTAAAAGATTAGACAATAAAAAACAAAAATCATGTGTTGATACAGAAAATAATGTCAGATCACCAAGATATCAGGAACTTAGTAATCATATATTCTGGGTGTATTATTATATTTCAAAAAAGTTTTCACAGTATTTTACTTATCATTTAGTGTGTGTAAAAGATTTAAATACTTAACTAAAGAAATAACAATGTGGAATTACTATTCTTTGAATACTAATGGTCATTATGTTTATTCATTTAAGGTATAATTTTAAGTTTTTCTTACATTTATTTATTTATTTGTTATTGTTGCTGGGTGTTATGCATTTCATAATGCATGTATGGTGATTAGAAAAAAACTTGATGGACTCAGTGTTTTTCTTCCTCCATGTAAGTTCTGGGAATTGAACTGAGGTCATTTGAAGAAAGCTGCTTCAGTGCTCAGAAGCAAGCTCCTTGACTTCCTGAACCATCTTATTACTGCACTTTGAGATGTTTAAATGTCAGTTATAATCCTAATGTGTGTGTGTGTGTGTGTGTGTGTGTGTGTGTGTGTGTGTGTGTGTGTGTGTGTGTGTGTGTTTGTATGTGTGTACATGTACATTTGGGTATGTGGGCATGTGGTTGTGTTGGAGTGCTTATTTTCTAGTCAGGTTTATAGGGTATTTATCGGACATCTAGGTAGACACTCATTATTTCCTTTATAAGAAATTTTATATTAATTTTAACTCATACAAATATATCAAGTATACATATGTATTAGATATTGAAAATAGTAATTATTAGAGGTTAGAATACAACATGGTCTAGTGGAAATTTTAGACAAGAATGCCTTGGGTATCAGTGCATTAAAACTTACCAAAAGTTTTGCACCAGGAAGCTAAACAGAATTTGCTTATGCTACTTTAGCTACAATGAAGGTGGTCACCATTACTTTCAAAAATGAGAGAAAAGGAAGAGAAACTTACTCTTCACTTATAAAGCAGGAAAATTAATTGACTTTCAAGTCTGGAGTTATTACTAAGTGTGATGTTAAAGATAGCTATTCATTATGGATTGTGGTGAGTGTTATTTTGTGGAACTTGGGGGAGTAACTCTATCCCTGTCAATTCTTCCAATGTGGCCACATTGAATATTTTTTTTTATTTTCATGATTAGTTAGACTCTATTAATTGGCTTATTAGAACAAGTGTCTGTGTCTGGCTTGTTGTGGCATAGGCTACAACCAAACACTTTACAACCAATGACTATAAAAAAATAAAATGCCATATTTTTGTGTGAGTGCCCACAGCAAGTGACTTCTAGATTGAGATTGAAGGAGAAAGTTCCTATCAGCTGCCAGAGTCACTTTCTCCATGAAAACATTCCTATCATTCAGTTCAGCTGCTTTTTAATTTGAACTTGATAAAAAATGGAAATAATTATTTGGATTATTTTAAAAACATCCAGAAAATCTGACCATTGCTAATTATACCTCTCACCTTATAGCAACAAAATCCTGTTTTACAGAACACAGAAGTTATTACAGAGATCCAAGAACAAGTACCCAGTCTCAAACAGTATCTCTAGAATGTTACACATACATAAAGGCTCATAGAACATCAATGCATCAAGGCATAAAAATTATAAGAGTGAGAGTATCAGGACACTTCCTGTAAGATTTCATTATTTCTACATATAAAATGAAAGGTGCATCTATGAAATCTCAGCAGTATATTTTCTTAAACAAGATCTGTGCAGTCACATTCACAGTAGACATCCCAACAAATAAGGAAAAAAAATTACATAAGGTTTAACACATAGATGGAAATATATGGGTGATCAAACAATGCTAAGAGAAGGTGAATGAGTTTTCACTAGGGATAAGCTTCTGGATATAATAAACCAAAGTAAATAAGAACAAAATGGACTGAGTAAACTGTGTTTTTGTGTGAATTAGTGCTACCTTTGGGTTACCGTATTAATTATTAAAGAAGTTGTCCATGGATTTTGAAGGATAAATAAGGGAACTAACTGCTGATATGACTCAAATGGACTGAAATGGTATCTATAGAACATTCCACCCTATCAAAAAATGTATTCCTTCTTATCAGCACCCCATGGAACTTTCTCTAAAATCGACCACATACTTGGTAACAAAGCAAATCTCAACAAATACAAAAGAAGTGGAATAACCAGTATTCTATTGGATCACCATGGCTTAAAGTTAGATTTCAACAACAAAAACCACAGAAAACCTACAATGTCATGAGAACTGAATAATGCTCAACTTAATCACCAATGGGTCAAGGAAAAAATAAAGGTAGAAATTAAAGACCTCCTAGATTTCAATGAAAATGAATCTACTACATACCCAAACTTATGGTACACTATAAAAGCAGTGGTAAGAGGAAAATTCAGAGCATTAAATTCCCACATAAAGAAGTTGGAGAAATCTCACACTAGTGACTTAACAGCACACCTGAAAGTCGTAAAACCAAAAATGAAAAGTCACCCAGGCGGAATAGAAATAATCAAATTGTGAGCTGAAATCAGTAAAATAGAAACAAAGAGAACATTAAAAAGGATCAATGAAACAAAGAGTTGGCTCTTTGAGAAAATCAGCAAGATAGACAAGTCCTTACAGACCAATCTCCCTCATGATCATTGACGTAAAAATACTCAATAAAGTATTGGCAAACAGACCACAATAACACATCAAAAACATTATCCACCATGAACAAGTAGGCTTCATCCCAGAGATACAAGGATGGTTCAGCATATGAAAGTCTGTCAATGTAATATACCATATAAAAAAGCTCAAAGGAAAAAAAAAATGATCATCTCATTATATGCTAAAAATGTCTTTGACAAAATCCAACACCTACCCCCATCTTGATAAATGTCTTGGAGAGATCAGGAACACAGGGAACATAACAAAATATAATAAAGGCAATTTACAGCAAGCCAACAGCCAACATCAAAGTAAATAGAGAGAAACTCAAAGCAATTGCACTAAAATCAGGAACAAGACATTGCTGTCCACTCTCCCATATTTCTTCAACAGAGTGTATGAAGTTCTAGCTAGATCAATAAGACAGCAAAAGGCTATCACAGGGATACAAATTGGAAAGGAAGAAGACAAGCTTTCACTATTTGAAGATGATATGATAGTATACATAAGTGACACCAAAAATTCTAGCAGGGAACTCCTAGAGCTGATAAACACCTTCAGTGATTTGGCAGGATTCAAGAAAAAAATCAGTAGCCCTCCTATATGCAAATGATAAATGGGCTGAGAAAGAAATCAGAGAAACATTACCCTTTAAAATGGCCACAGATCATATAAAATACATTGGGAGTAATTCTAATTAAGCAAGTGAAAGAAATGTATAATGAGAACTTTAAATCTATGAAGAAAGAAATTGAAGAAGATATCAGAAAATGGAAAGATCTCCCATGATCATGGATAGGAAGAATTAACAGAGTAAAAATGGCAATCTTACTGAAAGCAATTTATAGATTCAGTGTAGTCCCCATCAAAATCCCAACACAATTCTTCACAAACCTAGAAAGAACAATACTAAACTTCATATAGAAAAGCAGAAAACCCAGGACAGCTAGAAGAATGGTATTCAACAAAGCTATCTCTGGAGGCATAGCCATCCCTGACATCAAGCTCTATTATAGAGCTATAGTAATAAATACTGCTTGATATTGTCATAAAAAAACAACCTGTGGACGAATGGAATCATACTGAAGACCCTGATATTAACCCACACACCTATGAATAACCTGTGGACGAATGGAATCATACTGAAGACCCTGATATTAACCCACACACCTATGAATACCCGATATTTGACAAAGCAGCCAAAACTGTACAATGGAAAAACGGAAACTTCTTCAACAAATGGTGCTTGCATAACTGGATGTCAACATGTAGAAGACTGCAAATAGATCCACAACTGTCACCATGCACAAAACTCAAATCCAAGTGGATCAAAGACTTCAGTATAAAACCAGTTATACTGAACCTGATAGAAGAGAAAGTAGGAAATATTTTAAAATGCATAGCCACAGGAGACCATTTCCTAAATATAACACCAGTAGCATACACAATGAGGACAGCAATTAATAAATGGGACCTCCTGAAATTGAGAAGCTTCTATAAGGGAAAAGACACAGTAAATAAGTAAAAATGACAGAATACAGTGTGGGAAAATTTTACACCAACCCCACATCAGAGAGAGGGATGATCTCAAAAATGTATAAAGAATTCAAGAAACAGGGCATCAAAATAACAAACAATCCAATTAAAAATGGACTATAGAGGTAAGCAGATAATTCTCAAAGGAAGAATTTCAAATGGCCAAAAGACATTTAAGGGATTTCTCAGCATCCTTAAGTATCAGGGAGAAGCAAATCAAAATAACTCCCAGAATTGCTAAAATTAAAAGCACTGCAGACAGGTTATGTTGAAGAGAATGTGGAGAAAGAAGAACACTCCTACACTGTTGGTGGGACTGCAAACTAGAAGACCCACTTTGGAAATCAATGTGGCAATTTCTCAGAAAATTGGGAATCAACCTACCTAAAGACCCAACTATACCGCTCATAGGCATATACCCCAAAAATACTCAATCATATCACAAAGACACAAGCTCAACAAAGTTCAAAGTAGCATTATTGATAATAGTGAGAACTGGAAACAACCTAGATGCCCCTCAGCTGAACAATGGATTAAGAAAATGTGGTACATACACAATAGACTACTAATCAGCAGAGAAAAACAATGTAAGGCAAATGGGTAGAACTAGAAAATGTCATCCTGAATGTGGTAACCAAAACTCAGAAGGACAAACATGGTATGTATTTACTGACACATGGATACTAGGTATAAATCAAAGTATAACCAGGCAAGAATCCACATCTACAGAGAAGCTACCTAACAGAGAAGAACCAACATGGATGCATGGACCACCCTGGGATGGGAAATAGATGAGAGCTCTAGGAGTAAAGTGGGGATGAGAGGTGGGCAATGGAGGGTTGAGGATAGAAGATGAGAACACAAGGGAATAATATGGTTGAGCTGGACCAGGGAAAGAGGGGAAAGCAACAAAATAGATACCATGATAGAGAAAGATATCATGGGGATAGAGAGAAACCCAGTGCTAGGGAAGTTGCCAGGAATCTCAAAGTATAGCCCCAGCCTGGACTACTAGAAATAGTGGAGAGGGTGTAGTTAGAGTTTTCCTGCCTGGCCCAGTCAGGACAAATCTCTCTTACCTGACAGTCCCACAGTCGCTCAGACCCAACCAAGAAAGCACACAGAAACTTACATTGTTTAGAAACTGTATGGCCGTGGCAGGCTTCTTGTTATCTGCTTCTTCTATCTTAAATTAACCCATTTCTGTTAGTCTATACTTTGCCACATGGCTTGTGGCTTACCAGTGTCTTTATATGTTGCTTTTCATGGCGGCAGCTGGCGGTGTCTCTCTCCAATCTTCTACTTCCCAGAATTTTCTTCTCTCTTGTCCCACCTATACTTTCTGCCTGGCCACTGGCCAATCAGAACTTTATTTACACAGAGTGATATCCACAGCAAGAGGGTGCCTGAAGTGAACTGGCTTCTCTCAGAGATCAGAACCGAGAACACCTTAACTGTCATCACAGAGCTTTTCTCCTGGGACTGATGGAAGCAGATGCAGAGATCCACTGCCAATAACCAGACAGAGCCCCAGGAGTCCAATCAAAGAGAGAAAGAGAGATTGTATAAGCAAGTGCATCAGGATCATGATGGAGAAACATGCAGGGATGACCAATCCAAACTATACAGAACTTAAGAAAGTTAGATCAATGGCTGTGGAGCCTACTTTGAACTGGACTAGGCCCTCTGCATGATAAGAATGTTGTGTAGCTGGATCTACTTGGGAGGGCCCCTGTAGTTAAGATCAAAATCCATCTCTGGTGCATGAGTGGGCTCTGTGGAGCCCATTAACTATGATGAGACACATTACACAGCCTTGAGGCAGGGGGAAGTGCTTGGAATTGCCTCTACTTGATGTACCTCCACTTAGGAGAACTTGCCTTCTTGTGGGTGGGAGTAGGGAGGTAGTATGAAAGGAGAAAGCTGTGGAGTGAGAAGAAGGAAGAGGGGGGATCTTTGATTGGAGTGTGAAAGGAATGAAAAAAATCATAATAAAAATAATTTAAAAAATAAATCATATATTTTCAACATATAATGGCACATTATATTCATTACCATTCCAAAACATAGGGAATAGAACAAAGTGAGGAAATACAGGATGAAAGCAAACTGAAACCAAGCTGGGCAAACTCCAAAGTGCATCCTCATGTCTGATGTCAAAACACTCTTCAAATCTACAACTACTTTCCCCTCTGTTGACTACAATACCAATCTTTATCTTGGGCTGTTTCCACTCCCTATTAGTGGCTTTCATTGGCAGGTATTCCAGAGCTCTAACATCTCCAATACCTCAATTTCTCCTATGCAATCCAGGCTTCAACTTCATAGATTCATGAAATGGCCTCTCAAGGCCTCCCTTCAGGGACACCCTGACACATGTCTGACTTCAGTGGCTTTCCTGAAAGACTTGAGGACAAATTCCACATTCCCATTCTTCTGTCCTTCACTGCAGAACCACATGGCTCAAGCTCTAGGTTCTGCAGCTTTCTAGGAATGGAAAATGGCCTCTTGTCAAATTCAAAATTCACCGGTTTTCTGTACTTCACTACCTTAGCTGGCTGTCCTGAAATTGGATCATAATAATAGTCTGGTCTCAAACTCAGAGACTAGCCATCCCCTGTCTTTCAAATACTAGGACAAAAGTGCACTAGCACACCTGGCTCTAATATTTTCTTTAATTCCTATTCACCACCTGGAAACTTAGCTGGATTGGTTCTACCCTTGATGTGACCACTCCATTTATCTGTTTATCTCCTTGAACACAGGACTTAATTACATTCCTCTTCCTGATGCTCCTTTCCCCTCCAATTGTACATTTTATTTTTTTTCCTCACTGTGCTTCCTGCTTTCATTATAAGTCTTTATGAGAGTTAACACTACTATCTTCACAACACAGTCTATACTAGGCTGTTTTGAGATGTCATCTGTCAATAGAATTAATCCAAGTATCTTTATTTTAGCCATAGGCAGACTCTTTGAACAAAAGAAAATTGCAAACACTTTCCTTACCAAAATATCCACAGCTTTCTTAAGCCAACATAATAAAGTATAAATTCCTCAAATCAAAACATCGGTAGACATATCACATCAATACTCCAGTCCCAGTAACGAACTTCAGTCTTAGTTAGGGTTTCTCTTTCTATGAAAAGATACCATGACCATAACAACTTATATAAAGGAAAACATTCAATTTGGTGAGTTACTCTTTCAGGGGTTTTATCTATTATCATCATGGTGTAACATGGCTACATACAGGCAGTCATAATGCTGAATGAGGTGAAAACGGAGAACAGATGCATCTTGATCCAAATGCAAAGTGAAATGTACTGAGTGTCACACTCAGTAAAACTTGAGCAACAGAGACATCCAAGCCTACAAACACAGTGATACATTTCCTCCAACAATGTCACACCTACTCTATGCAAAGTCAAACCTTCTTAAAGCACAATTCCTTTTGAGCTCATGGGGCCAATTACATTCAAATTAACACAGAAAGCAACTTCAAAGTTACCTAGATTTTATTCCTCCCACAAATAATAACATTTTAAAATGAATTGACCATTTCCAATAATATGAGTTTTCCCAGTGAATTTTAATCTTGTGAGACCCCAGACACTCTCAAAATCATTATGGGCATTATAGTTATTCATGATTGTTGGTGAGAACTGAACAGCATGACCCTAAATTAAAATAAAACACACACTACATTGCAGGATACTTGGAAATCAAACTAGAGTAAATCTGATAGCTTCACCTGAAGTGGATAGTGTTTATAGTGCCATCAATTACTAAGAATACTGCTGCTATAGAAATTTCAACAGCCTTACCTAAATATGAATGATAAAGTACTGCATGAAATAATACTAACCAACCAAAAGAGATAAGTCCATTCATACAATAGTGGCATGGCTATTTGTGACTAGAATAATGTTTGTAAGGAAAAAGTGTCTACACAGGACATTATGAGAAAAGGAATCTCCAAAAGTACAAAGGATTTCATTTTGGGAGGTCAATCGCCACCTTGGTATGCAGTTAAAGTAAGGGCATTTTTACATTATTATGTATATATACCTATGGGGGAGGCAAAGAGGGAAATATGGTAGTTTAGATAAAAATGCCTCTGATATGTTCATATATTTGAATTCTTAGTCACCACGGAATGGCACTATTTGAAAGGGTTGAGATTAAAAGGTATGCCCTTGTTAGTGAAGGCATAGTTTTAAAAACACTGTGTTGCTAGTTCTAGCTGTCTTTCTGTGCTGGTGGAAGAGGTTATAACTCTAAGTTTTAGTATTGAGATTATTAAGAAATTTTCTCTTCAGTTTACATATCAACCAAAAATCACTCCCTCTACCATTTTCTGACACCCTAGGTTCCCCCAAAACCCACACTACATCCCCACATTTTCTAAGTCAAATCTCCCATGGGTAGTCAGCTGAACCTGGCACACTCAGTAGAGGCAGGTCCAAGCCCCCCACTACTGCACCAAGACTGTGCAATGTGTTACAGCCTAAGCACTGGGTTCCAAAAACCCTGCCCATATACCAAGGATGGATCCTGACCCCCCTGGCTTGGGTTCCCCCAAACAGTCCAACTAAACAACTTTCTCCCATATCCAGAGGGTCTAGTTTAGTCCTACAGGTGCTCCACAGCTACTAGTTCCAAGTTCATGGCTTTCTCCATGCTTTCTCCTCATGATCTCAACACCCCTGGCCCACAGAATCCCTCCTCTCTCTCATCAATTGGATTCCCGGAGCTCAGCCTATTACCTGGCCATGGACCTCTACATCTGCTTCCATCAGTCACTGGATGAAGTTTCTACCATGACAGTTAGGTATTCACTAGTCTCGTTACCAGACTAGACCAGTCCAGGCACCGTCTAAAGCATTGCCAGTAAGTTGTTCAAGGTGGGGTCACCCTTGTGGATTCCTGAGAACTTCCCCAGCATCCTGCCTCTTCTTATTCCCATGATGTCTTCATTTATCATGGTATCTCTTTGCTCCCACTCTGTTCCTCATTCAGCTCAACCTTACCATTTCCTTATGTTTCCATCCCACATTTCTTGTCCTCCATTACCCCCCATCCCAGTTTGCTCATGTACATCTCATCTATTTATCCTTTGCTGTGTCTCTCTTAGGGTTCTGCTTGTTAGATAGATTCTCTGGAGCTGTGGGTTGCAGCCTGGTTGTCATTTGCCTTATTTCTAGTACTACTTATTAGTTAGTACATACTATGTTTCTCCTTCTGACCCTGGGTTACCTCACTCAGGATGTTATTTTCTAGTTCCATCCATTTGCCTGCAAATTTCATAATAACATTGTTTTTAACTGCTGTATAGTACTCCATTGTGCATAGGTACCACATTTTCTTGCTCCATACACCATTTGACAGACATCTACATTGTTTCCATGTTCAAGCAATTATACATAATGCTGCAATGAACATAATTGGCCGTGTGTTAAAATACTGAGCAATCCAATAAAAGAAAAACGTGATACAGAACTTAACAGAGAATTCTCAACAGAAGACACACAAATGGATGAAAGACATTTAAGGAATTTTTCAGGATCCTTAGTTATCAGGGAAATGCAAATCAAAATGACTCTGAGATACTATCATATACCTGTCAGAATGGCTATGATCAAAAACACTGAAGACACCTTATGTTGGAGGGGATGTGAAGCATGGGGAACACTCCTCCACTGTTTGTGGGAATGCAAAATTGTACAGCCACTCTGGAAATCAGTATGGCAATGGCTCAGAAAATTGAGAATCAATCTACCTTATGACCCAGCTATACCACTTTTGGGCATATACCCAAGGAATGCTCAATCTAAATTAACTTAAATTAATTTAGTATCTTGCCTCCCTTGCCTGATGCCATCATGTTCTGCACCATGATGATATTGGACTAAATCTCTGAAACCGCAAACATGACCCCAGTTCTATCCTTTCTTTTATAAGAGTGGCCTTTATTTTAGAAGAGGGCCATGGTATCTCTTCAAAGCAATGGAAAAATGACTAGGATGCCAACAATTTTATTGTCTGTTTTCCTTGCCTGTGAATGTTTAACTTTTTGTTTACTAACAGTTTGTTTACATCTAGTAGACTATGCTCGTTCTAGAAAAATGTGTATCTCTTTCTAATGTATCATTTTTATAAAGTCACGTAAATTATAGCATAAAACCATAATTTTGAATTATTAATTATTTCTCTTCAATATTGTTGGCTTTCACTTCTGTTATTTTACATTTGTTTAAGGTTTTCTTTCATTTTTTCATTATGTTTCACTATTTTCCTTAAATTTCTCTTAATGCTGCTCTAGTTGGTCTTACTTTTCCAACTTTCAATTTTTGATCTGTTAAGAACAACTTTCACAACAAATGGGTAAGAAAAAATTTTCTGTGGGACTACACATGGTTGCCATGTCCTAGAAATGCTCTATTTTCAAATGTGGAGGCACTTTCAAGAAGTTAATGTTACAGCATAGCAAACAAAGTCCTACATTTATCAGGACTCCTTTCAAATACCTTGCTTGCATCAACATGATGGTGTTTACTGGACTAAAGATAGTCTAAGAAAAATTGTAAATAGGTGTAGCAGCAGAACCATTCCAATCTGTGTACAACACTGAAGTTCTAATCAATCAGCCTTTTCAAAAACATTCTTTTTTAATAACAATTTTTGGTTATATATTTGACAAGACTTGTAGGAATTAATAATCAAGTAGTCCAACATTTTTAGAAATCTCCATATCCCAAAATAAAGTACTACTTTTCAATTTTTAAGAATGCCTAAGGTTGAACTAAGTGCTAGATGTATGTTCATGTTTCTTCTGAAATCAATTCTCATACATAAAATCTGAACCTTAAAACTCATTATTTTTCAAGATTGTTTTTTTTTAATCTGGTCCTCTAAAGTTTTCTATTATACCCAACAAATAATGGTTTTCATAGAAAAACACCCCCAAATATAGAGCTGCATTATGCATTTTAATTAGTGATATATTAAAGGCAAATAACTGGATATTTTCTGACCAGCTGAAGCTAAGACAGTTGGTGGGCCTTTAGCCTGAACATGAAACAGGTCTGAATGAATGCAAGAGGTCAGTTAAGCATTGTTTATAAAATTCAAGTTTGGAACAGCTATTTCCCAAGAATGTAGCATAGCATGTAATTCATAGTAGATTAGTATAGATTTTGCATAACCCCTAAATTCAATTTCAACTTCTTTTGTTGTAAAAAAATTAAAAAAAATATTTTAAGTGTATTTCATGCTTTAGAGTTATATAAGAGGTAGTCTAAGGAAGATTGGTTACTACCATGTAAAGAAACCTTGGTACTCAAAACAGATTATTTCTAGTATGACTTGTTTTTTTTTTTTATCATTTTATACATTTCAGTATTGTAGGGTTTCTTTTTTAAGGGAATTTACAAAGATGGTAAAAGAAATAAGAAAGACGAGAAGACAGAAGTATTATATTGTACACTGATACTAGGAATTGGGAATGATCATGTGTCACACACATTGTATTACTATTCTCTTTTCTCTAGCAAGGTCATAAAAGGCATTAATTTTTATAACTATTATTGTTCCTTTGTGCATTGTCTAAATTACATAGTGATCATAAATGCATGGAAAGTTAAGTCCCATGAGTATATAATTTATCAGCTATTATGTGTTTGTTACTATCCAGTATATTTTACACAAAAAAGTCATATATAACTATATCCAAGAAATAACATTTATGAATTTTTTAGTATGACCAAACATTTTCTTCTCCCATTCCACAAAAGTAACTAACCTAGGTACTTGATACACATTTTTATCTAATTTCTACTCTTTGGGGAAAATTGAATGATGAAATATCTAGGGGTATGAATATAAATTATTAGGAGTTAGTTTAAAAAAAACTATGAATCTAGGGGTATGAATATAAATTATTAGGAGTTAGTTTAAAAAAAAAACTATGACATCAGTTCTACTACTGAATTCTCTCTTAAGGTGTAAAGCTTGTGTTGCCACTGGTTCCTGGCCCCAATAATAGTACTATGTATGAATTACATCTGGTGAAATGGTCTTTAAATCCCATTAGAAAACTGTTGTTTACTCCCATTATAATCATGGCCTTATTATATCGGTTTGCATTTTTTTACAGGTCAGTCATTATAATCACTGAAATTCTAAGCTTGGTAGGATTTGTAATTTCTTTTCCCCCCTCTGTTAGCATGCATGAAGTTTCCCATCACTTTGAAAGCTATTAGGTAGGGATCAAGCATACAGGTCAATACTGTATTGATTTCTCACTGTTCTATGATATCAGTGTTTGATGTTTTCAGCAACAGGGTCTTATATTTAAATTCTATAATGTAAATAATAATGGTAATGATACCCTGTAATGAGTG
This sequence comes from Onychomys torridus, assembly GCF_903995425.1. Lineage (NCBI taxonomy): Eukaryota > Metazoa > Chordata > Mammalia > Rodentia > Cricetidae > Onychomys > Onychomys torridus. The sequence continues at coordinate 120,762 of NW_023411202.1, forward strand.
AGATATCGCTGGAAAACAACGCCAAAGTGGTAACACATTTCTGGCATTAGACTTTGCTTTCTTAGTCTATAGTGTCCAGGAAAGAAATTGTTGCCCTGATATCTGCTGATCCTATTTTTAAATTGAATATAAGTGTATCAACACATTACATTTTTATAGCAGTAGGTATCCATATGTCTTATTCAAAATGACTCATTGTTATTTATCCTTCACCATATTCCCTCCTTTGCTTAGCTCTTCCATTCCTCTCAACATTTAACCTGCCATATAACATGATTTTCCCTTGGTCTTTTTTACCATTATATACAAAATTCGTTGTTCCCTATAAATACACTCCCATGCTTCCTTACTAGTTTGCTGATCTAATCGTTATCCCAAGCAGAACACACATAATCTGCAAATCAGTCATCAGTTTTACCTCTAAATCATTACCTTTGTAGCATGAGGTTTCACAAACTTTGAGCTTTGAAGATGCTCTGTGGTGCAGACAAGCCTAGAAAAGGCATCATGATTTCCTCACCCTCCAATGTACCTAAGATTGCAATCTTTCATTATCAGGTGTCACTGAGAATTTAGCTTTCAGAAATGTATGCAATCATCATGGAGTGGCAAATAGTGGGATTTTAAGGATTTGTAAAGGTAAGAAATAACAGAAACGTCATAAAGCTCCTTCTGATTCATTGAGCATGTAACCCAGAGGTAAGAAAATGGGACAAGTAAGTGTCATGTCCTCAGTTAAGTCCCTAGAAACAGGAACTAAAACCTGAAAACTCCTGGAAATTTTAGGGATCATCTAAGAGCATTGTGTTTCACACACTGTCACACACAAACATTTACAATGTATTTGTGATCTTGGAATACATAGGCTAGTTTTCCCATAAAATTAATTAATTAATTAATTAATTAATTAATTAATAACCAAGACTACTCAGTGATTAACAATCCATGCAGCTGCTACTTAGCAATATATAAAATTTTGTATTTGCATCCAAATCTAAAATTTAAAACCTGCATCGTGTTTGGAAATAATGGTCCAAAATAGACCAGTTCCTTAGAGTGAAGCCATGATTCTATCTATAACAGGAGAGAGGGAACTATGTTTCTTTTTCTTTCTAAGCTTCAATTTGTTTTCTGCATTACTGTGTAGAATATACAACTGTTAGAAGATTAAATCACATAGAAATATCTGGTAAGGTGTGAGGTATGTGCTAACATTGTTGTATTCGCTAAGAATATATGATGTCTTAAATTTATATTAAAATAGAAGGAAACTTCATTGGAACCTATAGCATTGTATTTTATGTATAGTAATTTTCATTCATTGGTAACTTAATTGCCCTGGATAAACTATATCTCAAAAGGTTGTGTTGCATTGCAAAATCAGAGACAGAGACAGAGAGACAGAGAAACTTTGGTCCCTGTGTCTTTCATCATCTTTCCTCTTCAGCCTCGTACTGTCCACTGCGCAGGACTGTGATGTTCTTTATGGCCATATGCTCCTTTGTTATTACAATTACTTTTAAAATATATTCCTAGACTATTTTGAGGCGTGGATTTAGAAACACTGAATCTGCAAAAAGTGCTTTCTAGTTAGTATGGACTGTTGAAAACCCACATTAGGCTGCCTATTTCTTTTACTTTTCAATACCCTACAAATATACTGAAAGCTTATTGCGGTACAGCCACCTCTCCCGAAGACCCACTTCAGGAAGTCGACAAAATCTGGTGCAGGGCACTGCACCAGGCTGCCTAGGAAAGATGAGGAAACCATAGGAACTAAAGTTTCTCTTTCCTTGCGATTTCCTCCCCGAGCAGTAAATACAGTCGTACTTCCGGGTTGCATCGGACTATCCTTCGGCAGGGAATATTTTATTTTTTTTTCAATTGAATCTTTTCTATTTTTCTCTATATTTGCGATTTCCCAACCCCCATTCCATGAGCAGCAAACACAGTCGTACTTCCAGGTTGCAGGAGAGTTGCTTAAGCGTGAGATTTCATTGTTTAAATAAAGTTTCTCTTTATTGGCGATTTTCCCCAAGCAGCAAACACGCTCGCACTTTAGGTTGCAGGAGAGTAGTAGCTTTCAGCACAGAGTTTCATTGGTCTAATGAAAGTTTCTCTATATTTCTGAATCTCCCTGAGCAGCAAACACAGTACCACTTCCACCTTGCAGGAGAGTGGCTGGAGTGGGGAATTTCTTTGTTTAAATGAAAGTATCTACATTTGCAATTTTCCCTGAGCATCACACACAGATGCACTTCCAGGTTGCAATAGAGTGGCATCAGGCACGCTTCTTCTTCCTTTTTCAATTTGAGGACTTCAATGCTTAAATTAAGTTCTAAGTCTTTTAAATCGTGAATTTGTGAACATACAGATTTTACAAGAGAATTTTTTTTTTCCTGTAGATGTAGCCTTTCAAATAAATGAGTCGTAAAGAGAGTTTTGCTTTTTAAACCCAGTGTTAGTCTGTGGATATGTGGGAGGTGAGTGGGTGGGTAGGAGGGCCATCTCATGAATGAATCTGCCTTTTATTTTGAAAATGAAATCTTTGCATTGAATTATCAGCAAGTTTGAGGCATAAAATATACTTTAGATTTGAATTCTTAAATACAATGTGAATGTCTAGCACACGTTTTGTTTTTAACTCTACCATTATTTTTTTCCAACCAATGTATTTCAAAACAGGAAATTCAGAGATGAAGTTTTATAGGGAATATTTGTTGCAGTGTCAATTATCATGGCACATAATACATCTTAAATAGTATGCCACCAACACAATGTATTTGTGTGTTCTCATTTATTTTGAGCATTTGTGTGTGTGTGTGTCTGTGTGTGTGTCTATGTCTGTGTGTGTGTCTGTGTCTGTGTGTGTTTCAATTATTCAGTACTCTTGTTAAAGCTGGAAATAAAGTTGACCATTATGATAAGAACTTCATACATACTTTCTTGCTAGGGAGATGGAGGTTACATCAGAGTACAACATATGTTCTTAGGAATTTATTTCTAGCCAAGGAATCTTGAACCAATGGTTGCAAAATAATTAAGCACTGAGGGAGACTTTGGTTCAGGAAGGTCGGAGTGATAAGACATCATCAAGATAACAGAAGGGGATGAGAAACATACTCTGATGTACAGGGTAGTAGATTTTCCCTCTCTTAAAAGTGGTTCTTGTTAAAAGAAAATTTTATATGAGAGATTACAGATATCCTTAAAATGGTTCTAAATCCTAAATGAAACTTGATTAAGGAAAGACAGAATGTTAATTTTAACGTATTTTCCTTGTATTCAAAATAGATTCTTTTCTCATACAATATATCCTGATTACACATTCCACTCTTACACCTCCTCCCATTTTCTCCCCATCCCTCTTCCACTCCCTTCCTGTCTCTCATCAGAAAGGAACAGGCTTCTAAGAGATAACAATCAAATATGACAAATGAATTTAATTATGTTTCTCAGATTCTCAACCTCTCCATAGCAAAATGGAACCCAGACATCAAAATTTATTCAGCAACATCTTTCATTGTAATTTCTGAAACAGAAGTTCTAGCAATGAGAAAGTTTCATGTCCAGGATAAATTAATGGTCAGACTTAAAAGGCAGCAATTCAGGAGACAAGAGAATCTATCATGTCCAAGTCCTCATATCTGGGCTGATATCTAAGCCAATCTATTTATATGTCATAACTTATCTTCATGTTTTCTATAAATTATAACATGTTTATATACAAGAATTATAATTTCTAACCATGTCTGTTAAATGTTTCACCCTGTGATAGACGCAATAAATTCTTCTCAGAAACAGTTACCTCTGAGCCTGAATATTAATTTTATTGAGTATGGTCAGCCTTTAAAAACTATGACATGAATAATGGCTCAGCAGTTAAGAATATTGGCTACTTGTTTACAGGATCTGGGTTCAATTCCCAGCACGCACATGTCAGCTTGCAACAGTCTTCGTCTCTAGTCCAGGGTATCTGAGGTACACTTTTAGCCTAATCAGACACTGCAGATATGTGCAACAATACACAATACACAAACACATAAAATGAAAATAAATAAAATGTCAAAAACAATACATTCATTGGAATTCTTATATTATTGAGGAAAATTGAGTCTACTTGGAAAAATGACTGCCAGCATAATTGACAAACATTTTAGAATTTATTGTCATTTCACGTTTTCTGATATTGTGGAAGGCACAAATCTGTCTGTCATATTTATAGCATAGTATAAGACACAAAAGAACCACTATATACATATATGTATATGTATACACATACAAACACACATACACACACACACTATATATATATACCCTTGCTATAATGCTTTCCCCAGTTTACATGAGAATATTAATCCTGTTCTATCACGGGAAGTAGTAATGAACTTCCCTAAGATGATACTTAGTTATTTAGTGTTGATGGTCCTAATGATATTCCTTGACCAACCATCTTTATTTGTAGACCCCTAAAAAGAATCAATTTGCTCTGAGCTCATATACATTTATGAGACAGGTTTGACTGAAGGGTTGTATTGTTTGGTTTGGTTTGGTTTTTTAAAATAGGATGCCCTGGAACTCTCTTTGTGGATCACAGTGTCCTGAAACTCAGAGATATGCCTGCCTCTCCCTCCCTATTCCTGAGATTAAAGGCATGCACCACCACATCACCATATTGTATTATTCTCTTAAGGAAGTTCTGGAGTTCTCTAATTCATGAAGGAAAGGTTTAGGGCAAAGGTACAAAGCTGGATTTCAGTAAATAAAATGGTAGCAGAAAGGATAATAAACAAGACCACATTTAATTGATTTATATTGTTTTATTTAAAGATGATTCTGGACTTAATTGCACATTGTATAAAAGGGAGCTAAATTATTATTTTATTTGTTGGCTAATGAATGTGTCCAAAGATGGCTTATTGGGAATGAACTAGACAAGTTCATGTTTTGGGACTGTAACTTCCAGTTTCTTGTTTGTAAATAATTGTTGCTTTATTGTTATTGGTGCCAGAGTAGTTTTCAGGAGCACTATAATTCCTTCTCCGTATGTGAATAATCATTTGTGATTATTTGAATATAAATGAGCCCTGTACGCTCTTAGGAAGTGACACTGTTAAGAGCTGAATACTGTTGAAGTAACTGAATTACAGCTAGAAGTCAGGGGACTTTGAAGTCATAGAAGCTGTGAAGATGAATCCAGGATTGTCTTGGACATCTCAGGATGTTGAAGATGCCAGAGCCAAAGGATGCTTGTCAATATAAGCTGTTATCAAACATAGGGACTCCTGAAGAGAAAGAAGTGTGTTGAAAGTAGAAAGGAGTTGGAGATCTGAAGAACATTTTGACATCAGACATGGAAATGAAGAGTTGGGACCTTGTCCAGCTGTTTACCAGTCTTGCAGTGGTGCAGTATTTCTTTACTATGCTCCCCTTGTTCCCTGTTTGAATGGTATTGAATATCCTGTGTGATTGTATGTTGCAAGTATTTGATGTGCTGTTGCCTTTTAATTTTACAGGGGATTAGAGTTAAGAGATGGCATGAGTCTCAGAAGTGACTTTGAACTTCAGTCTCTTAAACAGCACTGATAATGTCATAGACCTTGTTGGACTAAAAGCATTTGGCATTATCATATGACTACAAGCCTTTAGAGGCCGGGGAGTAGAATGTGATGATTGGAATGAAAATTGCGCCCATGGTCCATGAAGAGGGGCATTATTAGAGGTTATGGCCTTCTTTGAGTAAGTGTGGCTTGTTGCAGGAATTGTATAACTAGGGGTTAGGCTGTGGAGTCTAAGAAGTTCAAGATAGGGTAGTGGCTCACAGGCTCTTCATGCTGCCTGCACATTTATATGTAAAACTCTCAATTGCTTCTCTAACACCATGTCACCATGATAACCTCCATGACAACAATGGACTAATCCACTGAACTATAAGCCAGCCCCAATTAAATGTTTTACTTTAGAAGATTTACCATGGTCATGGTGACTCCTCAATGCAATAAAACCCCAACAAAGTCACAATGTTTTTTCCTGCACCCCTTCTTTACAATCATTCTCAATTTCTTTTCTTCACATGGCCCCTCTGGAAGCCTTTCTTCTTGACATAGCCATGTTCCTCATTTGGGGGATATATGCAGAATCATAATATATTCTTGAGCAAATGTTCCTTTAATCAGCATAAAATTAATTTCTTTTTCTTTTCTTAGTAGTTTAGGTTTGACATCTGTTTTTGCAAATAGTTTAACACAGAGAACTGATTGTTTCCTTGGTCCATTTTATGAAATACCAGTTTGCTTTTAATCACTTTCATGCAGCATCTGTCTTTTGTGTTGTAATTTATTTCTTCTACTCAAAATATTGGTACCTAACAGTGGATCTATTCACTACTCTCTGTTTTATTAATTGTGATATTTTGCCCCTAATATTCAAATGCTGAGTATTAATTCCTATCATTTTCTTAACATGAAAGTGTTTAAGTATTTTCCCATTCCTTTTCTGAATTTTTTTTCTTTTATAAACATAGATGCATGCATGCCACAACATGTGATTGTAGCTTAGAGATCAATGTAGTAGAAATATTGTTGGAATTCCTGGCCACTCCCCCCATCTACATGACCACACATGCAGAGTTCATTAGCAAAGCAAGGAACCGTACATCCTATATAATGCATGTGCTGCATGATAGCATAATTTACACAGGCATGATCAAGCAATCTGTGCACATATATGATGCAGCTCCATAAGCCCTTATGTGCATGTGCAGGGGAATCTATAAGTACTGATCACAGGCTCCTCCCCCTTCTTTTCCTCCCCACTCCTTCTCTGAGCACATGTCTCCCACAGGCCTGGTTATGCTCTCTTCTGTCCCTCCTGTCTCCTAATAATACTCTGATAGTGGGTTTGTTGCACTTCATGGCTTTTCTTGCACAGTAACAGAGACACTTAATGAATAACACATCACTGCTGCATTAAAACCAACATTGGTGCCAAGATGAAGCACACACTCCCACTGCTCTGCATCAGGGACCATGTATGATGATTATCTGATCTAGACTGCCCACTGTTTTCATTCACCTGGATGTAGGACCACTCCACACATCACAGGCTGCTCAGATTTGTGAGTTTTCCCTTTCCAATCCCTCACCATTACCCATGACTCTAGACTGAGATTTATTTCTCACTATCTGAACCCCTAGAATATTTTCATGCTGTACATGCAACTCACTCTCTCTTGATCAAGCATTGAATGCTGTTGGACCCTGTGGGGTCCTCATGCTCAAATGCTCTGTCCCCCACTTCTCTCTTGACAAAAGGTGAGGTAACTTGTGCTAAGTAACAGATCCTGCCCTAAATTCTGGGATACATGAGACTGTGATTTTGGACCCTGTTTGTTATTTTATTATTATTTTTTCTCCTGGCTGCAGTTATTGGACATAAAGTATTCCAACTCTTGGTCCCACTCCTCCTCTGAGAAATGTCTTAAGTATCCTTAGAAGACAATAAGTATGGCTACATAATGGCTGCTTGGACCCCGATATTTCAGAATTATCTAACTTCTGACAGTGAACAGGCAAATGAAATGAGTTACCTTATATACAGGCTTTTTACCTAAGCTCTGAACTCTCCTGTCTGATTCTCTCTCACCAGCCCACATGCAACCTGAGGAATCTCTGACTCCAAAGATCACCCACTTATCTGACCTCTGCCCTGTTCTCCTGTATCAGGCAGGCCACTCCTGCCCAACTCTGGCTCCTATCTCCACTCTTACTGTCACCTGTTCTCAAGCTGCCCTGAATTGCAAAGACAGGTCTGGAAGCAGGCTAGTAATCATGCAAAGTAGTTTCTGATCAGCACCCACATTGGGATTATAATAATCAGGATGGCTCTCTAACAAGATATCAGTTTACAACTTTCCTCTTGGTGGGTCTTCTAAAATGGTCCTAAAACGAGTAAAATATTATATCAAAAAATTAATTCAAGACAAGGATAAAAATTTGTCTCATGATGAGCTTTGCCACATGAGGGCATATAGAGTGAGGGCCCCAGAGCACAGAGGCAGAAGTTTCAGTTGTGGAATTTAAGATACCATTGTCCAAAGTGCCACCAAGACAGATACTGGTGAGCTCACTGCCTTCATTCACCTTGTGACATGGGGATATCAAGCCAAGCCCTCCAACAGATCTCTTCAGCTTGGGCAGGGCCTCATAGAGAACCTAGCATGAAGCATGGAGATATCTATTTCCTTTCTTTTGGACACTGAGCCATTTACTCAGTCCTAAAGGACTTTTGGGGTCCCACCTCTCCTTGTCATTTCCCTATTGTCAGGTTAGGGTTACAGACTTACCTACATCACCAGATCCTATCACTTAATTGTGCTATTAAGGGTACATCATGGGAAAAGATAGATTTTTCAGCTAAGGTAGGAGTTTTTGTTTCATTTTCTCCCTCCATGTGCCTCACTCCAGATGCATCAGCAGTGCCTCTTCTCCTCCTCATGAACAGTGACAGAGACAGGGCCCTGCTCTCTCTCAATTTCCAGAAGACACCAAGATCCACTGATTGTCACCAATTCCAGAAGAATGAAGTTTCACATCACAAGTATTTTTCTTCCTGGTTTCCACTCCTAATTAACTACTCAGCTAATTGTTACAGGACCACCATAGAGCTGGAGTCCAAGAAACATCAAGTATACCCAGGAGGTAAGGAACATTAATATTCCAAAGGTATTTACAGTCTCAGACTCATAAGGATCTGGGCTCTACAAAAAAATCAGACTTTAATATAACAGTGTATTACTCTTAGCCCTCAGCAATTGATCACCTGTGTTACCTGGATGCTAAACTAATAAAGAAAACAGATGTTTTGAAAGGATCTATCTCCAATAGGCCTTATCTCAGGGAAAAAAATTAAAAGTATGTTCCATATACTGCCCCTCTCTATCTCTCAGTTACACAAACCAATACACCAGAGTACTAAAACATTACAATATCATAGTCACCAGCTCAAGATTTTTAATTTCCCATGGCTGCTTCTTAATATGTTTAAAAATTCTTCTGTGCTCCAGAACCAGCTTGAATTAATTTGTTTCAGATAAGTATAGCCCAAACTTTCCTGGTCCTGAGACCACTCCTTCACCCTGGGATGCTACACCAGCACCCTTTCAGAAACAGTTGGCCAGATTCCCAGGCCAAGACTGATGATGAACAGCTCCAAGACAGCAGATGACAGTCCACAGTACCAAGAAACTTACCAGGCTACCCTAGAAGCCCACTTTCATACTCACCTCCCAAATGTCAACCAATGCCTACCTGGTCTGTTGGAAGCAGCTTTCAGGAGACATGGTGCCCCTATTCCTATTCACCCAAATTTTTTATAATAAGCAAAGACATTGGAATGTTGGAATTCTTGGCCACTCCCCCAGCTATATGAATGCACATGCACAGTTCAGTAGCTAAGTAAAGAGCATTATATCCTATGTAATCCATGCCTTGTGTGATAGTGTCATTTGCAAGCAGTGTGATCATGCAGTCTATGAAGTTTTGTGGTGAAGCTCCATAAGCCCATGTGTGTATGTGCAGAGGAATCCATAAGAAGAAGATCACTGACCCCTTCCTTTTCTTTTCCTCCCCTGCCCTGTAGATGCAATTCTAAATGGTCTTATTAAATAAGAAACACAGAGCCAAATAAAGAGTTAAAAGACCAGAGATCAAGCAGTAGCCAAGAACTATGACAACCTTATCTTACCACTTGCTGCCATCCTTCCCCTGATAGAGAGACCTTTTTCTCTGTTCTGTCCTTTTATTGCCTTTTTGTTCTGCCTTCTTATTGGTTCTAAACCCAACCATATGACTTCCTCATCACTGCATATCTATACAGTTCTCCAGGTCTCTGTGGTTCATACTGAGATTAAGGGTTTGGGTCACCACTTGGTTGTGTCCTTGAACACACAGAGATTCTGTCCATCATGTAATCAGATTAAGGGCATGTGCAACCACTGCCATACTTCTGCTAAATTGCTTGGTCTTAGCTTTGGTCTCTGGGCAACTTTATTAACTTACACATATAATAACATTTCAGCACAAATAAAATTTTACCGTATTTCCCCTTTCTATTCTAATAAAAAAGGAAAAAAGTTATAACTAATATAAGAAAAAATATATACAATAAGTATAATAACAATATAAAATAAATACATAAACAATGTCTAGTCCATTTGCATTTGCAAATTCAGAGAAAATAATACCATTATCTAATCCCATTTTGGTAAGTCCAAAATGTACCTGATTCACTTTCTATCCTAACTTACAATACAAACAGAACTATGTTATAATGTCTTTCAAATTTATACACTTACATCTCTTTAGTGAGTTTCCTTTCTGAAATTCTTAACAAGGAAAATTAAAACTATGACTATCGAATCTTCAACTCCCTCAGGAACCCAAAAAGAAAATAATATTACCTAAAAAAACAAATAGTGCATGAATGTGGTTTCCAGAATATTGCAAGTTTACAGAAACAGCCAGATGTCTGGACAGTCATCCAAGGTTTCTCTGCAATGTTGGGGCATCATCTTCTACCTATAGGCTTCGCATATCTAACAGACTCATTTGTGAAATAGGATGTACGCAAGGCCAACCATTAAACCTCACATTTGGTGGGAGAAGTCCATGTACCAGAAACACCTGAATTCCACAAGTGTCCTGCCATGATTCAGGATTTTAAATTCTGGAAATTTTTGATATGTTTTGAATTAAGCTGTCAGTTATTCTTGGCTTGTGGGTGGTTTCATCTCCTTTATTAAATGCCAATTTGCCATTGAGAGGTTAGACTCCATCAGCTTAGTTAGTCTTTCAAGAATAACTGTTTCAATTGCTGTCCCACTGCACCTCAAAAGCCATCAGCCCACTGCCAGTTCAGCTGCCCTCAAATAAAGATTCTGGATTTCAAAGGCCACTTCAGGGATGGTGTTATATTGTCTTGGCCTCAGAAGATGCCTTTTGTTAAATCCATAACCACACTTTTCTTGGCAAGAATTGATAGTCCTTTATTTCATGTTCTGTCTGTCCATTTTGTCCTGTTTTTCAGCAGTTGATTCATGGACACTTTGTTGTCCAGGGGCTAACTTTTGCCACAATGAAAGTTAACTCCATATGCAGTTTCTTCAATGCCCATATATTCTCTGAAGTAGATTGGTACCTCCAGGAGCCGACATGTCTCATACTCACCAAAAAAGAAAAAAAAGTTATTTAACCATTTTAAATGCCGTATTCTGTAGATCTTTGAAGGGTTTGAAGATGACCTGCCTATCTAAAATATATCTGTTCAATCTTGAAAACACACCTAATATGACTACAAGTTCAATTGTAATGTCTAACCACTTTCATTTCTTCATATCCTAATAGTTGGTAATAATAACATTCAAGGATTAGCAAATTGCCTTACATTGTTAAATGAATAAGTACAATATCTTGAACAAGATTAGAAATATACGTATAGCATTTTCTAACAATATCAATCTCAATATATAATTTGTACACAAGATACAAAAATCCAATCCATTGAAAAGTACATAAAACTAGTAAGTGTCTTGTAAAAGTAGATTCAATAATCTTTTTATCTATATTGTATCTATATCTTCTCTTTATTTTTCCAAGTAGATTCAATAACATACCTTCTGTTCTATCATTTCTATATATCTTTTTTTTTTAAAACAAGAACCTTAAATCTCCTTTGCTTAGCCCATTTCCTAAGCCTTAACAACAACTTTGAACCAACCCTCCTAAACAATGAAAATTATCCCAGACCCAAATCCCATTAAAAGACAAAAAACCACCCACATCACAACAACTCTTTGGGAATGTTGGCATCATATTCTTAAAATTGCTCCTGTTGCATATGAGCAAAGCCATCATTGTTCTGATAAGAAAAAATTGGGGTTAATTGTCAAATTCTAGTAGTTTTTGAAAATGGATCATCACAGCTAGCCATCTCAAAATTGCTCTGAGCAGTTTGTACTCCAAAGCTGATCTCTAGATGGTGGTATTATATCAGTTTAGTGGTATTATTATTGTCCACGTGGAATTGTTGTTGTTGTTGTTCATTTCCCTGAAGACTTCAAATTCAATGTTAGGCCTGTTGATGATTTCCAGAAGAAAACCGATAAAGACTCGAACACAAAGACATGTATAGGCAGCTAATTGAAGACTTTTTTTCTAGAATTAGTTGGTATTCTATATGACCATTAATGTCTTCACAGTTATATATATATATATATATATATATATATATATATATATATATATATATATATATATATATATATAACTGTGTGTGTGTGTGTATTCATACTTTAAGAAAAGTTTAAAGAATCAGAATAGAGTCAAAGAATTGAGATTAGTTGTAATAGAATAATCCCTTAACTTTTTTTATTTTCTCCTGTCTCATATTATAAAAGGGCTTTCTTCTGGCATAATACAGGGAGTTTGAATTTTACATTTAACAATATGCTTGGGTTTAAAGAAGGATGGAGCCATTCTCCAACTCCAAAGCCAGCTTCAATTTTTAATTGAACTGGGACTGCAAGAAGACCATTAGTGTAATGTCTTTAGAGAAGAGCAGAAGCAAACACTTAGGAAGACTTATGAAATTTTATAGATGATACATCAATAGGCCATTTTACTCTTTTTCTTGGGAAACTTTTAGATGATTTGTCCTTTATCTTCAGTTGTCTCATTTGTCCAGTGCTCTTCAGATTCCTTAGCCTTAATTCTCCTAGAGGACAAAAACAAAACCTTATCCCAAGAATAAGTGTTCCCTTTTCGCAAGTTATATCTGTTAATTGAAAAGGAATGTGTTAATTTTATAAGTTACTTTAAATTGGATGATCATGTTGGTTGAAGAACTATCTCCTTTTCTAATTAAGAGGTCTCTCTTCTTCAAATCAAACCTTTTTCAATTTTGATGGTATCCAAAGTTTATCTTATCCTGTAGAAACAAAAGCAAAACCTCGTTCCCATTGTAACACATATCCTGTTTCCAGTTCTGAGGTCATCACATTCTTAAAGTATATAGGCTGATTTAATTCAGTAGTTTTTTTTCTGTTATCCAATGTCTCTCTGCAGCTGTTGTTCCTTTCTCATAAGCATTGAAAAACTTCAAAGTTAATAGAGCATTATGCAGTCTATTTCTGGGGGGTGTTGTTACCCCTTTTTGTTTATTAAGCATATCCTTTAAAATTCTGTTTGAACTTTCTATGACTGCTTGGCCTGTAGGATTATGTGGCATACGTTAATATGCTTTATATTGTAATAAGCAAAAAACTCTTTCATTTTAACAAGTATATATGATGGAGCATTGTCGGGATTAATTTGTGCAGGTATGCCCATGATGGGCATAACATCTAGCAAATGAGTGATTATAGAATCAACTTTTTCAGAACTCAAAGCAGTTGCCCATCAAAATCCAGAATAAGTATGAATGGTGTACGTATTTCAATTTTCCAAATTCTGCAAAAGGAATCACATTCATCTGCCAGATTTCATTCCTCTGGTAATGACATCTGTCTGTAAAAGGAACAAGTAGGACATTCCCTTACAATTTTCTTGGCTTGTTGTCAGGTTATGGAAAAATGCCTTGTTAAACCTTTACTATTGATATGATTTTTTATGAAATTCAGAGGCCTCCAGCACATTTCCTATCAATAATTTATCAATCTCTTCATTACTTTGTGCTAGAGGGTCTGGCAGGCACATATAGGATTGGATATGAATTATACATAAAGAATGACTCCTTTCTCTGATTTTATCTTGTAACTGAATAAGTAGTGAAGTTAATTCTGACTCACCAGGGATAAATTATGCAGTCTCAATATGTAATACCACTCTATCAGCATTCTGAGAGTCAGTATCTATGTTGAGAGGTGATGAAAAATCCATTAATGCCAACAGAATAGCATACAATTCCAATTTTTGAACTGAATTATAAGGACTTTGAACCACTTTACTTAAATTTTCTGATTTTTAACCCACCTTTCTTTGTTGGTTTGCATCTCTATAAAATGTGCAAACTCCAGATATGGGTTTTTCCCATATAATTCGAGGTAAAATCCAATCAGCTCTCTTTATAAGATCAATTCTTTCACTGTTGGGATATTAGCTGTTAATTTCTCCCAAAAAATTACTGCAAACTCTTTGCCAAGGTTCACTTTCTGCCCATAATTTTTCAATGTACTCCTTTCTTAAAGTTATGCCAATTTATGCTGGGTCTATTCCTGCTAATTGACAAAGTCTCAATTTTCCTTCCAAAATCAAGTCTGGGATTTTTTTCCAAATAAGTTTTTAATTTGTTACTCTGTTTATTTGGTAAAAATATCCATTCTAATATAATATCTTCCATCTGCATTAAAATTCCTGTAGGAGAATGCCTAGAGGGAAAAATAACTAAAATGCAATCCAGCTTTGGATTGACACAATCCATGTATCCTTCCTACACTCTTTTTTCTACCAAGGCCAATATTTTCTCAGCTTCAGGTCATAATTCTTTTGGACAGTTTGAGTCTTTGTCACCTCGTAAGGTTTTGAACAAATTATTCAGTTCATCATTTTTTACCTCAACAATAGTTAATAGATGAGAAATGACTCCAAATAATGTTTGAAAGACATTATGAGTCTGTAATTGGTCTCTCCTAATTTGCACCTTTTGGGGTCAAAATTTAGTAGACCTATTTTATATCCTAAATAATTAATAGAATCTCCTCTTTGTATCATTTAGCAGCATTTTTTTAATCCACAGCAAGGCAAAATTTTCTTTACTTCTTCAAACATTCTTTCTAAAGTATCTGCATTTGAGGCAGCTAGTAAAATATAAACCATATAATGATAAATTTTGCATTTAGGAAATTTTTTACTTTCTAATGGCTGTTATACAAAATATTGGCACAGGATTGGGCTATTTATCATTTCTGTGGTAGGATCCTCCATTGATATCTCTTAAGTGTTTGAGAATTATTATAAGCAGGCAACGGCAACATGAAGGCAAATCTTTCTCTGTCTTTTTCTTGTAAGGGAATTGAAAAGAAACAGTCTTTTAAATTGATAACTATAAGAGACCACCCTTTAGGTGACAGAGTAGGCAAAGGAATTCTGGAGAGTAGAGAGCCCATTGGCTGAATTACTTTGTTAGTTGTTCTAAGGTCTGTAACCATTCTCCATTTACTAAATTTCTTTTTAATAACAAATACAGGAGAATTCCAAGGGCTGCTTGATTCTTCAATATGCTGAGCACTTAATTGCTCTTGTGCCAGCTCTTCTAAAGCCTGGAATTTCTCTGTTGTTAAAAAGCCATTGCTGAACTCATTCAAGCTTGTCTGTTAACCATTTTAAAGGTAGAGCTGTCAGTGTCTTTGGAAGATCATCAGTTGTTGAACCCTGTTCAAGTGTACAATCTGGATGTCTGGTGACCACTCATTAGACTAATACCCTCTAATATTTCTCTCAGAATCATGTGCTAGTTTATGATTGGTTTCTGAGGTTGGAGGGATGTTTATCTGAGTATTCCGTTATTGTAACAGATCTTGATCTCATTTGTTCATAGCTATGTTAGCCACATAAGATTTTAATTTTCCTCTCTGTTCTTCTGGACCTACATATTTGAGCCATCTTGCACTCTGTTTCACTTGAGATGGTGTTCCAATCCCTAACAGCTGAACCTTTGCCTCCTGAGAAGACAAGTTGGATGCCAAAATTCTGGTGCAATTATGGTCACGTCAGCACCTGTGTCTACCAGACCAGACAGCAAAACATCATTTACTTTTATTATTACTGTTGGTCTTTGTTCAGTTTAAGAAGTTTGTCAAAAATTTTCTTTATGTTTTTTCCTGAGTTTTCTGTTCTCTCTGTCTCAGCTAATCCATCACCCTAAGCAGCCTGGTTCATTCCAGTAGGCATTTGGCTATTTAATTGCTCTAAGTAGGTGTTTCTTCTAAAACTGCAGGAAATGTCTGAACTGGATTTGCTGTGGGAGCCTGCATGAGGCCCCTCTTGGGGTTTCCCAACAGAAGCAAAGGATAACCTTTTCTGTCCCTTGTTGATCTCCATTGCTTGGTCCAAGGTTTACCTTTATCACACCTTTGCATACTCTAGAAGGAAGGGGAATTCTGTTGCCATTGTTCCTTGGAGAAAACATTGTTTTTAGGAATGCCCTGTTTACATTCCATTTTCAAATGACCTTGCCTTCCACATCTAAAACATCTGACATTCCTCAAACCTTTTGAAATTGCTTCTCCTATCCACACATCATCATGGCCATGAGACACAACATTAATCAATGGCATTTCTAATGCAATCTTCCAAGGGTGCAGATCGTGTCTTTAGTGGCCTGATTACTCTCTTGCAGGCTGCATTTGTGTTCTCAAAAGCCAAAGATTTAACTATTACTTGGCTAGCATTTACCAGCTCTTTCTAGTCCTAAGAAATAATCTTAATGCAAATTGACCAGGAGTTCAACATATGATTTACAAATGGGGAATGCATGCTTCCTTAACTCTTCCTAAATCTTACATTTCAATTGGAGTCCAAATATTTTGTACATTCACTTGACCACATAGCTGCTGTACTGTTTCCAGATATATTCAGTTTGATTGTTTGAAAACAGGCTTTCTTTCTGTAACCTTATAATCCAATCCTCAAATAATTTCACCCTTGAATTCTTCTGTCTGAGTCTGAATTTCTCTGTAATTCATTTTAACTGGTTTTGCTAAAGCTTTTATCCTGTCATTTAAATGGACTATCTTTTTAAATTGTAAAATAAGGATAAGAAAGTAATATTATGCATAATTGGTGTAATGTATATTCCATCAACATTAATCTTCTCATATCATTTTTCCACTTTCACACTACCTAAAGTTTTATCAATGACTCATTTTCTTCTATTATACAGATAATACTCATTTTTTAATGTGAAAACATTATTTCTTTTACGTAGTTTTTTCCATTTAAAATATGTGATATCTTAATTGACTTATCAAGTCTGCATAGAACAGTAGAAATTTGAGGGAATTTCAAAATTGCTACCTATCATCCAAGATGGGAATCCAGAGAGAGAGGAAGAAAACAATAAAGTGTAGCCACACATTCTGGCTAAAAGCTGAAATATAGCCATGTGCTCCTGCTTGAGCCTATTTGAGCCTGAGCTCCAGTGTCTTCCTTAAGCTCTGACCATGTGAGTTGGTTATTCGGCCACTAGTAGCTCCACCTGCAACTGCATGTAGCTGCTGCAGCTACAGAAGAGTGCAGATCTGTATGTATGTAGCCAGAATGGTAGCACTGCCTGGGCCTGGGGCCTGTAAACTCTGGCCAAGCCGGGGTCAAACCAGGGTGTAACCACCAATGGTTTTTAAATATTCTTGCCATGTGGGCACCAAGTGTAGATGTAATTCTAAATGGTCTTATTAACTAAGAAACACAGAGCCAAATAAAGAGTTAAAAGACCAGACATCAAGCAGTACACTAGCACTAAGAAAACCTTATCTTACCACTTGCTGCTATCCTTCCCTGACAGAGAGAGAGAGAAACAATCTCCTGTGTCCTGTCCTTTTATTGCCTTTCTGTTCTGTCTTCTCATTGGTTCTAAACCCAATCACATGACTTACTTGTCACTGCATGTCTACACAGACTTCCAGGACTCTATGGTTCATACTGAGGTTAAGGTTTGGGTCACTACTTGGCTGTGTCCTTGAAAACACAGAGATTCTGCCTGCCATGTGATTGGATTAAGGGCATGTGTCATAACCACCAGACTTGTGCTGTATGGCTTGCTCTTAGCTCTGATTTCCAGGCAACTTTATTAACATACACAAAAACAACATTTCACCACAAATAAAGTATCACCATAGTGCCCCCCTTATAAATGTAGACCACAGGAATGCTCATGTTCTCTTCTGTCCCTTCCTTCTCAAAAAAAAAAAAACTATAATAGTGGGTTTTCTTGTGCCAAGTAGCCTTTCTCACATAGTAACAAAACCACTTAATGAATAACACAGTGCTGCCACTTTAAAATAGTCAGATAGATCTGTCCTACTTTGGCTTTAATAAAACATTTCTCTTGTGACTTCTGCCACAGCTCTGTGTAATGATATTCTAGAAAATTTTTCTTTAATTAGTGTCTTATATTTATTTTATAGTTAGTATTTGAACTATTTGAACTCAAGTATGTTTTCACTGTAATATCTGAGTAAAATCTGTATGAAAACATCTATTTCTACAAGCTGTTGTGGAGGAGAAAAACACTTCAAAACATATGCTTAGGCAATATTACAAAATCAATAACCAGGTAATAAAATATTTATTTTGGAAATATTTATATTCAACTGATTCTTATCAGTCTTCATACAATACCACAAACTTCTGAAGCTATATTTTCAATACATTTTGAGTTACAGTTTCTTATGCAGTTGTATTAAATTTCTAGAGTTCACATTTCCATTGATATTATCCTGCTAGTGAAATAACTGTAACACTTATGACAAAAACCAATATAGATTACCTTTCCACATGCTACAATAATAAACTTTTATTCATTGATTACATCTATAAAACCTATGTGACATGAGATGCTATTTTCACTGTGTGAATAGCTACTATGTGAAGACTCTTCTGTGGGTTCTATTTTAGGGTCATGAGAATATTTTTTTCCTCATGAATGATGCTGAAATAAAAGAAAATAGGATATCCTTGGCCTTGAGAACAAAGGTGAGTGGAAAACTGACACTACCCACAATCTTCACTTTGGTATCTTCAATGATACTGTGCATAGACATAACATTTAACATTATGTAATTTTTCAGATTAAGAATACATTTTTAGTGTATGTTTAATTCCAGAACCCTTTTCAACCTTCTATGCTCACTCTTTACTCACTGAAGGAAAAAGATTACTTCTTTTTTTCTGCAGATATTGAAGATTATGTCATAATGAGTAAAAATGAATTAGGACTATGCTCACATGTAGAAAGGGAAATGGCAGAATCTATGTAAGACAAAATAAATACTAGCCTGTGCATACATGGACAAATAAAGCAGAAGAAAACAGTAAGTCCCTGAAAGAAAATCATGAAAAGGCAACAAAACAGACAAGGGAAACGGTCCAAGACCTGAAGAGGGAAATAGAAAAAAATGAAGAAGACACTAGCATAAGGAATGCTGGAAATAGAAAATCTGAGTAAATAAACAGGAACTTCAGATGCAAGTATAACCAACAGAATGCAAGAAATGGAAGAGAGGATCTCTGGTATTGAAGATACATTAGAAGAAATAGACTCATCAGTCAAAGAAAACACTAAAACCAACAAAGTCATGACCCAAAATGTCCAAGAAATTTAGGACACCATGAAAAGACCAAACCTATGAATAATAGGAATAGAGGAAGGAGAAGAATACCAACTCAAAGGCACAGAAAATATACATAGCAAGATCATAGAAGAAAACTTTCCCAACTTAAAGAAGGATGTTTGATTTTTTAAAATATATTATAAAGTGTGTGTTCTACTTATATTTGTGTGCATATTTTAATCCCCAGAAAACAAGATATGTGTTATATTGGTATTGTGAAACTTTTGTAATGCAGTCACAATTCAGTTGTCCTTGTCCATACATGCACTGACTTGATTTAAAAACTTGCCTTTGATATCTTCATTGGTACTAAGCACAGACATAATGTATTTAACTTCAGTCCTCAATTAATTGTTATTGTTATGTGAAAACACAAATGGCAGTTTTTACATATACTGTGAGTGCCAACAATAAAAGTGAATCCTACTAGGCTGCTCTAATTTTTGTTACAAATATGGAGGAATAAGAATGTATTTATTCTTGACAGACTGTATTTTTATAAATACCATTTTTCACTTGTTCTATGGTCCACAAAATTAAGCGAATTCATTTGATTAAACCTATAGTGGTTTTGAAAATTCAATAGATGTGTTTGCATATATAGTGCAGTCTTCAGGTAATATTCAGGCCTTCCCTACTTGCTGAAGTCAATTTCACTAGTTGCCTGAAGAGCTGAGAAGCAAAAATTTTCAGTGTTGCTGCTACATTCTTGGAAGGTGAACATTCTTGGACATTGAAGGGAGGACTTAAAGCCCTATAGAAGATGTGCTGCCTGGTTTTTCACTGTGAGGGCATGATGAGAAATGGAGTAGTGACTCTCTGTTTTTTTCTGAGTTTGATACTGTTTAAACAAGGTGCTGGTAATTCACCACAGGTCTCATGAACTGCCAAGTCTTTCAAATATAGCCCAGAGTAAAAATGTTTACTATTTTGTCTTCCTATCAATATTGATTCTTGCTCTTTACTTTTTCTTAATATCAGAATGCTTAGATATTTTCCAATGGGAAATATGTAGTATTTGATTTATGTAGCTATTTTTTTTCCTGCCTGGACCACAGACAGGACAAACCTCTCTCACCATCCAGGCCCATAGACGCTCAGACCCAACCAAGTAAACACACAGAATTTTTTATTGCTTATAAACTGTATGGCCATGGCAGGCTTCTTGCTATTTAGTTCTTATATCTTAAATTAACCCATTTCTGTTAGTCTATAAGTTGACACGTGGCTTGTGGCTTACCAGTACCTTACGTCTTCCTTGTCATGGCAGTGGCTTGAGGTATCTACCTCCCAGCCTTCCATTTCCCATAATTCTCCTCCTCCTTGTCCCACCTACCCTGTCCTTCCTGCCTGGTTACTGGCCAATTAGCACTTTATTTTTTTTTAACCAAACAGAACATCCCACAGCAGATTTATAAAAGAATATTTAATTTGTATAGAATAATTAATAGCCTGAAAGAATTTCCTATCCTCCCACTTCTATATTAAGGATTTTCATTTATATTCTCTTAAATTGAAAAGATAAACAATGTTGAATAATACTATTGCTATTTTTAGAAGATGTATTTTTTTACTTTATTAATCTTCAGTTTTTCTACTGATTCTCTTTTATTTGATAGTTTTCTTATGTACTATAATAAGAGTCTTGTTGGTTCAATATCACATGTTCTCCATAGACTCAATGCACTCATTATAAAATAAAATTTAAAAATTATGCAAGCTTCAAATAACATTCCTCCCTTTTCTTTTAAACAAGTGTTAGATAAGCATATACTAGTTATTGTCATCTATCCCTTTCTAATTACTCTGAACCTTAATCCATATTTGGTATGTTAACTTTGTCACTCCTGTTGCAATAAAAGTTTTGGAGTTTTAAGTATTTTCTGAGGAAATTATCAACCAAACTTTTAAACTCAGAGTTTAAAAGTTTAGTGTTTGTTTGTTAGTTTGTTTTATTTTTAGATAGAAGACATCTATAAATTAGTAAGAATTAGAAGCATTTGGGGCTTTGGTGTTTATGAGCTTGAACAGAAAATCAATGATAGATCACACATGAATGGAGTGACATGAGAGCAGCAAAAGGCATTGCATTTAAGAATTATTTACCAATTTAGGCTTTCAGGAAAAAAAATGATGATCTTTATTCCTACCCATTCTTCCTCACGGTAAACTGATGGTAGACTTGTAACCCCAAATTAATGACTATTGCTATATAGTCATTATATTTAGTTGAAAGTTTTCCTGTGTCCTGGCCAGCTGGTGGTCAGGACAAATCTCTCCTACTCACATCTTCCAAGTAAATACACAGAAGCTTATATTTACTATAATGGCTTGGCCATTAGCTCAGGCTTATTACTGATTAGCTCTCACATTTAAATTAACCCATAATACTTATTTATTTTTAGCCATGTGGATTCTTTTCTCAGTACTGCCTTGTCATCTTGCTTCCTCTGTATCAGGCTGGCCTCTCAGCACTTCCTCTTCCCACAATTCTCTTCATCTACACACTCTGTCTATACTTCCTGCATGGCTACTGGCCAATCAGCACTTTTTTAAACCAGTGTACAACAGCATTTATACATTTTTATTTGACCTGGATTTTATGCTTTAAGATGGAAATATTATGATTTTTGAGAAAGTAAGAGAAACGACACAAATGAACATAGAAATCTCCATGTAACATCTGCTACCTGATTATTTGATCTATCAGTTTTCTCTGTGTTTTTATATTTTATCCATGTTCACTGTCCCACATCCTTAAGAGAAGCATGTGATAATGGTGACAGAAATGAAAGAATGGGGAAAGGATATTGTAATAGAATGTCTCCCTTGTGAGGATGTAGTCTTGAATGCATTGGCACTGGAGATCACTTCTTAAATATAACACCAGCAGCACAGACACTGAGAGAAACAATTAAAAATGGGACCTCTTGAAACTTAGAAGCTTTTATATGGCAAACAACATGGTCAACAAGACAAATGACAGCTTTCGTAATGGAAAAATACCTTCAACAAACCCACATCTGACAGAGAGCTGATATCCAGAACATATAAAGAACTCAAGAAATTAGACATCAAAATACCCAACAGTCCAATTTTAAAAATGGGCTATAGAGCTAAACAGAGAATTCTCATAGAAGCTCAAATGGCTAAAAGGCATTTAAGGAATTACTCAACATCCTTAGTCATAAGGGAAATTCAAATCAAAATGACTTTGAGATACCATCTTACACCTGTCAGAATGTCTAAGATAAAAAAAAAAATCACTGAAGACAGCTTATGTTAGAGATGATGTGGAGCAAGGGGGAAAACTCCTCCACTATTGGTGGGAATGCAAACATGTAGGGCCACTTTAGAAAACAGTATGGTGCTTTCTCAGAAAATTGGAACTCAATCTCCCTCAAGACTCAGCTATACCACTCTTGGGCATATACCTAAGGAATGCTGAGTCATACCACAAGAACACATGATCAACTATGTTCATATTAGCATTATTTGTAATGCACAGAACATGGAAACAACCTAGATGACCTTTAACTGAAGAATGGATGAATAAAATATGGTATATATAAACAACTGGGTACTAATCAGCAGAGAAAAACAAGGACAACATGAAGATTTCAGGCAAATTTATGGAACTGTAAATAATCATCCTGAGCAAGTTAACCAAGACTCTAAAAGACAAACATGAAACATACACACTCAAAAGTGGATACTAGATGTAAATCAAAGGAATACCAGACTGCAACTCACAACTCCAGGGAAGCTACCTGTAGAATTGTGTTCCCAAAAATATTGTACATGTAATAAACTTATCTGGGGTCAGAGAACAGACAGCCACTAGAACAAAGCCAAAAATGGTGGCTAGAAAATGGGTCAGAGCAAGTCATAGCAGAAGTTGGGTGGTGATGGTGCATGCCTTTAATCCCAGCACTTGGGAGACAGAGCCAGGTGGATCTCTGAGTTAAAGGCCACTTTAGAAACAGCTAGGCATGGTGACTCAGCCTTTAATGCCAGAAACCTAGCCTTTAATCCCAGGGAGTGATGCAGAAAGTAAAAAGATATATAAGATGTGAAAACCAGGCACCAGGTTTAGTTAAACATTTAGTTAGTTAAGCATCTGGCTGGTTAAGCTTTTAGGCTTTGGAGCAACACAGTTCAGCTGAGAGTGATTTGGATGAGGACTCAGAAGCTTGCAGTCTGAGGAAACAAGACCAGCTAAGGAACTGGTGAGGTGAGGTAGCTGTGGCTTGTTCTGTGGCTCTGATCTCCCAGCATTTACCCCAATAACTGGCCTCAGGTTTGATTTTATTAATAAGAACCTTTAAGATTCATGCTACAGCAACCTAGTAAAGAGGACACTAAGAAAGATACAGGAATCACCCATTGACAGAAAAATGGATGAGATCTACATGAGAAAAAAATTGGGGTGGGGTTGGGGGTAATGGAGGGCAAGGGTTGGGGGAAAAAAAAGAGGTTAGGGGAGTGGGAGGTCCCAGCTGGATCAGGAGCAGAGTGGGAGAATAGAAAGTGAGATACCATGATGAATGAAGACCCCAGTGCCATAGGAATAAACAGAGTGCTAGGGAGGTCACCAGAAATCCACAAAGATTCCTCCACTGTAGACTACTGACAATAGTCAAGAGAGTGCCTGAGATAACCTGATTTGGTGAATGGATGGCTGAACACCCTGGCTGTCATGATAGAACTCTCATCCAGTGACTGATAAAAGCAGATGCAGAGATCCATGACTAAGGCCAAGGTGGAGCTTGTGGAGTCCACTTGGGGGAGAGAGAGGAGAGATTGTATGAGCAAGTGATATTGAGACTATGATTGGAAAAACCACAGGGATAAATAGCCATACTAGTGAAAATGCATGAACTGTGAACCAAGGAATGTGGAGCCCCCATAAAACTGGATCAAGCCCTCTGGATAAGTGAGACAGTCAATTAGCTTGAAGTGTTTGGGAAGTTCCCAGGCAGTGGAGCCAGGACCTGTCCTTTGTCCACTGATGTCTGGTCATCTATTGCTCTAATATGTACAATTCTACCTGTGTCTGAGCAAGATACTATAGATCAATTCTGTGCTTGTTGTGTCCATGTCTCAGGGGGACCCTTTATGTCCAATTTTAGTTCTTGGTCTAACTGGAGCTGGCAGATTCCTAACCTCAGGGAGCTGCATTTGGCCCAATCCAAGCTAGCTGATTCTGTGACTCATGAAGCTGCTTTAAGTCTTATCAGGACTCTTGGTCCAATCAGAGTTGGTAGATTCTGCTTCTCAGGAAGCCTTTCTTGGTCCAATGAGAGCTCACAGATTCCTTATCTGGGGTTGCAGGCAGATGGGAATTGGAGTATATAGAAATTATATATGAGTTGAGAAAGAAATCAGAGAAGCTGGGTTGTGGTGGCACAAGCCTTAAATCCCAGCACTTGGGAAGCAGAGCCAGGTGGAACTCTATGAGTTTGAGCTAGATTAGTCTACAGAGTGAGATCCAGGAATGGGATAAAACTACACAGAGAAACTTTGTTACTAAAACCAAAATAGAAAAAAATCAAAAGAAACGAAATCAGAGCAACATCATCCTTTACATAAGCCACAAATACAAATAATATAAAATACATTGAGGTAACTCTAAGTAAACAAGTAAAAGTCTTGTACAATGAGAACATTAAATCTCTGAAGAAACAAATGGAAGGAGAAATCAGAAAATGGAAAGTTCTACAATGCTCATGGATAGAAACAATAGAATACTATAAGTGGCAATCTTATCAAAAGAAATCTATAGATACAATGAAATCACCATCAAAATCCAAACACAATTCTTCACAGACATGGGAAGAACTATATTCAACATTTTTTACAAAATGAAAAACCCAGGATAGCTTAAAGAATCCTCTAAAACAAAACCACCTCTGGAGGCATCACCATCCCTGACATCAAGCACTACTATTAAGCTATAGTATTAAAAACAGCTTGGTATTGGAATAAAATCCAGCATGTGGTCAAATGGATTCAAATGGAAGAACCTGACATTAATCTACACATGGATGACCTCCTGATTTTTAACAAAGAAGACAAAACAATACAGTTGAAAAAAAGCTTCTCCAAAAAGATGGTGCTGGCATAACTGGAAAGCAACAGAAAATTGCAAATATAACCATATCTTATCACCATGCACACAATTCAAGTCCAAGAGGATCAAAGACCTCAATATAAAACTAGCTACATTGAAACTGATAGAAGAGAAATTAAGAAATAGTCTTGAACCCATTAGCACTGGAGACAACTTCCTAACTATAAAACCAGTAGTGTAGACACTGAGAACAACAATTAATAAAGGAAACCTCCTGAAAGTGAGAAGCTTCTGTAGGGTAAAGGAAACAGTAAATTAGACACAATGACAGCCTAAAGAATACAAAAAGGTTTTTAACAACCCAAATCAGACAGAGGGCTGATCTCCAAAATATATAAAGAACTCAAGAAACAAGATATCAAAATAACAAACAATCCAATTGAAAATGGTATAGAAATAAACAGAATTCTCAAAGAGAGAATTTTAAATGACCAACAGACATTGAAGGAATTGCTCAGCATCCTTAATTATCCGGGAGTTGCATTCAAAATGACTTTGAGATAACATCTTAGACCTGTCAGAAAGGCTAAGATCGAAAGCATCACAGACATCTAATATTGGAGAGGATGTGGAGCAAGAGGAACACTCCTCCACTTTTGCTGTGAGTGAAAACTGGTACAGCCACTTTGGAACTCAGTATGGCACATTCTCATAAAATCAGGAATCAGTGTAACTCAAGACCTAGTTATACCATTCTTGGACATATACCCAAGGAATGCTAAATCATAATACAAGGACACGTGCTGAACTATGTTCATAGCAGCTATATTCATAATAGCCAGAACTGGAAACAACCTAGATAGCCCTCCACATAAGAATGGATTAAGAATATGAGGCCCATGTACATAATACTCATCAGAAACAACCAATGACATCATGAAATTTGCAGACAAATGGATGGAACTAGAAAATATCACCCTGAGTGAGGTAACCCAGACTCAGAAGGGCAAACATGGTATTTACCTACTCATAAGTAGATACTAGATGTAAAGCAAAGGGTAATCTAATCAGGCAACAACCCAGAGCTACAAAGAAACTAACTAACAGGGAAGATCCAATGAGGGACAAATGGACTGCCCTGGGAAGGGCAAAAAGATGAGATCTCCATGAGTAAACTGGGAATGAGTGGTGGACCTTGGAAGGTAGGGGATATGGGATAAGAACATAAGGTAATGATATTGTTGAAATGGAACAGGGAGGGAGGGCTAATGTAATGAAAGAGATACCATAATAGAGAGAGAGACATCATGGTGATAGAGAAAATCTCAGGGCAAAGGAAGTTGACAGGAATTTGCAATGATGACCCCAGCCTGGACTACTAGACATAGTGGAGAATGTATCTGAACTGAACTGGCTTGTCCCAGAGATCAGACAGCTGAATACCCTGTTATCAAAGAACTTTAATCCAATGACTGATGGAAGCAGATACAGAGATCACAGTCAATCACTAAACAGAGCTCCAGGAGTCCGGTCAAAGAGAAAGAATAGGGATTCTTTGAGCAAGTGCATCAGGATAATAATGGGGAAACATGCATGGATGACCAAACCAAACTAGAAGAACCTCATGGAAAGTGAGATTAATGGCTGTGGAGCCTATATGGGACTGGACTAGGCTCTTTGTATGGTGACACAGTTATATAGATTCATCTGCTTGCAAGGCTTCTTGGAGGTAGAGTCAGAATCAATCTCTGGTGCATGAGTGGGATTTGTGGAGCCCACTACCTTTGATGGAACACCTTGTGCAGGTTTGAGGAAGGGGAAGGGCTTGGACTTACCTCTACTGAATGTGCCTCTCCATGGAAGGCCTTGCCTTATTTTGGGAGGGAGTGTGGAATAGGAAGCGAAGGGAGGTGGGGCTTTGGGTGGAAAGAAGAGGGTAATCTTTGATTGGTGTGTAAATGAATTAAAAATTTTTCCTAAGAATAAAATGGGGAGATTGTGTCTCTTTTGGGAAAGAAGAACTTTAGTCTATACTTGCTTTTATTTTGGATCGAATATCAACAAAAAGGACTCTTTTGATAATTGTGGTATTTGAAGATTTTTCTGTCTTTTCTGAAAGATTTTTGAACAATTAATCATAATGTTTATTCTGTAGAGTCATTCCTGCTTTGAAGTTGGAATAGCCTTTATAGATTACTTCAGTGGTTATTTTTGTTTTTATTGTTGTTTTTGTTTTGTTTTATTTGATGTTTTCAAGACCTGGTTTTACTGTGTAGCCCCGCCTGTCCTTTGTTGACCAAGCTGGCCACAAATCTAGAGACCAACCTGCCTTTAAATCCCAAGTAGTGGAGTTAAATGTAGGTGCCATCACCACCCAGCTTCAGTAGTTTGTGTTTTGTTTTGTTTTGTTTACTTCAGTTTCCTCCTCATCAAAATCATCTTTGTCATCAACACAATGTCCTTCAACAAATTTTATATTTTTCAGTTTGACCTTCCTCTCTCCTCTAGGGTCAAATCACATTCCATATATTTGAACCCGCTTCATTTAATTCTACTGACTTTCTGTTTTCCCCCATAGCTACTAGTGAACAGCTACCAGGAGCTTTCCACTAATATGTGCATGTTCTGAACAAGAATTCAACCTGGTGACAGAAAGTAGGAAAATACCAAAGAGCCCAAGTGAAAATTTAATTTACAGACATTTTAACATTTTCAAGTGTTAGTGTAATTGAACTGCCTTTACAATTTATTATCTCTGCCTCAACTGTATGTAATTCATCTTTTGCCCCATCCCTTAAACTGATCATTCCTAAAAATAAATGGTACTCTCACCAGGAGAGAGTCTCAAATGCCTTTAATCCTGACACTCAGGAAGCAGGAGAAGATGGATCTCTGTGAGTTGGAGGACAGCGTGATTCACAGCAAGAGTTCCAGGACAGGCTCCAATGTTACACAGAGAAACCTGCTGTCTAAATACATACATACATACATACATACATACATACATACATACATACATACATACATACATACACACACACATACATACATGCATGCATACATAAATGATGCTCATTGTCATTTTTGTCACTTAAAGTGATCATTTTTGCTGTCCTTTATACAAGAAAGTAAAGAGGTTACTTTGCATGGGGTCATGTCACTTCTGACCAGATTTCATTGAGGTGCAAGCAGCAACTTCAGTTGGAGAGTAACTTGAAAGAAGTAACTGTCAATCACTCTTCAGAACAGACACAAAGGACAGATTCACAGAAGGAATTTGGACTACCAAGTTAGTAGCCAGCCTACCTGCATTTTCATAGTCTGTATTAAAAACTAAACAGAAGAATTGAGAAGCAATGATGAGATGAATAGACAAAGAAACAAAACTGTTTAATTTAACTAAGGTGATAGTAGCAAAATAATTATAGGAAAAGTTCAGATTTTAGGTTTTATCAAAATGATAGTGTTCAAGGCCATATGATTTTTTTTTCTTTTCAAAGGTCTTAAGGCACATGGGTGTAGCTCATGACAGCATACATGTCCAGTATGTTGGAGCTCATGGGCTGAAACACCAGCATTACAGTGAAAAAAAAGTAATTTTTAGCACTAGCAAAATGGCTCAGTAGGTAAAATGATTTCCAGCCAAGGGTAACAACCAGAGTTTCATCAAAGAAAACATCATGACACAGAGAATTGATTGCCACAAGTTTTCCATGGACCAATGAAAAATGCCTCACCCTAGAAATAAATTAATTGAACTTTAATGCCTTAAGATCAATGTACATGAAACCATCATGTGATTATTACTTATTTACAAAAGAGTCTTTGCAGACAATATATCTTTATCATGCCCCACCCATCCATGTCCCCTGCCGAAACGTCTAATTCTTCACTTTTTTCTTTTTGGAAAATATAGAAGTAAACCAAAAAATAACCATAATAGAACAAAATTAGGATACATAGAAAAAGAGAGATTGTGAGAGATACAGAGACAGAGAGCATGAGAACCACATGTAAACACAGGGAAACATACCCTCATATAAGACCCATAAAAACACAAATACAGAAATTAAAATATATGAGCAAATTACCAATACAGTAAAATAAACACAAACAGAACATTGTGAGTCAAAGAAATACTTTCAAAATAGCACTGAGTCCATATGAGTTACCAGTCTACTACTTGGCATCTGATTTCCACCTGAGTGGGGTTTATATGCCCAATGAGGCTCCACTGCAGTAAACTAATTTTCCCCTTGGTTACATTCCTCCAAGCTCCAAGGGATCTTAGCACTTTTGTACCTCCTCTTCTGCAGTTTCCTGAGCACTGAAGAGAGAGTTGAGATGAAGACATCTCCTTTATGACTGAATGATCCAAGGTCTCTCATTCTCTACACATTGATCAGGCAAGAGTCTCAGTATTTGTTCCCATTTACTGCAGATTGTAGCTTGTCTGGTGATGACTAAACATGACATTGATCATGAGTAAAACAAAATGTCATTGGGGGTCATTATATTGCCATATGTTTTAGAAAGTGACAGGATCTGGTTTACCCTGAGGCCCGTGGCATACTTAGTCCCAGGTACTGAGGTACAAGAGCACCATGAGAAATATGTTCTTTCTCAAGGAGTGGGCCTTAAATCTGATCAGTTTTTGTTTACTTCCACAATTTTTTTGGCCTCTACATTCTCTTGTTTTTTTTTTTTTTTTTGAGATATTTTTCATTTTCTTAAAGATTTTTCTATTCATTTTACATTTCAACCACAGATTACCCTGTCCTCCCTCCTCCCATCCACCAGCCTCTCCCTCACATCCCCCATTCCTACATCCTCCAAGGCAAGGTCTCCCCTGGGGAGTCAGCAGAGCCTGGTGCATTCAGTTGAGGCAGGTCTAACCAACTCCTTCCTGCACCAAGGCTGAACAAATTGTCTCAACATAGGCACTAGTTTCCAAAGAGCCAGCTAATGTACTAGGGACAAGTCCCAGTCTCACTGCCTGGGCCCCCCCTTAACAGTTCAACTAAACAACTGTCTCACCTATCCAAAGGATCTAATCCAGTTCCATGGGGGTTCCTCAGCTACTGGACCACAGTTCATGTCTTTCCACTAATTTGGCAAATTGTCTTTGTATGATTTCCAATCATGGTCTTGATATCTCTTGCTCATAGAATCCATCCTCTCTCTAGTTGATCAGATTTCTTTGTCACTGCCTGGGGCTTGGCAGTGGATCTCTGCATTTGCTTACATCAGTCACTGGATGAGTGTTCTATGACAACAGTTAGGGTGTTCGCCCATCCGATCAACAGAGTAGGTCAGCTCAGGCACCCTCTCGTCCATTCTCAGTAGTCTATAGTGGAGTCATATTTGTGGATTCCTGGGGAATTTACTAGCACTCTGCTTCTTCCTATTCCCATGAGGTATTCATTTATCATGGTATCTCTTTTCTTGGTCTCCCACTCTCTTTGTAATCTAGCTAGGACCTCCTGCTCCCCTAAGCTCTCTTTTCCCTGACCATTGCCTTCAATTAACCCCCCCCACCTTCAGTGTCTCTTGTAGACCTCATCCATTTCTCTGTTGCTGGGTGATCCCTGTATCTTTCCTAGGATCCTCTTTACCAGCTATCCTCCCTGAAACTGTGAGTTATCCTTTCTTTAAATCTAGTATCCATTTATGAGCAAAGGACATGGTCAACAAGACAAAGAGACAGCCTACAGAATGGGAAAAGGTCTTCACTAACCCCACATCTGACAGAGGGCTGATATCCAGAATATATAAAGAACTCAAGAAAGTAGACATCAAAATGCCCAACAAGCTAATTAAGAAATGGGATATAGAACTAAACAGAGAATTCTCAACAGAGATAGCTAAAATGGCTGAAAGACATTTAAGGAATTGCTCAATATCCCTTAATTATACAGGAAATGCAAATCAAAACGATTCTGAGATACCACCTTACACCTGTCAGAATGGCTAAGATCAAAAACACAGAAGACAGCTTATGCTGGAGAAGATGTGGAGCAAGGGGAACTCTCCTCCACTGCTGGTGGGAATGCAAGCTTGTACAGCCACATTGGAAATCAATATGGTGCTTCCTTAGAAAATTGGGAATCCATCTCCCCCAAGACCCAGCTATACCACTCTTGGGCATATACCCAAAGAATGGTCAATCATAACACAAGGGCATTTGCTCAGCTATGTACATGTTAGCATTGCTTGTAATAGCCAGAAACTGGAAACAACCTAGATGCCTTTCAACTGAAGAATGGATAAAGAAAATATGGCAAAAATACACAATGGAGTACTACTCAGCAGAGAAAAACCATGACATCATGAGGTTTGCAGGCAAATGGATGGATCTAGAAAAAATCATCCTGAGTGTGGTAACCCAGACTCAGAAAGACAAACATGGTATGTACTCACTCATAGGAGGATACTAGATGTAAAACAAAGATGACTAGTCTGCTACACAACTCCAGGGAGGCTACCTAGAAAACAGGACCCTAGAAAAGACACAGGGATCACCCAATGACAGAGAAATGGATGAGATCTACATGAACAACCTGGACAAGAGTGGGAGAAATGAAGGGCAAGGCTTGAGGGAAAGAATACTTGGGGCAGCAGGATATCCCAGCTGGATCAGGAACAGAAAGGGAGAACAAGGAATGGTAGACCATGGTGGATGAGGACCACATGAGAACAGGATTGGGCAGAGTTTTGGAGAGGTCCCCTGAGGTCCACAGTGATGCATCCTCTGTAGACTGCTGGCAGTGGTCGAGAGAAAGCCTGATCTGACCTAATCTGGTGATCAGATGGCCAAACACCCTGACGGTCGGGCTGGAATTCTCATCCAGTGACTGATGGAAGTGGATGCAGAGATCCTCAGCCAGGCCCTAGGTGGAGCTCCATGTGTCCAGTTGTCGAGAAGGAGGAAGGACTGTGGGACCTTGAATTTTTTGAGCCCAGGATTGGAAAAAGCAGGGGGATGAAAGGCCAGGCAAATCGAAGCACATGAATTGTGAACCAAAGGCTATGGAGCCCCCAGCTGGATCAGCCCCTCTGGATAAGTGAGACAGTTGAGTGGCTTGGACTGTTTGGGAGGCATCCAGGCTGTGGAACCTGGACCTGTCCTTAGTGCATGCACTGGCTGTTTGGAACCTTGGGCTTACACAGGGACACTTTGCTCAGCCTGGAAGGAGGGGACTGGACCTGCCTGTACTGAATCCACCAAGTTTAAATGAATCCCCAGGGGAGTCTTGGCCCTGGAGGAGATGGGAATGGAAGGGATGGGATGGTGGGAAGATGGGTGTGGGGTAAGAGGTGGGAGGGGGGAGGACAGGGGAACCCACGGCTAATGTGTAAAATTAAAACACAAACATAATTTTTTAAAAAGGGAAAAATAAAAAATAAATAAACAATTGGTAGAAGATGTAGAAATATAATTTTTTTAAAAATGAAAGGGTCTGGGGATTAGGTGTGAGACTGGATTTCGAAAGAATAATATGTTTGTGGAAAATACAGTAAATTAGATCCTGTTAAACTTATTAATATAGGTTCATTGCATGGGCATTCTGGATTTAGTGTTACAAATTGCACATACTTTAAAAGGGAGCATGTCTTTATTTTATAGATTGGCTATCAATAAGATCAAATGGTGACCAAATTATTCTAACTAGAGTTGCCATCTATGAGAGCAAGACCAGCACGACTCCAGGCTTGTAGTGAGTGACCTCTGTCACGTCCAATGTGAAAGCACCAATATATATTCTATGGTCCTAGCATTCTGTGCATCTGCTTAATCTGTGTGATGGAAATACCAGGGTTTTCTAAAAGATCTTCAGCTTTTCTTAGACATGTTAACAATAGTTTTGGTTAGAACACCAAAGCCAGTGTCATCACCAGACTCCTCTGTGACTTCTTGCTTGCTTTCTACATTTTTCTTACCTAAGACATCAGTGCTGGTGCAGGTCCAAGTGCTGCAGCAAGCTCACCCCCTCTTCACTGCAGCCAGGACTTGCAATGGAGACACTAGTCAGGGCTACTGGAAACAAACCAAGGGCAGAAACTTTCAACATTGACATCAGACACCTTAATAGGGATATTGATCTTATCCTCTGTGACCATCACCTTGCCTCTCACCCCATCATAATGCAGGATTAATAGGGAATAGATAAAGAGTATATTTATTACACTGCTTACCTAGTGTTATTTGATGGTTAAATTGAAGATCTAACACTTAAGCAGCCTTGGTATCTTCTAGGAAGCATGGAGTACCTTGTAGGCATGAGGTGAAAAGGATTAACATCTGATTTGGGATCCATTCTTTCCCTACACTCTATGGCCTAGATTCTAGCATCTTCCATTTCCCTTTGCCACTGTCCAAGGGCACTGTCAAAGTAACCTCCTACTTTCCTTTGGGCTGCACATAGTTAATCTCATCTCTTTGCTGTGTTCCAATCTCATTGTCTTAAATGTCTCCTACCTTCCTACTGAAGTTGTCATGGACACATTAGGGGCTTGTACTTCATATCCTGAATATTAACTGGAACTGATGCCAGGGGAAGGTTTCTCAGACATGGCCTCGGCTCACTCATTTTCTTTCCTTGGCCTCCCCTGCAATTATTGTATCTGTGTCACAAAACTTCATAAGACCACCAAGGAGATTGTTTCTGATGCAAGCACACAAGGGTCTATTCAACCTGGGCCATCACCCTATGGTCTGAGGCAGCAGATGGAGGGAAATGTGGCAGTGGCAGCTATGAAACTATCGAGTTACACTTTTTGGTACAGAACCACAAGCTGTTGACAGGATATCTAGATATCTTCAAGGTCCATAAACTGTGGACAGGATGTTTGCCAAAGCATCAGGTTCTTGTTAAACTTTACTGTCTTTTTTTCAATTAGCTGCTTCTAGGGTACCTGTTTGAGTAGTCATGGCACATATTTGAAGTTCTTCCATGAACTGAGTACAGTCTCCAGTCATCAAGTGTTGTAAGATGGTGGCCCGTCTCTAAGATGGAGTCTGTAGCTAACTAAAGTCTAGGCCTTCATGATGCCTTCACACAATTTAAAAATACTAGAAATGAGTATTATTACATATAATCAATGGACAAATGACTAAAATAATAAATTTCTCTCTTGAGAAGAAATTCACAAAGATAGACAACACAAAAGAAATAAGAATGGGGTTTCTGTCAGGAGCTATAAATATCAAATATTAATAAGGAACATTTATTTTAAGGTTCACAGGCAAGCAACCAGCATTTAAAAGTCATTAAATGTTATTTATAGTAAGTGATTTTGGATACAAAAAGAAGTAGCTAAAACATGCAAATTAGAGATGTGAAAGACAATGACAGGATTAGTAATTAGATAAACACAGGAGCATGTAAAGAAGACTAAACAAGATGTCAATCCACAAGAAAATGTATGGATTGTCTTCATGACAGTAGATGAGAATGTTATACTTTTGTTTGTGTGTGTTGTTTTCTGTAAATGAATAGGCCCATGGGGGAAAAAAAAGAAAGCAAATTTGGATTTTGCAGATTAAAATATTAGGGTAAACGGGAAGGCAACACTACAAGAAGATCCCATAAAAAGAAAGAAAGCATACGAAATAGAATAAATGAAATACCCTAAAACCATGGGGACATGACAAGAAAAATAACAGGCTTTCAACGTTGAAACTTCTTTTGATTTACCTGTGTTTCTCTGTGACAGATTCTAAGATAGAACAGAAACTGTCCTCATGAAAGAGACTATTTTGGTTGAAGTTCAGATTTATTCTTTAGCTTAATGCAAGTGTTCTCAACCTGTGTATTGAGACCCATTTGGTGTAGCATATCAGATATTTACATTACCTTTCATAACAGTAGCAAAGTAAGACTTGGAGAGTAAAAAACCAAGTTTTGTGGTTGGGAGTCACCATAGTGTGAGGAAGTCTTAAAGGGATGCAGGATTAGGAAGGCTATAAGCCACTGTCTTGAAGGTGAATGTCAGACTTCCATTGCTCATTGTGTGTTGGGGAGTCAGTGATTCCCTTGCTCATACCACCATCTACCATCCAACAAAATGAAGTTCCCTAAGGAAAGGTCACTTGAAAATTCTGAAAAGAAAGCTGGTGGCTGGAGAACAAATTACTGTGTTCAGTTTAGGTGAACTCTTATTTCAATATTGAAATGTTACAAATAATTGGCAGAGTAGAGGTATCTATTTCATGCTTCCTTGTAAAGGAATAAGGAATTCCGGCCCATGGAACATTTTCCTGCCACCTCCTATGCATACTATTATTGCTTGCAGTCAAAGTGAATACTATAAGAGTATCTATAATTTTATTTACAAACCTGGGACCATGAATAAATTTCCATGTGCACACCCATTGTTCATATTTGGCCCTCAAATTTATTGAGCTGAACTTGTGTTGTGATATTTAATCTTGACTGACTGTGTGCAGTATATTTCCAAAATTTTGGAAGAATGCCTTAAGTTAAATCTCTCATGGATTTAGTAGTGTGATAAATAAGGTAGAGTGGTCTATGTATTTGTTGCAGGCTCCAAGTGGTGTTTAGGCCCCTGACACCCTGCTGTCATCAGTTTCACTAGATGATTGTATCCCAGGGAAGCACCACTGTTTTCAATATGAGTAGTAGACTTGCTGGGAATGAGGAGTTCCTGTGCCTGGTGGCTAGGACCTAAAGCCCAACTGAAGGTTCACTTTTTTGTTCTCTATTGTGACAGCTAGATGTGAAGAAGACTGGTTATCCTCTCCCTCTGTTTTTCTTTGTATGTTTAAGTCTATTTAATCCAGTTGTTGGAAATTTAACACAAGTCTAATACACTGCCAATTATTTCATCATGCAGCCCACAATGAAAATGTTTGCTATTTTCTCTTCCTCTCTGTTTTGATTTTTGCTCCTTAATTTTTTCTTAATTTTAGACTCATTAGTTTTTTCTCAAAAATATAGGCAGTATTTTGTTTGTAAAGTACATTTAATTTATGTAGAAGTATTAGCATCCTGCAATGAAGTTCTATCCTCCTCTTCATTATTATGGATTAGCATTTCTCTATATTGTATTAATCTGAAACTTTTAACCACAATAAGTGAATATATATATATATATATATATATATATATATATATATATATATGACAGTACACATAAGTGACCCAAAATTCTAACAGGGAACTCCAAGAGCTGATAAACACCTTCACTAATGTGGCAGGATACAAGATTAACTGAAAAAAATCAGTTGACCTCCTATATACAAATGATAAATGTGCTGAGAAAGAAATCAGAGAAACATTATGATTTAAAATGAACACATTTATATAAAAATAGCTTAGGGTAATTCTAACTAAGCAAGTGAAAGACCTATATAATGAGAACTTTAAATCTATGAAAAAAATAGAAGAAGATATCAGAAAATGGAAAGATCCCCCATGCTCATGGATAAGAAGAATTCACATAGTAAACATGGCACTCTTACTGAAAGCAATTTACAGATTCAGTGCAGTCCCCATCAAAATACCAACACAATTCTTCACAAACCTAGAGAAAACAATACTGAACTTCATATGGAAAAACAGAAAACCCAGGATATCTAAAAGAATCCTGTTCAACAAAGCCATCTCTGAAGGCATCACAACCCCTGATATCAAGCTCTAATATAGAGCTATAGTAATAAAAAAACAGTTTCATATTGTCATAAAAAACAACCTGTGGACCAATGGAATCCAATTGAATACCCTGATATTAACACACATATCTAAGAACACCCAATATTTGACAAAGAAACCAAAATCTGTACAATGGACAAAAGAAAACATCTTCAACAAAAGGTGCTGGCATAACTGGATATCAACATGTAGAAAACTGCAAATAGATCCACATCTATCACTATGCACAAAATTCAAGTCCAAGAGGATCAAAGACTTCAGTTTAAAATGAGGTACACTGAACCTGATTGAAGAGAAAATAGGAAATATTTTGAAATGTATAGGCACTTCCTAAATATAACACCAGTAGCACAAACACCAAGAAAAGCAATTAATAAATGGGACCTCCTAAAACTGAGAAGCTTCTGTAAGGCAAAAGACACAGTAAATAAGTAAAAATGACAGAATAGAGTGTGTAAAATGTACACCAACCCCACATCTGAGAGAGGGATGATCTCAAAAATACATAAAGAACTCAAGAAACAAGACACCAACATAACAAACAATCCAATCTAAAAAAATGACTATAGAGCTAAGCACATAATTCTCAAAGGAATAATTTCAAATGGCCAAAACAATTTAAGGAATTTCTCAGTATCTCTAATTATCAAGGAGAAGCAAATCAAAATAACTCTCAGAATGGCTAAGATCAAAAGCACTGCAGACAGCTAATGTTGAAGAAAATGTGGAGCATTATACTGTTGATAGGACTGCAAACTGTAACACCCACTTTCGAAATCAGTGTGGCAGTTTCTCAGAAAATTGGGAATCAATCTACCTAAAGATACAGCTATACCACTCTTGGTCATATGCCCAAAAAAGTACTCAATAATATCACAAAAACACATGCTCAAGTAAGTTCAAAGTAGTTTATTGATAATAGCAAGAACTGGAAACAACCTAGATGCCCCTCAGCTGAACAATGGATTAAGAAAATGTGATACATACACAATAGACTACTATTCAGCAGAGAAAAACATGACATCGTGAAATTTGCAGGCAAATGGGTGGAACTAGAATATGTCATCCTGAATGAGGTAACCAAGACTCAGAAGGACAAACATGATATGTATTTACTAGTACATGGATACTAGGTATAAATCAAAGTGTAATCAGGCAAGAACCCACATCTACAGAGAAGCTACCTAACAGAGAAGAACCAAAGAGGGATGCATGGACCACCCTGGGATGGGAAATAGATGAGAGCTCTAGGAGTAAAGTGAGGATGAGAGGTGGGCAATGGAGGATTGAGAATAGAAGATGAGAACATAAGGGAATGAAATGCTTGAGCTGGAACAGGGAGGGAGGGGAAAGCAACAAAAGAGATCCAATGATAGAGAGAGATATCATGGTTATAGAGGGAAACCCAGGGCTAGAGAAGTTACCAGGAATCTCAAAGGATGGTCCCAGCCTGTAATACTAGCAATAGTGGAGAGGGTGCCTGAGGTGAACTGACTTCCACCAGAGATCATGAGAGTGAATACCCTACCTGCCAACACAGAGCTTTTCTACAGTGATTAATGGAAGCAGATGCAGAGATCCACTGCCAATCACCAGACAGAGCACCAGGAGTCTAGTAAAGGAAGGAAAGAGGGATTCTATGAGCTAGTGCTTCAGGATCATGATGGAGAAACGTGCAGGGATGACCAAAGCAAACTAGACAGAACTCATGAAAGTTGGATCTATGGATGTGGAGCCTACATGGTACAGGACTAGGCAGTCTGCACGTGAGAATGTTGTGTAGCTTGATATACTTGGGAGGCCCCCTGAAGGTAAGATCAAATCCATCTCTGCTGCATGAGTGGGATCTGTGGAGCCCACTACCTATTATAAGACACCACATGCAGACTTGAGGCAGGGAAAAGGCCTTGGAATTGCCAATACAGGATGTGCCTTCACTTAGGAGACCTTGCATTCTTGTGAGTAGGAGTAGGGAGGAAGTATGAAAGGAGAAAGCTGGAGAGTGAGGAGAAGGAAGAGGGGGGTTCTTTGATTGGAGTGTGAAAGGAATGAAAAAAATCTTAATAAAAATAATTTTTAAAAAAATCATTTATTTTCAACATATAATAGCACAGAATATACATTACCATTGCAAAACATAGGGAATGGAGCAAAGTGAGGAAATACAGAATGAAAGCAAACTGAAACCAAGCTGGTCAAACTCCAAAGTGCATTCTCATGTCTGATGTCAAAACACTCTTCAAATCTTCAACTACTTCCCCTCTGTTGACTAAAATATCCATCTTTATCTTGGGCTGTTTCCACTCCCTATTAGTGGCTTTCATTGGCAGGTATTCCAGAGCTCTAACATCTCCAATATCTCAATTTCTCCTATGCAATCCAGGCTTCAACTTAATAGATTCACGCAATGGCCTCTCAAGGCCTCCCTTAAGGGACACCCTGACATATGTCTGACTTCAGTGGCTTTCCTGAAAGACTTGAGTACAAATTCCACATTCCCATTCTTCTATCCTTCACTCTAGAACCACATGGCTCAAACTCCAAGTTCTGCAGCATTCTAGGAATGAAAAATGACCTCTTATCAAATTTAAACTTCACTACTTTTCTGTACTTTACTGCCTTAGCTGGCTGTCAGGAAATTGGATCGCAATAATAGTCTGG
Organism: Onychomys torridus; assembly: GCF_903995425.1. NCBI lineage: Eukaryota > Metazoa > Chordata > Mammalia > Rodentia > Cricetidae > Onychomys > Onychomys torridus. The sequence goes on from NW_023411202.1 coordinate 160,555, forward strand.
TCTCAAACTCAGAGACTAGCCATCCCCTGTCTTTCAAATACTAGAACAAAAGTGCACTAGCACACCTGGCTCTAATATTTTCTTTAATTCCCATTCACCACCTGGAAACTTAGCTGGATTGGTTCTACCCTTGATGTGACCACTCCATTTATTCCACTTTTAAATCTTTTTATCTCCTTGAACACAGGACTGAATTGCATTCCTCTTCCTGATGCTCCTTTCCCCTCAAATTGTACATTTTGTGTTTTTCCTTACTGCGCTTGCTCCTTTCATTATAAATCTTTATGAGATTTAACACTAATAACTTCACAATACAGTCTATACTAGGCTGTTTTGAGATGTCATCTGTCAATAGAATTAATGCAAATATCTTTATTTTATCCATAGGCAGACTCTTTGGACAAAAGAAAATTGCAAACACTTTCCTTACCAAAATATCCACAGCTTTCTTAACCCAACAAAATAAAGTAGAAATTCCTCAAAACAAAACATGAGTAGACATATCACAGCAATAATCCAGTCCCAGTAACTAATTTCAGTCTTAGTTAGGGTTTCTCTTGCTGTGAAAAGATACCATGAACATAACAACTTATACAAAGGAAAGCATTCAATTTGGTGGGTAACTGTTTCAGATCTTTTATCTATTATCATCATGGTGTAACATGGCTACATGCAGGCAGATATGATGCTGAAGGAGTGGAGAGTGGAGAAAGAGATGCATCTTGATCCAAGGGCAAAGGGAAGTGTACTGCTTGTCACACTCAATAAAACATGAGCAAAGGAGACTTCAAAGCCTACCCACACAGTGACACATTTCCTCCAACAATGCCACATTTACTCTATGCAAAGTCATACCTTCTTAAAGTACAATTACTTTTGAGCTCATGGGGCTAATTACATTCAAACTACCACAAAAAGCAACTTCAAAGTTACCTAGATTTTATTCCTCCCTCAAACCATAACATTTTTAGGTGAATCTACCATTCCCAATAATATGAGTTTTCCCAGTGAATTTTTAACTTATGAAACCCCAGACACTCTCAAAATAATTACAGGCATTATGGTTATTCATGCTTGTTAGTGAGAACTGAATAGTACTACCCTAAATTAAAATAAAACACAAAGTACATTGAAGGACACTTGGAAATCAAGCTAGAGTCAATCTGATAGCTTCACCTGAAGTGGATAGTGTTTATAGTGCCATCAATTGGATAAAAAATGCCTCTCATATGATCATATATTTGAAATCTTAGTCACCACGGAATGGCACTATTTGAAAGGGTTGAGATTAAAATGTATGCCCTTGTTAGTAAAGGTGTGGCCTTCTTTTAAAAACACTGTGTTGCTAGTTCTAGCTGTCTTTCTGTGCTGGTGGAAGAGGTTATAACTCTAAGTTTTAGTATTGAGATGATTAAGAAATTTTCTCTTCAGTTTACATATCAACCAAAGATCACTCCCTCTACCATCTTCTGACACCCTAGGTTCCCCCCAAAAGCACACTGCATCCCCACATTTTCCAAGTCAAGTCTCCCATTGGAAGTCAGCTGAGCCTGAGCAGGTCCAAGCCCCCCACTCCTGCACCAAGGCTGTGCAATGTGTCACAGCCTAAGCACTGGGCTCCAGAAACCTTGCGCATACACCAAGGATGGATCCTGATCCTCCTGCTTGGGGACCCCACAAACAGTTTAACAAAACAAATCTCTCCCATAACAGAGGGCCTATAGGTGCTCCAACAGCTACTCGTTCCAAATTCATGGGTTTCAGCAATCTTTCTCATCATGATCTCAACATCACCTGCCCACAGAATCCCTCCGCTCTCTCATCGATTGGATACCCGGAGCTCAGCCTAGCACCTGGCCAAGGATCTCTACATCTGCTCCCATCAGTCACTGGATGAAGGTTATACCATGACAGTTAGGTATTCACTAGTATGGTCACCAGAGTAGACCAATCCAGGCACCCTCTAAAGCATTGCAAGTAGTTCAAGGTGGGGTCATCCATGTGGATTCCTGAGAACTTCCCTGGCATCCTGCCTCTTGCTATTCCCATGATGTCTTCATTTATCATGGTATATCTTTCCTCCCACTCTGTTCCTCATTCAGCTCAACCTCACCATTTCCTTATGTTTTCATCCCACATTGCTTTTCCTCCATTACACCCCCAATCCAAGTTTGCTTATGTAGATCTCATCTATTTCTCCTTTGCTGTGTCTCTCTTAGGGTCCTGCTTGTTAGCTAGCTTTTATGGAGCTGTGGGTTGCAGTCTGGTTATCATTTGCCTTACATCTAGTACCACTTATGAGTGAGTACATACCATGTTTCTCCTTATGATGCTGGGTTACCTCACTCATGATGATATTTTCTAGTTCCATCAATTTGCCTGCAAATTTCATAATATCATTGTTTTTAACTTCTGTGTAGTACTCCATTGTGTATAGGTACCACATTTTCTTACTCCATACATGATTTGAGGGACATCTAGGTTGTTTCTATGTTCTGGCAACTATACATAATGCTGCTATGAACATAGTTGAGCATGTGTTAAAACACTGAGCAATCCAATAAAAAAAAAATGGGATACAGAATGTAACAGAGAATTCTCAACAGAAGAAACACAAATGGATGAAAACCATTTAAGGAATTGCTCGGGATCCTTAGTTATCAGGGAAATACAAATCAAAATTGCTCTGAGATTCTATCTTACACCTGTCAGAATGGCTATGATCAAAAACACTGAAGACAGCTTATGTTGGAGAGGATTTTGGAGCATGGGGAACACTCCTCCACTGTTGGTGGGAATGCAAACTTATACAGCCATGCTGGAAATTAGTATGGCAGTTGCTCAGAAAATTGAAAATCAATCTACCTCATGACCCAGCTATACCATTCTTGGGCATATATCCAAGGAATGCTCAATCTACATTAACTCTTTAGTATCATGACTCCCTTGCCTGCTGTCATGTTCTGCACCATGATGATAATGGACTAAATCTCTGAAACTGCAAGCAAGACCCCAGTTCAATCCCTTCTTTTATAAGAGTGGCCTTTATTTTATAAGAGGGCAATGGTATCTCTTCAAAGCAATGGAAAAATGACTAGGATGCCCATCATTTTATTGTTTGTTTACCTTGCCTGTGAATGTTTAACTTTTTGTTTACTAACATTTTGTTTACCGCTAGTAGACTATGCTCTATGTGTATCTGTTTCTAATGTATCGTTTTTATATACTCCTGTAAATTATAGTTTAAAACCATAATTTTTAATTATTTCTCTTTAACATTGGTGCCTTTCACTTCTGTTATTTTACATTTGTTTAAGGTTTTCATTTATTTTTTTCATTATGTTTCACTATTTTCCTTACATTTCTCTTAGTGCTGCTCTAGTTGCTCTTACTTTTCCAACTTTCAATTTTTGATGGTTAAACACAACATTCACAACAAATGGGTAAGAGAAAATTTTCTGTGGGACTACACATGGTTACCATGTCCTGGAAATGCTCTATTTTCAAATGTGGAGGCACTTTCAAGAAGTTAATGTTATAGCATAGCAAACAAAGTCCTAAAGTTATCAGGACTCTTTTCAAATACGTTGCTCGGATCAACACAATGGAGTTTACTGGACTAAAGGTTTTTCTAAGAAAAATTGTAAAAATATGTAGCAGCAGAAGCACTCCAATCTGTGTATATCACTGATGTTCTAATCAATCAGCCTTTTCAAAAATATCTTTTTTAATAAGAATTTTTCGTTATATATTTGACATGACTTGTAGGGAATTCATAGTCAAGTAGTCAAACATTTTTAGAAGCCTCAATATCCCAAAATAAAGTACTACTTTTCAATCTTTAAGAATGCCTAAAGTTGAACTAAGTGCTAGAAGTATGTTTATGTTTCTCCTGAAATCAATTCTCATAGCTAAAACCTGAACCTTAAAGTTCATTATTTTTCAAGAATGTTTTTTTTAAACTGGTCCTCTAAAGTTTTCTATTATACCCAACAAATAATGGTTTTCATAGAAAAACACCCCAAATATAGAGCTGCTTTATGAAGTTTAATTAGTTACATATTAAAGGCAAATACCTGGATATTTTCTGACCAGTTGAAGCTAAGACTGTTGGTGGCCCGTTAGCTAGAACATGAAACCGATCTTAGACCCTGAATAAAAGAGTTCAGTTAAACATTGTTTGTAAAATTCAAGTTTGAAACAGCTATTTCACGACTGTAGCCTAGTATGTAACTCATAGTAGATGAATCTTGATTTTGCATAACCCCTAAATTCAATTTCAACTTCTTTCATTGTAAAAAATTTAAAAAAATTATTTTACCTGTATTTCATGTTTTAGAGTTATATAAGAGGTAGTCTAAGAAAAAATGGTTACTACCATGTAAAGAAATCTTGGTACTCAAAACAGATTATTTCTAGTATGACTTGTTTTTCTGTATTATTTTATACGTTTTATTATTGTAGGGTTTCTTTTTTAAGAGAATGTACAAAGATGATAGAAGAAAGTAAGAAAGAGGAGAAAAAAGAAGTTTCATATTGTACATTGATACTAGGAATTGGGGATGATCATGTGTCACACACATTGTATAACTATTATCCTTTCTCCAGCAAGGTCATAAAAGGCATTAATTTTTATAACTATGATTGATCCTTTCTGCATTGTCTTACTTACATAGCGATCATGAATGCATGGAAAGTTAAGACCCATGGGTATATAGAATTTATCAGCTATTATGTGTTTGTTATTATCCAGTATATTTTACACAAAAAAGTCATATATAACTATATCCAAAAATTAACATTTATGATTTTTTTAGTATGACAAAACATTTTCTTCTCCCATTCCACAAAAGTAACTAACCTAGGCACTTGATATACATTTTTATCTAATTTCTACTCTTTGGGGAAGATTGAATGATGAAATATCTAGGGGTATGAATATAAATTATTAGGAGTTAGTTAAAAAAAAAAACTATGACCTCAGTTCTACTACTGAATTCTCTCTTAAGGTGTAGAGCCTGTGTTGCCACTGGTTCCTGGCCCCAATAACAGTACTTTGTATGAAATTCATCTGGTGGAATGGGCTTTAAATCCCATTAGAAAACTGTTGTTTACTCCCATTATAATCATGGCATTATCATATCAGTTGGCATTTTTTACAGGTCAGCCATAATCACTGAAATTCTAAGCTTGGTAGGATTTGTAATTTCTTTTCCCCCCTCTGTTAGCATGCATGAAGTTTCCCATCACTTTGAAAGCTATTAGGTAGGGATCAAGCATACAGGTCAATACTGTATTGATTTCTCACTGTTCTATGATATCAGTGTTTGATGTTTTCAGCAACAGGGTCTTATATTTAAATTCTATAATGTAAATAATAATGGTAATGATACCCTGTAATGAGTGAGATATCGCTGGAAAACAACGCCAAAGTGGTAACACATTTCTGGCATTAGACTTTGCTTTCTTAGTCTATAGTGTCCAGGAAAGAAATTGTTGCCCTGATATCTGCTGATCCTATTTTTAAATTGATTATAAGTGTATCAACACATTACATTTTTATAGCAGTAGGTATCCATATGTCTTATTCAAAATGACTCATTGTTATTTATCCTTCACCATATTCCCTCCTTTGCTTAGCTCTTCCATTCCTCTCAGCATTTAACCTGCCATATAACATGATTTTTCCCTTGGTCTTTTTTACCATTTTATCAGAAATTCATTGTTCCCTTTAAGTACACTCCCAAGCTTCCTTCCTACTTTGCTGATCTAATCGTTATCCCAAGTAGAATACACATATCTGAAAATCAGTTGTCATATTTACCTCTAAATCATTATCTTTTGTAGAATGAGGTTTCACAAACTTTGAGCTTTGAAGATGCTCTGTGGTGCAGACAAGCCAAGAAAATTCATTGTGATTTCCTCACCCTCCAATGTACCTAAGATTGAAATCTTTCATTATCAGGTGTCACTGAGAATTTAGCTTTCAAAATTGTATGCAATCATCATGGAGTGGAAAATAGTGGGATTTTAAGAAATGGTAAAGGTAAGAAATAACAGAAATGTCATAAAGCTCCTTCTGATTCATTGAGCATGTAACTCAGAGGTAAGAAAATAGAAGTTTCAAGTCCTCAGTTAAGTCCCTAGAAACAGGAACTAAAAACTGAAAACTCCTGAAAATTTTAGGGATCATCTAACAGCATTGTTTTTCACACACTCTCATACATAAACATTTACAATGTATTGGTGATCTTGGAATACATAGGCTAGTTTTCCCATAAAAATAATAATTGATTAATTATTAACCAAGACTACCTAATGTTTAACAATCCATGCAGTTGCTACTTAGCAACATACAAAATCTGATATTTGCATCCAATTCTAAAATTTAAAACCTGCATGTGTGTGGAAATTAAGTTCCATAATAGACAAGTTCTTTAGAGTGAAGCCATGATTCTATCTATAACAGGAGAGAGGAAACTGGGTTTCTTTTTCTTTCTAAGCTCCAATTTGTTTTCTGCATTATTGTGCAGAATCTACAACTGTTAGAGGATCTAATCATATAGAAGTATTTGTTAAGGAGTGAGGTATGTTCTACATTGTTGTATTCGTTAAGAATATATGAGGTCTTAAATTTATTAAAATAGAAGGAAACTTCATTGGAAACTACAGCATTGTATTTTATGTATAGTAATTTTCATTCATTGGTAACTTTAATTTTCATTCATTGGTAACTTAATTGCCCTTGGATAAACTATATCTCAAAAGGGTGTGTTGCATTGCAAAATCAGAAAGAGAGACAGAGACAGCGAGAGAGCGAGAGAAAGAGACAGAGAGAGAGACAGAGACAGAGAAACTTTGGTCCCTGTGTTTTTCATCATCTTTCCTCTTCAGTCTCGTACTTCCCACTGCGCAGGCCTGTGATGTTCTTTATGGCCATATGCTCCTTCGTTATTACAATTACTTTTAAAATATATTCCTAGACTTGAGGCGTGGATTTAGAAACACTGAATCCGCGAAAAATGCTTTCTAGTCAGTACCAACTATTGAAAACCCACATTAAGCTACCTATTTCTGTTACATTTCAATACCCTACAAATATACTGAAAGCTTATTGCAGTACAGCCTCCTCTCCCAAAGAACCACTACAGGATGTCTGTCAAAATCTGGTGCAGGGCACTGCACCAGGCTGCCAAGGAAAGATGAGGAAACCATAGGAACTAAAGTTTCTCTTTCCTTGCGATTTCCTCCCCGAGCAGTAAATACAGTCGTACTTCCGGGTTGCATCGGACTATCCTTCGGCAGGGAATATCTTTATTTTTTTTTTTTCAATTAAAGCTTTTCTATTTTTCTCTATATTTGCGATTTCCCAACCCCCATTCCATGAGCAGCAAACACAGTCGTACTTCCAGGTTGCAGGAGAGTTGCTTGAGCGGGAGATTTCATTGTTTAAATAAAGTGTCTCTTTGTTGGCGATTTTCCCCAAGCAGCAAACACAGTCGCACTTCCAGCTTGCAGGAGAGTGGTTTGAGCAGGGGATTTCTTTGTTTAAATGAAAGTTTCTATATTTGTGATTTTCCCTGAACAACAAACACAGATGCACTTCCAGGCCCCAATAAAGTGGCATCAGGGGCGTTTCTTCTTCCATTTTAATTTGAGGATTTCATTGCTTAAATTAAGTTCTAAATCTTTTAAATCGTGAATTTGCGAAAATACAGATTTTACAAGAAACATTTTTTTTTCTTCTGTAGAGCCTTTTTTTCTGTAGAAGTAGCCTTTTAAAAGAGTCATAAAGAGACTTTTCCTTTTCAAAGCCAATGTTTATCTGTGTGTATGTGGGAGTGTGAGAGGGTGGGGTGGAGGGCCATCTCATTAATGAATCTGCCTTTTATTTTGAAAATGAAATTTTTGCATTGAATTATCAGCAAGTTTGAGGCATAAAAAAAACTTTAGATTTGAATTCTTGAATACAATATGAATGTCTAGCACACATTTTGCATTTAACTCTGCCATTATTTTTTTCCCAACCAATATATTACAAAACAAGGAAGTCAGAGATCAAGTTTTATAGTGCATATTTGTTGAGATGCCATATAATTCACTCTCAAGTATCATGGCACATAATACATCTCAAATAATATGCCACCAAAACAAAGGGTGTGTGTGTGTGTGTGTGTGTGTGTGTGTGTGTGTTTCAAATGTTAAAGCTGGAAATAAAGCTGACCATTATGATAAGAACTTCATACATACTTTCTTGTTAGGGAGATGGAGGTTACATCAGAGTACATCATATGTTCTTAGGAATTTATTTATAGCCAATGAATCTTGGACCCATGGATGCAAAATTATTAAGCACTGAGGGAGACTTTGGCTCAAGAATGTCAGAGTGATAAGACATCATTGAGATAACAGAAATGGTTGAGAAACATACTCAGATGTACAGGGTAGTAGATTTTCCCTCACTAAAAAGTGGTTCATGTTAAAATAAAATTTTATATGAATGAGTACAGATATTCTGAAAATGGTTCTAAATCCTAAATGAAACTTGATTAAGGAAAGACAGAATGTTAGTTTTTAACACTTTTTGCTTTTATTCAAATTAGATTCTGGGTTGAGCACTTGCCTAGCAAGCACAAGGCCCTGGGTTCGATCAAAAAAAAAAAATCCTCCACTCTAAATAGATTCTTTTCTCATACAATATATCCTAATTACAGATTCCACTCTTACACCTCCTCCCATTTTCTCCCCATCCCTCCTCCACTCCAGATCCACATCCACTCTGTTCCTGTCTCTCAGGCTTCTAAGATATAACAATCAAACATGACGAATGAATTTCTTTATGTTTCTCAGATTCTCAACATCTCCATAGCAAAATTGAACTCAGACATTAAAATTTATTCAGCAATCTCTTTCATTGTAATTTCTGAAACAGAAGTGCAAGCCATGAGAAAGTTTCATGCCCAGGATAAATTAATGGTCAGACTTAAGAGTCAACAATTCAGGAGCCAAGGGAAAGTACCATGTCCAATTCCTCATAACTTGGGCAGACATCTCAGCCACAGTGTTAAAATTCCATAACTTATCTTCATATTTTCTATAAATTATAACATGTTTCTACACATGAATTAGAATTTCTCACCATGTCTGTGAAATGTTGCAGTAAATTGATTTTGACATATCTATTGTTCTTTCTTTATGCCATTAAGAATTTGGGCCTAGAGTTAATACTTGTATGACCTGATTCAGATAACGCTTCCAAAGATTTGTGTCACTCTCACCAGATGATGAAAATACTCCCCTATCTAAGTAGACATATTACATATCTCCGTCTTCTTATATTCTTCCCTCCATATTTAGAAACTGCTTAATGAATAACACATCACTGCTGCATTAAAACCAACATTGTGCCAAGATGAAGCAGGCACTCCCACTGCTCTGCATCAGGGACCATGTATGATGTTTCTTTGATCTGGACTGCCCACTGTTTTCATTCCTCTGCCTGTAGGACCACTCCACACAACACAGGGTGCTCAGATTTGTGAGTTTTCCCTTTCCAATATGTCACCATTACCCATGACTCTAGACTGAGATGTATTTCACACTGTCTGAACCCCTAGAAGATCCTCATGGTGTACATGCAACTCACTCTTTCTTGATCAAGCATTGAATGCTGTTGGACCCCATGGGGTCCTCATGCTCAAATGCTCTGGCCCCCAATTGCCTCTGGACAAAGGGTGAGGTAACTTGTGCTGAGTAACAGATCCTGCCCTAAATTCTGGGATACCTGAATTAATATTTGAATTAAATATTTTTAGGTATAATATTTCACTGGTTTGTAGACCACTTTAGGAATACCCACCAGAAGGAAGTTTGTAAACTGATATCTCATTAGAGAGCCATCCTGATTATTATAATCCCAATGTGGGTGCAGATCAAAAACTATTTTGCATGAATACCTGAGACTCGGGTCTTGGACACTGTTTGTTATTTTAATTTTTTTTCTCTTGGCTGAAGCTCTTGGACATAAAGTATTCCACCTCTTGGTCCCACTCCTCCTCTGAGAAATGCCTTAAATATCCTTAGATGCCAGTAAGTATGGCTACATAATGGCTACTTGGACCCCAATATTTCACAAGAATTATCTAACTTCTGACAGTGAACAGGCAAAAGCTCTGAACTCTCCTGTCTGATTCTCTCTCACCAGCCCACATGCAACCTGAGGAATCTCTGACTCCAAAGATCACCCACTTATCTGACCTCTGCTCTGTTCTCCAGTATCAGGCAGGCCACTCCTGCCCAACTCTGGCTCCTATCTCCACTCTTACTGTCACCTGTTCTCAAGCTGCCCTGAATTGCAAAGACAGGTCTGGAAGCAGGCTAGGATGCATGCAAAGTAGTTTCTGATCAGCACCAACATTAGGATTATAATAATCAGGATGGCTCTCTAACGAGATATCAGTTTACAAACTTCCTTCTGGTGGGTCTTCCTAAAGTGGTCTACAAACCAGTGAAATATTATACCTAAAAATATTTAATTCAAGATAAGGACAAAAATCTTTTCATGATGAGCTTTGCCACATGAGGGCATATAGAGAGAGGGTCCCTGTCCCCACAGGCAGAAGTTTCAGCTGTGGCAATTTTTAGGGTACCAGGGGAGAGAGGAAAAAGCCCATGAACAGAATTGACAAGTGCTGGCACACACTATCTGAGAAGCTGCCTGAAGGCTTCTAGGTTCCTGTTTGAAATGTGTGGTAGAAAATGCCAGGTGGGCTTCTGTGTGCCCCTATTCATGACAGTCATCATTGACCCTTGTCCAAAGTGCCCCAGAGACAGATACTGTTCAGCTGACTCCCCTCATTCACCTTGTAGCATGGGGACATCAAACCAAGCCCTCCAGAAGACCTTTTCAGCTTGGGCATGGCCTCATAGAGAACCCAGAATTAAGCATGGGGAGATCTATTTCCTTTCTTTTGACATGGAGACACTTATTCAATCCTAAAGGAGTTTTGGGGTCCCACCTCTCCTTTTCATTTCCCTATAGTTATGTTAGGTTTACAGGCATACCCACCTCACCAAATCCTACCACTTAATTTTACTTTCAGGGGTACATAATGGAAAGAGATTTTTCAGTTAAGGTAGGAGTTTTTGTTTCATTTGCTCCCTTCATATGCTTAACTCCAGACCTATCAGCAGTGCCTCTTCTCCTCCTCATGCACAGTGACACAGACAAGTCCCTGCTCTCTCTCATGTTCTAGAGTACACCATGATCCACTGCTTGTCACCAATTCCAGAAGAATGAGGTTTCACATCACAAGTATTTCTCTTCCTGGTTTCCACTCCTAATTAACTACTCAGTTAAATGTTACAGGACCACCATAGAGCTGGACTCCAAGAATCATCAAGTATACCCAAGAGGTAAGTAACATTAATATTCTGAAGTTATTTACACTCTGACTCATAAGGGTGTGGGCTCTGCAAAAAAAAAAAAAAAAAAAAAAAAAAAAACCAGACTTAAATATAACAGTGTATTACTCTTAGCCCTCAGCAACTGATCACCTGTGTTACCTGGATGCTAAACTAATAAAGAAAACAAGTGCTTAAAATGATCTGTCTCAGATAGAGCTTATCTCTGAAAAAAAATGAAAAGCATGTTCCAAATACTGCCTCTCTCTATCTGTAATTCATTTTACCAGCCTTTTCTAAAGCTTTTATCCTGGCACTTAAGTGGACTATCTTTTTAAATTGTAAAATAAGGATAAGCAAAGTAATAAGAGGCATAAGTGGTGTAATGTACACCCCATCAACATTAATCTTCTCATATCATTGTTCCTTTTTCAGACTGCCTAAAGTTTTATTAAACAAAGTGTAGTTGTCTTCTAGTGTAAGATAATACTCATTTTTAATGTGAAATCATTTTCTCTTTTAAGTAGTTTTTCCTTTAAAAATATCTGCTATCTTAATTGACCTACCAAGTCTGTGTAGAACAGTACAAATTCAAGGAAATTTCAAAACTGCTACCTAGCATCTCAGATGGGAATCCAGTGAGAGAGAGAGAAAAAAAGAAAGTGTAGCCACACATTCTGGCTAAAAGCTGAAATCCAGCCATGTGATCCTGCTTGAGCCTATTTGAGCTTGAGCTCTGGTGTCTTCCTTAAGCTCTGACCATGTGAGTTGGTTATTCGGCCACAAGTAGCTCCAGCTGCAACTGCATGTAGCTGCTGCAGCTACAGTAGAGTGTAGCTCTGCCTGTACCAGACTAGTATCACTGGCTGGGCCTGGGGCCTGTAATCTCTTGCCAAACTGGGGACGAACCAGGCTATAACCGCCAATGGTTTTTAAAGAATTCTTGCCATGTGGGCACCAAGTGTAGATGTAATTCTAAATGTTCTTATTAAATAAGAAACACAGAGCCAAATAAAGAGTTAAAAGACCAGAGATCAAGCAGTAGCCAAGAGCTAAGACAACCTTATCTTACCACTTGATGCTATCCTCCCCTGAGAGAGAGACTTTCTCCCTGTGACCTGTATTTTTATTGCCTTTCTGTTCTGTCTTCTCATTGTTTTTAACCTAGCTACATGACTTCCTCATCACTGCCTGTCTATACAGACCTCCAAGTCTCTATGGTTTGTACTGAGATTAAAGGTTCGTGTCACTGCTTAGCTATGGCCTTGAACACAAAGAGATTCTGCTTGCCATGTGATGGATTAAAGGTGAGTGTCATAACCACCAGACTTCTGCTAAGTGGCTTGCTCTTAGCTCTGATCTCCAAGCGACTTTATTAACATACACATAAAACAACAAATAAAATATCAGCATAGTGCCCCCTTATAAATGTAGACCACAGGAATGATCATGTTCTCTTCTGTCCCTTCCTTCTCCTAAAAAAACTATAATAGTGGGTTTTCTTGTGCCAAGTAGCCTTCTTCTCACAGTAACAGAACCACTTAATGAATAACACAGTGCCGCCACTTTAAAACCATCAGATAGCTCTGTCCTACTTTGGCTTTAATAAAATACTTCTCTTGTGACTTCTGCCACAGCTCTGTGTAATGATTTTCTAGACATTTTTTTTATTTTATTAGTGTTTTATATTTATTTTATATTTAGTATTTGAACTATTTTAACTCAATTATGTTTTTCCTGTCATATCTGAGTAAAATCTGTGTGAGAACATCTGTTTCTACAAGCTGTTGCTGTGGAGGAGAAAAACACTCTACAAACCTTTGCGAAAAACACTCTACAAACCTTTGCTTAGGCAATATTGCAAAATCAATTACCAGGTAAAAAATGCTTATTTTGGAAAAAATTTATATTCCACTGATTCTTATCAGTCTTCATACAATATGACAACCTTCTGAAGCTATAATCTTCAATATATTTTCAGGTACAGTTTCTTATGTGGTTGTATTAAATTTCTAGAGTTCACATTTCCATTGAAATTATCCTGTAGTGAAATAACTCTAACACTCATGACACAAAAACCAATATGGATTACCTTGTCACATATTATAATAATAAACCTTTAGTCAGTAATTACATCTATAAAACCTATGTGACACAGGATGGTATTTTCACTGTGTGAATAGCTATACCATGTGAAGACTCTTCTGTGGCTTCTATTTTAGGGCCATGAGAATATTTTCTTCCTCATTAATGATGCAGAAATAAAATAAAATAGGACATCCTTGGCCTTGAGACCAAAAGTGAGTGGAAAAACTGACACTGCCCACAATCTTCACTTTGATATCTTCAATAATACTAAGCATAAACATAACATTTAACATTACATAAATTTTCAGATTAAGAAGTGCTTATTAATGTCTGTTTAATTCCAGAACCCTTTTCAACCTTCTAAGGTCACTCTTTACTCACTGAGAAAAAAAAAGATTTTCTTCCTTTTTTCTGCAGATATTGAAGATTATGTCATAATGAATGAAAATGAATTAGAACTATGTTCACCTGTAGAAAGGGAAATGGCAGAACCTATGTAAGACAAAATTAATACTAGCCTATGCATACAAGAAGTTTTATGTTTTAAAATATATTATAAACTGTATATTCCACTGATATTTGTGTGCATATTTTAATACCCAGTAAACAAGATCTGTATTATATTTGGCGTTGTGAAACTTGTATATATACAAGTGCAGTCGCAATTCAGCTGTCCTTGTCTGTACATGCATTGACTTGATTTAAAACTTGCCTTTGATATCTTCACTGATACTAAGCACAGACATAACATATTTAACTTCAGGCCACAATTGTTGTTGTTATGTGAGAACAAAAATGGCAGTTTTTACACATACTGTGATTGCAAACAGTCAAAGTGAATCCTATTAGGCTGTTCTTATTTTCTTTACAAATATGGAGGAATAAGACTATATTAGCATGAGTACATTCACAGTTAATATTTATGTGGGAAATATATTCAGTTGACCTTATTTTGTTATATTTATTCTTTACAGACTGTATGTCTATAAATACCATTTTTCACTTGTTCTATGGTCCACAAAAATAAGAGAATCCATTCGATTAAACCAACAGTGCTTTTGAAAATGTAATACATGTGTCTGTGTATTTAGGGCAGTCTTTGGGTGATGTTCAGACATCTCATAACATTCTAATATCAATTTCAGTAGTTACCTGAAGAGCTGAATAGCAAAAATTTTTGGTAATGCTGCTACATTCTTGGAAGGTGACCATTCTAGAACATGGTAGGGAGGACATAAAGCCCCATAGAACATGTGCTGCCTGGTTTTTCACTGTGAAGGCATGATGAAAAATGGAGTAGTGATGCTCTCTGTTTTTTTTTTTTTTTTCTGAGTTTGATACTGTTTAAACAAGGTGCTGGTAATCCACCACAGGTCTCATGAACTGCCAAGTCTTTCAAATATAGCCCAGAGTAAAAATGTTTACTATTTTGTCTTCCTATCAATATTGATTCTTGCTCTTTACTTTTTCTTAATACCAGAATGCTTAGATATTTTCCAGTAGGAAATATGTAGTATTTGATTTGTGTAGCTATTTTTTTCCTGCCTGGACCACAGACAGGACAAACCTCTCTCACCATCCAGGCCCATAGACGCTCAGACCCAAACAAGTAAACACACAGAAACTTATATTGCTTACAAACTATATGGCCATGGCAGGCTTCTTGTTATCTACTTCTTCTATTTTAAATTAACCCATTTCTGTTAGTCTATAAGTTGCCACGTGGCTTGTGGCTTACCAGTACCTTACGTCTTCCTTGTCATGGCAGTGGCTTGAGGTATCTACCTCCCAGCCTTCCATTTCCCACAATTCTCCTCCTCCTTGTCCCACCTACCCTGTCCTTCCTGCCTGGTTACTGGCCAATTAGCACTTTATTTTTTTTTTAACCAAACAGAACATCCCACAGCAGATTTATAAAAGAATATTTAATTTGTATAGAATAATTAATAGCCTGAAAGAATTTCCTATCCTCCCACTTCTATATTGAGGATTTTCATTTATTTATATTCTCTTAAATTGAAAAGATAAACAATGTTGAATAATACTATTGCTATTTTTAGAAGATATACTTTTTTACTTTAGTATTCTTCAGTTTTTCTACTGATTCTCTTTTATTTGGTAGTTTTCTTATGTACTATAATAAGAGTCTTGTTGGTTCAATATCACATGTTCTCCATAGACTCAATGCACTCATTATAAAATAAAATTTAAAAGTTATGCAAGCTTCAAATAACATTCCTCCTTTTTCTTTTAAACAAGGACTAAAGCGTTAGATAAGCATATCCTACTGATTGTCATCTATCCCTTTCTAATTACTCTGAACCTTAATCCATATTTGGTATGTTAACTTTGTCACTCCTGTTGCAATAAAAGTTTTGGAGTTTTAAGTATTTTCTGAGGAAATTATCAACCAAACTTTTAAACTCTGAGTTTAAAAGTTTAGTGTTTGTTTGTTAGTTTGTTTTATTTTTAGATAGAATTCACCTATAAATTAGTAAGAATTAGAAGCATTGTAGAGCTTTGTTGTTTATGAGCTTGAACAGAAAATCAATGATAGATCACACGTGAATGGAGTGACATGAGAGCAGCAAAAGGCATTCCATTTAAGAGTTATTTACCAATTTAGGCTTTGAGGAAAAAAATGATGATCCTTATTCTTACCCATTCTTCCTCACGGTAAACTGATGGTAGACTTGTAACCCCAAATTAATGACTATTGCTATATAGTCATTATATTTAGTTGTAAGTATTCCTGGGTCCTGGCCAGCTGGTGGTAAGGACAAATCTCCCCCACTCACATCATCCAAATAATTACACAGAAGCTTGTATTTCTTAAAACTGCTTGGCCATTAGCTGAGGCTTACTACTGAGTAGCTCTCACACTTAAATTAATCCATAATTATTATTTACTTTTAGCCATGTGGATTAATATCTTTTCTCAGTACTGTCCTGTCATCTTTCTTCCTCTGTATCTGCCTGGCAATACCTCACTCTGCTCTTCCTCTTCCCACAAGTCTCCTTGTTTGCTCACCCTGTCTATACTTCCTGCCTGGCTACTAGCCAATCAGCAGTTTATTAAAGCAGTGTACAATAGCATTATCCCACAGTATTTATACATTTTTATTTGACCTGGATTTTATGCTTTAGGATGGAAATGTTATGATTTTTGAGAAAGTAAGAGAAAGGACACGAATGAACATAGAAATCTCCATGTAAGATCTGCTACATTAATTATTTGATCTTTCAGTTTTCTGTGAGTTCTTTACTTTTAGCCATGTTCACTGTCCCATATCATTAAGAGACACATATGAAAATGGTGACAGAAAAGAAAGAAAGGGGAAAGGATATTGCAATAGAAAGTCTCCCTTGTGAGGAAGTAGTCTTGAGTGCACTGGCACTGGAGATCACTTCCTAAATATAACACCAGCAGCACAGACACAAAGAGAAACAATTAAAATCTCCTGCTCCACTAAGTTTTCTTTCCCTCAAATCTTGCCCTTCATTACTCCCACTGTCATCCAGGTTTTTCATGTAGATCTCATCCATTTCTCTGTCATTGGGTGATCCCTGTGTTTTTCCTAGGGTCCCGTTTTCTAGGTAGCCTTCCTAGAGTTGTGTAGCAGACTAGTCATCTTTGTTTTACATCTAGTATCCTCCTATGAGTGAGTACATACCATGTTTGCCATTCTGAGTCTGGGTTACCACACTCAGGATGATTTTTTCTAGATCCATCCATTTGCCTGCAAACCTCATGATATCAAGGTTTTTCTCTGTTGAGTAGTACTACATTGTGTATATGTACCATATTTTCTTTATCCACTCTTCAGTTGAAGGGCATCGAGGTTGTTTCCAGGTTCTGGCTATTACAAACAATGCTGACACAAACATAGCTGAGGAAATGCCCTTGTGGTATGATTGAGCATTCCTTGGGTATATGCCCAAGAGTGCTACAGCTGACTGAAAGAAAGCACATGAATTATGAACCAACGTCTGTGGAGCCCCCAGCTAGATCAGGCCCTCTGGAAAAGAGAGACAATTGAATAACTTGATCTGTTTGGGAGGCACCCAAGCTATGGGGCCTGGACCTGTCCTTAGTGCATGAGCTGGCTGTTTGGAACCTTGGGCTTACACAGGGACACATGCTCAGCCTGGAAGGAGGGGACAGGACATGCCTGTACTGAATCCACCAGGTTTAAATGAATCCCCAGGGGTTTCTTGGTTCTGGAGGACATGGGAATGGAGGGGAGGGGCTGGGGGGAGGGTGGGAGTGGAGGCAGGAGGGGGGAGCACAGGGGAACCCATGGCTGATGTATAAAATGAAAACACATAATAATAATTTAAAAGAAGATACTGTGAACACTTGTGTATAAATTTTTGTGTGGACATGAAATAAAAAGTCAGCCTTGCTTGTGCATTCTTTCAATTGGAAAACTTGTGCATTATATATACACTTCAGATTTTGAATGTTTCTTATATACATGGTAATTTTGCATTGTGCTGTTACATGTATTTCTATGAGTGCTGTATTTTTATTTTATTAATTTCAGACATATATTCCAGTCAAAACTGCTATACTGAAACAAAATTATTGCTTAGTGTTATATAGCATTCCATATATGTGATTCAAGAAGAGGGTGTGACTCTACTGTTAAAAACAAAACAGGAATAGAACAAATCACATTCTTGTCCATAGATACTGAATAGATTTTGTCAAATTCACCAAATACTCTAAATTCCTGTGAAATAAAGGACAAGCAGATATTTACTGCTGAATAAACAATGGTAGACAGAATATTACACATGTATGAACACATTTATCTAAAATGATTCTATATTTTTCTATTTTGTCTTATGCATGTTAAGGGTTTTGCCTATATATATTTGTACACCATATGTAGACCTAGTGTCCAAGATGGAAGAAAGGATCTGTAATGTTGAAAATACTTTAGAAGAAATAGATTCATCAGTCAAAGAAGACACTAAAACCAGCAAAGTCATCACCCAAAATATCCAAGAAATTTGGGACACCATGAAAAGACAAGACCTATGAATAATAGGGATGGAGGAAGGAGAAGAAAACCAACTCAAAGGCACAGAAAATATATTTAACAAGATCATAGAAGAAAACTTTCCCAACATAAAGAAGGAAATGCCTATGAAGATATAAGAATCCTATAGAACACCAAATAGACTAGATCCCCCCAAAAATACCCTCGCCACAAAATAATTAAACAAGTAAGCGTACAGAATAAAGAAAGAATATTAAGGGCAGCAAAGGAAAAAATCCAAGTGACTTATAAAGGCAAACCCATCAGAGTAACACCTGATTTCTCAATGGAGACTTTGAACGCCAGAAGGACCTGGACAGATATAATGCAGACACTAGGAGACCATGGATACCAGCCTAGACTAATATACCCAGCAAAATTTTCAATCATCATAGATGGAGTGAACAAGACCTTCCAAGACAAAACCAGTTTTAAACAATACTTATCCACAAACTCAGCCCTACAGAAAGCACTAGAAGGAAAATTCCAACCTAAGGAAGGCAGACACACCCATGAAAACACAGGCAATAGATAACACCACAGCAGTAAACCCCAAAGAAGAGAAGTACACACACACTACCACCAAAAAATAAAAATAATAACAGGAATGAACAATCACTGGTAATTAATATCCCCTAATATCAATGGATTTAATTCACATATAAAAAGACACAGACTAACAGAATGGATATGAAAACAGGACCCATCCTTCTGATGCATACAAGAAACACACCTGAAATTCAAAGATAGACACCTCCTAAGAATAAAAGGCTGGGAAAAGAATTTTCAATCAAATGGTCTTAAGAAGAACGCTGGTGTAGCCATCTGAATATCCAGCAAAATAGACTTCAAACTAATATCAATCAAAAGTGATGATGAAGGACATTACATACTTATTGCAGGAAAGATCCACCAAGATGAAGTTTCAATTCTGAACATTTATGCCTCAAACACAAGGGCACCCACATCTGTAAAAGAAACATTACTAAAGCTTAAGACACATATAAAGCCTACACATAAATAGCGGGAGACTTCAACACCCCACTTTCACCTCTAGACAGATGTGACCAATTGAAACTTAATGGAGAAATAATGGACTTAACTGATGTTATGACTCAAATGGACTTCATCGATATCTACGGAACATGCAACCTGAACAAAAAAGAATATACCTTCTTCTCAGCACCCCATGGAACTTTCTCAAAAATTGACCATATACTTGGCCACAAAGCAAATCTTAAAAGATATAAAATAATTGGAATAACCTCCTATGTTCTATCAGACCACCATGGTTTAAAGTTAAATTTCAACAACAACAAAAAAAAAAAAACAAAAACCCTACAATCTAATGGAAACTGAATAATGCTCAACTGAATCACCAATGGGTTAAGGGAGAAATAAAGAAAGAAGTTAAAGCCGTCCTAGAGATCAATGAAAATGAATACACCACATTCCCAAACATATGAGACATTATGAAAGCAATGCTAAGAGGGAAATTCATAGCACTAAATGACCACATAAAGAAGTTAGAGAAATCTCACAATTGTGACTTAACAGCACACCTGAAAGCTCTAGATCACCAAGAAGAAATGTCTCCCAGGAGGAACAGATGCCAGGAAATTATCAAATTGAGGGCTGAAAACAATAAAATAGAAATAAATAGATCAATACAAAGGATTAATGAAAAAAAGAGTTGGTTCTTTGAGAAAATCAACAAAATAGACAAGTCCTTTTCCAAACTAACCAAAAGGCAGAGAGAGAGCATCCAAATTAACAAAATCAGAAATGAAAAGGGGAAGTACAACAATGAGGAAATCCTGAGAATCAATAGGTAATACTTCCAAAACCTCTAATGCACAAAACTGAAAATCTAAAAGAAATGGGTAATTTTCTGGATAGGTACCACATACCTAAGTTAAATCAAGACCAGATAAATTATTGAAACAGTCCAATAACCCCTAAGGAAATAGAATCAGTCATTAAAAGTCTCCCAACAATAAAAAATAGCATAGGACCAGATGGATTCAGTGCCGAATTCTACCAGATCTTCAAAGAAGACTTAATACCAATACTCTTTAAATTGTTCCACACAATAGAAACAGGAGGAATGTTAGCAAACTTCTTCTATGCGGCTACAATTACCCTGATTCCTAAACCAAACAAAGACGCAACAAAGAAAGAAAACTACAGAACGATATCCCTCATGAACATTGATGCAAAAATACTCAATAAAACACTGGCAAACAGACTCCAAGAACACATCAAAACAATTATCCACCATGATCAAGTAGGCTTCATCCCAGGGATGCAAGGGTGGTTCAACATGTAAAAGTATGTCAATGTAATACACCATATAAACAAACTCAAAGAAAAAAAAAACACATGATCATCTCACTAGACACAGAAAAGGCATTTGACAAAATCAAACACCCCTTCATGATAAAGGTCTTGGAGCAATCAGGAATACAGGGAACCTACCTAAACATAATAAACACAATCTCAGCATACATCAAATTAAATGGAGAGATACCCAAAGCAATACCACTAAAATCAGGAAAAAGGCAAGGCTGTCCCCTCTCCCCATACTTATTCAATATAGTACTTGAAGTTCTAGCCAGAGCAATAAGACAACATGAGGAGATTAAGGGGATAAAATTAGAAAGGAAGAATTCAAGCTTTCCCTATTTGCAGAAGACATGATAGTATACATGAATGACCCAAAAATTCAACCAAGCAACTGATACAGCTTATAAACACCTTCAGTAACATAGCAGGATAAAAGATCAACTCAAAGAAATCAGTAACTCTCCTTTATACAATAGACAAACAGGCTGAGAAGCAAATCAGAGATACATCACCCTTTACAATAACCACAAATGATATAAAATACCTTGGGGTTATTCTAACTAAGCATGTGAAGCAGCTATATGACAAGCAATTTAAGTCCCTGAAAAAAGAAATTAAAGAAGATGTCAGAAAATGAAAGAACTCCCATGCTCATGGATAGGCAGGATTAACATAGTAAAAATGGCGATCTTACCAAAAGCAATCTATAGATTCAACACAATCCCCATCAAATTAACACCACAATTCTTCACAAAGCTTCTAAGAATAATACTCAACTTCATATGGAAAAACAAAAAGCCCAGGATAGCCAAAAGAATCCTGTACAATAAAACAACCTCTGGAGGCATCATGATCCTCGACCTCAAGCTTTACTATAGAGCTATAGTAATAAAAATAGCTTGGTACTGGCATAGAAACTGACATGTGGACCAATGGAATTGAATTGAAGACCCTGACATTAACCTGCACACCCATGAACACATAATTTTTGACAAAGAATGCAAAAAAATGTACAATGCAAAGAAAGCATCTTCAACAAATGGTGCTGGCATAGCAGGATGTCAGTGTGTAGAAGGCTGCAAATACATCCATATCTGTCACCGTGCACAAAACTTAAGTCCAAGTGGATCAAAGATCTCAACATAAATCCAGTTACCCTGAAACTGATAGAAGAGAAAGTAGGAAGTAGTCTTGAATGCATTGGCACCAGAGATCACTTTCTAAATATAACACCAGTAGCACAGGCACTGAGAGAAAAAAATCAATGGGACCTGTTGAAACTGACAAACTGTTGTAGTGCAAAGGACATGGTCAACAAACAAAACTACAGCCTACGGAATGGGAAAAGTTCTTCATGAACCCCACATCCTTAGAGTGCTGATATCCAGAATATATAAAGAGCTCAAGAAATTAGACATCAAAATGCCCAACAGTCCAAATAAGAAATGGGCTATAGAACTAAACAGAGAATTCTCAACAGAGGAAGCTCAAATGGCTGAAAGACATTTAAGGAATTGCTCAACATCCCTAATTACCTGGGAAATGCAAATCAAAACGATTCTGAGATACCACCTTATACCTATCAGAACGGCTAAGATCAAAATCACAGAAGACAGCTTATGCTGGAGATGTGGAGCAAGAGGAACACTCCTCCACTGCTGGTGGGAATGCAAGCTTGTACAGCCACTTTGGAAATCGATATAGCACTTCCTTAGAAAATTGGTAATCCATCTCCCCCAAGACTCAGCTATACCACTCTTGGGCGTATACCTAAGGAATGCTCAATCATACCACAAGGGCATTTGCTCAGCTATGTTCATGTCTGCATTGTTTGCAATAGCTGGAACCTGGAACCAACCTAGATGCCCTTCAACTGAAGAATGGATAAAGAAAATATGATACATATACACAATGGGGTACTACTCAGCAAAGAAAAACAATGACATCATGAGGTTTGCAGGCAAATGGATGGATCTAGAAAAAAATCATCCTGAGTGAGGTAACCCAGACTCAGAAAGACAAACATGGTATATACTCACTCATTGGAGATACTAGATGTAAATCAAAGATGACTAGACTGCTGCACATGTCCAGGGAGGCTACCTAGAAAACAGGACCCTAGAAAGACACTTGGATTGCCCAATGACAGAGAACCGGATGAGATTTACATGAACAACCTGGTCGACAGTGGGAGTAATGAAAGGCAAGGTTTGAGAGAAAGATAGCTTAGGGGATCAGAAGATCCCAGCTGGATCAAATACAGAAAGGGAGAACAAGGAATAACATATAAATGAAGACCACATGAGAACAGGAGGAAGCAAAGTGCTGGAAAGCCCCCCAGATATCCACATTGATACACTGTAGACTACTGGCAATGGTCGAGAAAAAGTCTCATCTGACCTTTTCTGGTGATCAGATGGCCAGACACCCTAACTGTTGTGCTGGAACTCTCATCCAATAAGTGATGGAAGTGGATGCAGAGATCCTAGGCCAGGCCCCAGGTGGAGCTTCTTGAGTCCAATTGTTGAGAATGAGGAGGGACTGTGAGAGTGTGAATTGTTGAGACCAATATTGGAGGAGCACAGGGACCAATATCCAAACTATTGGAAACACATAATTCATGAACCAAAGGCTGTGGAGCCCCCAACTGTATCAGGCCCTCTGGATAAGTGAGACAATTGATTAGCTTGAACTGTTTGGGAGGCACCTGGGCAGTGGGACACAGACCTCTCCTTAGTGCATGAGCTGGCTGTTTGGAAACTTTGACTTGTGCAGGGACACTTTGCTCAGCCTGGAAGGAGGGGACTGGACCTTACTGTGCTGAGTCCACCAGGTTGAGTTGAGTCCCCAGAGGAGTCTTGTCCCTGGAGGTGATGGGATTGGGGAGGGGATTGAGGAGGGGGTGGCAAGGTGGGGAGGATGGGGGAACCCCATGGCTTATATGTAGATTTGAAGCTTGTATATAATAAATAAAAAAGAGAAAAAATTGTGGAGACTGATTATGTGGTCAATTATAGAGGAAGTTCCATGGGGTGATGAGAAGAACATATATTCTTTTTTGTTGGGGTGGAATGTTCTTTAAATATCAGTTAAGTTTTGAGTCATAATATCAGATAGGTTCCTTATTTCTCTGTGAAGTTTTGATCTGGCAGATCTGTCCAGTGGTTAGAGTGGGGTGTTGAAATCTCCCACTATTAATGTGTGTGGTGTGATTTGTGATTTAAACTCTAGTAATGTTCCTTTTACATATTTGGGTGCCCTTGTATTTGGGGCATAGATGTTCAGAATTGAAACTTCATCTTGGTAGATCTTTTCTGTGATGAGTATGTAATGTCCTTCTCCAACTCTCTTGATTGATTTTAGTTTCATGGCTATTTTCTTAGATATTACAATAGCTACACCAGTTTGCTTCTGAAGTCCATTTGATTGGAAAGGCTTTTCCCAGACTTTTACTCTGAGGTAGTGTCTGTCTTTGAAGTTGAGGTGTGTTTCTTGTATGCAACAGAAAGATGGGTCCTGCTTTTGTATCCATTCTTTTCTCCTGTGTCTTTTCATAGATGAATCAAGTCCATTGTTATTAATGCATTTACATGACCAGTGATTGTTAATTCCTGTTATCTTTTGATGGTAGTGTGTGTGTGCTTCTCTTCTTTTGGATTTACTGCTGTTAGGTTATTTTTGCCTATGTTTTTGTGGGTAGATATGACTTCCTTAAGTTGGAATTTTCTTCCTAGTGCTATCTGTAGTGCTGGATTTGTGGATAGATATTGTTTAAATCTGGTTTTGTCTTGGAATGTCTTGTTCACTCTATCAGTGGTGAGTTAAAGTTTTCTGAGTATGTTAGTCTAGGCTGGTATCCATGGTCTCTTAGTATCTGAGTTACATCTCTCCAGGAACTTCTGGCTTTCTAAGTCTCCATTGAGAAATCGGGTGTTATTCTGATAGGTCTGCCTTTATAGTTCACTTGGCCTTCTTCCTTAGCTGTTCTTAATATTCTTTCATTATTGTGTATGATTGCTGGTTTAACTGTTAGATGTCATGGGACTTTTTGGAAGATCTCTTTTGGATTTTATAAGCTTCTTGTATCTTCACAGGTATTTCATTCTTAAAGTTAGGAAGGTATTCTTTCATGATTTTCTTGAATATATTTTCTGTTCCTTTAAGTTGGTATTCTTCTCCTTCTTCTATCCTTATTACTCTTAGGTTTGGCCTTTTCATGATGTCCCAGGCTTCCTGTACATTTTGTGTTATGACGTTTTGGCTATTGTGTTTCCTTTGGCTAACAAATCTATTTCCACTATTGTGTCATTCTCACTAGAGAGTCTACCTTCCATCTCTTGTATTCTGTTGGATAAGCTTACATTTGTGTTTCCTGTTCCTTTTCTCAGAGATTTTCTATTTCCAGCATTTCCTCTGTTTGTGTCTTCTTCGTTGTTTTTATTTCAATTTTCAGATCTGGAAATGTTTCCTTTACATGTTGAACTGCCTTTTCATGTTTTTCTTGGGGTTTTTTTTTTGGAGGATTTATTGATTTCTTCAATTTTTTTTTGTCTTTTGCTCAGTTTCTTTATTGATTTCTTCCAATTTCTTGTTTATCTTTTCCTCAATTTTGTTAAGGGAGTTTTACATTTTTCTTTAAATTCCTCTAGCATCTTCATGAAGCTATTTTTAGAGACACTTTCTTCTGCTTTTTCGACATTGTAATGTTCAGATCTTATTGTTGGAGTGGTACTAGGTTCTGGTGACACCATATTGATCTTTATGTTGCTGTCAGTATTTTTACACTGATGTCTGACCATCTACTGCTCTAATATGTACAATTGTACCTGTGTATGAGCATGATACTATAGATCACCTCTGTGCTTGTTGTGTCTATGTCTCAGGGGGACCCTTTTTGTCCAATTTTAGTTCTTGGTGTAATTGGAGCTGGCAGATTCTTAATCTCAGGGAGCTGCGCTTGGCCCAATCCAAGGTAGCTGATTCTGTGACTCAGGGAGTTGCTCTTAGTTTTATCAGGTCCAATCTGAGTTGGTGGATTCTGTGTCTCAGGAAGCCTTTCTTGGTCCAATCAGAGCTTACAGATTCCTTATCTCAGGAAGTTACTGGGGTTGAAGTCAGATGGGAATTGGGGTATATATAAATGATATGTGTCCTGAGAAAGAAATCAGAGAAGCTGGATTGTGGTGGCACAAGCCTTAAAACCCAGCACTTAGGATGCAAGGCCAGGTGGATGCTATGAGTTTGAGCTAGATTGGTCTACAGAGTGAATTCCAGGACCAGGATCAAAACTACACAATGAAACTTTGTTACTAAAAACCAAAATAGAAAAAAAGAAAATGAAAAGAAATCAGAGAAACATCATCCTTTACAAAAGCCACGAATAATATAAAATGCCTTGAGGTAACTCTAAGTAAATAAGTGAAAGACTTGTACAATGAGAACATTAAATCTCTGAAGAAAGAAATTGAAGAGGTTATCAGAAAATGGAAAGAACTCCCATGCTCATGGTTAGCAACAATAGCATACTATAAATGCCATTCTTATCAAAGGAAAACTACAGAGAGTATAAAATTACCATCAAATCACAACACAATTCTTCACAGACATGGAAAGAACAATATTCAACTTTATTTTTTAAAAAAGAAAAACCCAGGATAGCTAAAATAATCCTCTACAACAAAACCACCTCTGGAGGCATCACCATCTCTGACATCAAGCACTACTATTAAGCTATAGTATTAAAAAGAGCTTGGTATTAGAATAAAATCCAACATGTGGTCAAATGGAATTAAATTGAAGACCCTGACATTAAACTACACTTGGATGAACTCCTGATTTTTAATAAAGTAGACAAAATGGTACAATTGAAAAGAGAAAGCTTCTCCCAAAAAACAGTGTTGGCATAACTGCAAATCTACATATAGAAAATTGCAAATATATCCATATCTATCACCATGCACAAAATTCAAGTCCAAGAGGATCAAAGACCTCAATATAAAACCAGTTACACTGAAACTGATAGAAGAGAAATTAGGAAATAATCTTGAACCCATTAATACAGGAGACAACTTCCTAACTATTAAACCAGTAGTTTAGACACTGAGAATAACAATTAATAAATGAAACCTCCTGAAAATGAGAAGCTTCTGTAGGGTAAAGGAAACAGTAAATTAGACACAATGACAGCCTAAAGAATACAAAAAGGTTTTTAACAACCCAAATCAGACAGAGGGCAGATCTCCACAATATATAAAGAACTCAAGAAACTAGATATCAAAATAACAAACAATCTACTTAAAAATGGGCTATAGACATAAACAGAAAATTCTCAAAGGGAGAATTTTAAATGGCCAAAAGACATTGAAGGAATTGCTCAGCATCCTTAATTATCAGGGAGATGCATTCAAAATGACTTTGAAATAACATCTTAGACCTGTCAGAAAGGCTAAGATCTAAAGCACCTCAGACATCTTATATTGGAGAGGATGGGGAGCAAGGGGAACACTCCTCCACTTTTTCTGGGAGTGAAAACTGGTACAGCCACATTGGAACTCAGTATGGTAATTTCTCATAATATCAGGCTAACACAAGACCCAGCTATACCATTCTTGGGCATATACGCAAGGAATGGTCAATCATATCACAAGGACACATGATGAACTATGTTTAAAGCAGTGTTATTCATAATAGCCAGAACTGGAAACAACCTAGATACCCCTCCACAGAAAAATGGATTAAGAATATGATGTCCATGTACATAATACTCATCAGAAACAACCAATGACATCATGAAATTTGCAGGAAAATTGATGGAACTAGAAAATATAACCCTGAGTGAGGTAACCCAGACTCAGAACAGCAAACATGGTATGTACCTACTCATAAGTGGATACAAGATGTAAAGCAAAGGGTAATCAGGCAACAACCCAGAGCTACAGAGAAGCTAACTAACAAGGAAGATCCAATGAGGGACAAATGGACTGCCCTGGGAAGGGCAAAAAGATGAAATATCCATGAGTAAACTGGGAATGAGTGGTGGGCCATGGAATGTAGGGGATATGGGATGAGAACATAAGGGAATGTTATGGTTGAACTGGAATAGAGAGGGAGGGCTAATGGAATGAAAGAGATACCATAATAGAGAGAGAAACATCATGGGGATAGAGAAAAATGCAGAGCTAGGGTGGTTGCCAGGAAACCCCAAATATGACCCCAGCCTGGACTACTAGACATAGGAGGGAGTGTGCCTGAACTGAACTGGCTTGTCCCAAAGATCAGACTGCTGAATACCCTGTTACCACAGTACTTTTCTCCAATGACTGATGGAAGCAGATACAGATCACAGTCAATCACTAAACAGAGCTCCAGGAGTCTGGTCAAAGAGAAAGAATAGGGATTCTTTGAGCAAGTGCATCAGGATCATAATAGGGAAAAATGCAGGGATAACCAAACCAAATTAGAAGGAACTCAGGAAAGTTGGATTAATGGCCATGGAGCCATTATGGGACTGGACTAGGCCCTTTGCATGGTAAGACAGTTGTATAGTTTCATCTGCTTGGGAGGCCCCCTGGAGATAGGGTCAGATTTCATCTCTGGTGCATGAGTGGGATTTGTGGAGCCCACTACCAATGACAGGACACCTTGTGGAGGTTTGAGGAAGGGGGAAGGGCTTGGACTTGCCTCTACTGAACGTGCCTCCCAATGGGAGGCCTTGCCTTATTTTGGGGGGGAGTGTGGAATGGGATGCAAAGGGGGGGGGGGCTTTGGGTGGAAAGAGGAGGATGAACTGTTAATAGTGTGTAAAATAAATGAAAAAATTTTCCTAAAGGAAAAATGAGGAGATGGTGTCTCTTTTAGGAAAGAAGAACTTTAGTCTATACTTGCTTTTATTTTGGTTTAAATGTCAACAAAACTAGACCCTTTAATAATTTTGGTATTTGAATATTTTTCTGTCTTTCCTGAAAGATTTTTGAACAATTAATCATAATGTTTAGTCTTTAGAGTCATTCCTGCTTTAAAGTTGGAATAGCCTTTATAGACTACTTCAGTAGTTATTTTTGTTTTTTATTGTTGTTTTTGTTTTGTTTTATTTGGTGTTTTCAAGGCCTGGTTTCACTGTGTAGCACTGGTTGTCCTAAAACGCACTCTGTAGACCAAGCTGGCCTCAAATATAGAGAACAACCTGCCTTTACATCCCAAGTACTGGAGTTAAAGGTAGGTGCCATCACCACCCAGCTTCAGTAGTTTGTGTTTTGTTTTGTTTTGTTTTGTTTACTTCAGTTTCCTCCTCATCAAAATCATCTTTGTCATCAACACAATGTCCATCAACAAATTTTATATATATGTTTTATTATTATTATGTGTTTTAATTTTATACATCAGCCATGTGTTCCCCTGTCCTCCCAACTCCCGCCCCCACCCCCACCTTCCCCCCCTGCCCCTCCCCTCCATTCCCATGTCCTCCAGGACCAAGACACCCCTGGGCATTCATTTAAACCTGGTGGATTTTTCAGTTTGACTTTCCTCTCTCCTCTAGGGTGACATCACATTCCATATATTTGAACCCTCTTCATTTAATTCTACTACTAGTACTGTAGTACTAGTACTTCATTTAATTCTACTACTACTACTAGTGAACAGCTACTAGGAGCTTTTCACTAATATGGTGCATGTTCTGAACAAGAATTCAACCTGGAGACAGGAGGTAGGAAAATATCAAAGAGCCCAAGTGAAAATTTAATTTACAGACATTTTAATATTTTCAGGTATTACTGTAATTGAACTGCCTTTACAATTCATTGTCTCTGCCTCAATAATATCTAATTGATCTTTTGTCCCATCCCTTAAACTGATCATTCCTAAGAATAAATGGTACTCTCATCAGGAAATGGTGGCAAATGCCTTTAATCCTGGCTCTCAGGAAGCAGGAGAAGATGGATCTCTGTGAGTTGGTTCATAGCAAGAGTTCCAGGACAGGCTTCAATGTTACACAGAGAAACCTGCTGTCTAAATACATACATACATACATACATACATACATACATACATACATACATACATACATAAATGATACTCATTGCCATTTTTGTCACTTAAAGTGATCATCTTTTCTGTCCTTTATACAAAAAAGGAAAGAATTTACTTTGCATGTGATCATGTCACCTTCCATCCAGATTTTCTTGAGGTTCAGGAAGCAACTTCAGTTTGAGAGTAGCTTGAAAGAGGTAACTGTCAATCACTCTTCAGAACAGAAACAAAGGACAGATTCACAGAAGGAATTTGGACTTCCAAGTTAGTAGCTACCCTAGGCTGCATTTTCATTGTCTGTATTAAAATTAAACAAAAGAATTGAGAAGCAATGATGAGATTAATAGACAAAGAAAGAAAAATGTTTAATTTAACTAAGATGCTGATAGCATAATAATTATAGGAAAAGTTCATATTTTAGGTTTTATCAAAATGACAGTGTTCAATGGTATATGATTTTTTTTCTTTTCAAAGGTCTTAAAGCACATGGGTGTAGCTCATGACAGCATAAATGTCCAGTATGTTGGAGCTCATGGGCTGAAACACCAGCATTACAGTGAAAAAAAAAAGTAATTTGTAGCACACGAAAAATTGCTCAGTAGGTAATGTGATTTCCAGCCAAGGGTGACAACCAGAGTTTCATCAAAAAAGCATCATGACAGAGAGAACTGATTGCCACAAGTTTTCCTTGGACCAATGAAAAATGCCTCACCCTAGAAATAAATTAATTGAACTTTAATTTAAGATGAAAGTGCATGGAACCATCATGTGATTATTACTTATTTAAAAAGTCTTTGCAGACATTATATCCTGATCATGCCCCCCCATGCATGTCACTTGCCAAAATATCTAGCTCTTCACTTTTTTTTTAGAAAATGTAGAAGTAAACCAAAAAATAACCATAATAGAACAAAATTAAGAAACACAGTAAAAAAGAGAGTGTGAGAGATTGAGATAGAAACAGAGACAGAGACAGAGAGCATGAGAACCACATAGAAACACAGGGAAACATACCCTCACACAAAACCCATAAAACACAAATTTGGAAATTGCAATATATGGGCAAATTACCTATAAAGTAAAATAAACATAGACAGAACATTGTGAGTCAAAGAAATACTTTCATAATAGCACCGAGTCTATATGAGTTAGCTGTCTACTACTTGGCATGGGGCTTCCACCTGAGTGGGGTTAATATGTCTAGTGAGGCTCCACTGTAGTAAACTATTTTTTTCCTTGGGAACAGATGTCTGTCTACTACTTGGCATGGGGCTTCCACCTGAGTGGGGTTAATATGTCTAGTGAGGCTCCACTGTAGTAAACTATTTTTTTCCTTGGGAACAGATGTCAGTTGGACATAGCTTCTTGGTTAGAAATGAGAAATTAGGGCCACGTCCTCAGCTCAGTGCTGAGACCACAATTGACTTGGATCTGTGCAGACTTTGTGTATGCTGTCACTCTTTGAGTTCATAGGTCAGTCAGTCCTGCTTTGGTCTGAAAAGCACTCTTTCCTTGGTTACATTCCTCCAAGTTCCAAGGGATCTTAGCATTTTTGTACCTCCTCTTCTGTAGTTTCCTGAGCACTGAAGAGAGAGTTGAGATGAAGACATCTCCTTTATGACTGAATGATCCAAGATCTCTCATTCTCTACACATTGATCATTAGAGGGTCTCAGTATTTGTTTGCATTTATTGCAGATGTAGCTTCTCTGATGATGACTAAACACGACATTGATCATGGGTAAAACAGAATGTCATTGGGGATCATTATATTGCCATATATTTTAGAAAGCAACAGGATCTAGTTTACCCCGAACCCATGGCATACTTAGTCCCAGGTACTGAGATACAAGAGCAACATCAGAAATACATTCTTTCTCATGGAGTGGGCCTTAAATCTGATCAGTGTTTGTTTACTTCCACAATATTTTTTTTTATTTTTTGGCCTCTATAGTCTCTTGCTTTTTTTGAGATTTTTTTTTCATTTTCTTAAACAATTTCTCTATTCATTTTACATATCAACCACAGATTACCCTGTCCTCCCTCCTCCCACCCCCTAGCCTCTCCCAAACATCCCCCATTCCCACCTCCTCCAATGCTGGGGAGTCAGCAGAGCCTAGTGCATTCATTTGAGGCAGGTATAATCAACTCCTTCCTGCATCAAGGCTGAAAAAAAGTGTCTCAGCATAGGCACTAGTTTCCAAAGAACCATCTGATGCACTAGGGAAAGGTCCCAGCCTCACTGCTTGGGGCCCCCCTTAACAGTTCAAGCTAAACAACTGTATCACCTATCCCTGGGTCCTAGTCCAGTTCCACGGGGGCTCCTCAGCTCCTGGACCACAGATCATGCGTTTCCACTAGTTTGGCAAGTTGTTTTTGTATTTTTTCCAATCATGGCCTGGATATCTGTTTCTCATAGAATACCTCCTCTCTCTAGTCAATCAGATGCCTGGAGCACCACCTAGGGCTTGGCAGTGGATCTCTGCATTTGCTTACATCAGTTATTGGATGAGTGTTCTATCACAGCAGTTAGGGTGTTCGGCCATCTGATCAACAGAGTAGGTCAGCTCAGGCATCTACTCGACCATTGTCAGCAGTCTATAGTGGAGTCATATTTGTGGATTCCTGGGGAATTTACTAGCACTCTGCCTCTTCCTATTCCTCTGGGGTCTTCATTTATCATGGTCTCTCTTTTCTCCCACTCTCTTCCTAATACAGCTAGGAGCTCCCACTCCCATAAGCTATCTTTCCCCGGACCCTTGCCCTCCATTACCCCCCTCACCTGCAGTTTCTCATGTAGATCTCATCCATTTCTCTGTTGCTGGGTGATCACTGTGTCTTTCCTAGGATCCTCTTCACCAGCTATTCTCCCTGAAACTGTGAGTTGTAGTCTGGTATCCTTTGCTTTATATTTAGTATCCACTTATGAGTGAGTACATACTGTGTTTGTCTTTCTGAGTCTGGGTTACCTCACTCAGGACGATATCTTCTAGTTCCATCCATTTTCCTGCAAACCTCATGATCTCATATTTTTTCTGTGCTGATTAGTACTCCATGTGTACATGTACCTCTTTTTATTTATATCTTCAGTTAAAGGGCATCTAGGTTGTTTCCAAGTTCTGACTATTACAAAAAATGTGCTATGAACATAGTTGTGCATGTGTCCTTGTGGTATGATTGAGCATTCTTTGGGTATATGCTCAAGAGTGGGATAGATGGATCTTGAGGGAAATTATTTCCAATTTTTTGAGATAGCACCATACTGATTTCCAAAGTGACTGTACAAGTTTGCAGTCCCACCAACTGTGTAAGAGTGTTCCACTTGCTCAACAGCCTCTCCAACATAAGCTGTCCTTGGTGGTTTTTATGTTAGCCATTCTGACACAAGTTTTGATGTGCATTTTCCTGAAGACTAATGATGTTGAACAATTCCTTAAATGTCTTTCAGCCATTTGAGCATGTTCTTTAGAGAAATATCTGTTTAGCTCTACAATTCATTTTTTGTTGTATTGTTTTTTTCAAAACAGGGTATCTCTGTGTAGCTTTGCACCTTCCCTGGAACTCATTTTGTAGACTAGGCTGGCCTTGAACTCACAAAGATCCACCTGCATCTGCCTCCTGAGTGCTGGAATTAAAGGTGTTCACCACCACTGCCTGGCTCTACATTTTAAATTAGGTTTTTGTTAGGTATTTTGATGTCTAATTTCTTGAGTTCTTTATATATTCTGGATATCAGCCCTCTGTCAGATGTGAGGTAGGTGAAGATCTTTTCCCATTCTGTAGGCTTTTGTTTTATCTTATTGACCATGCATGTCCTTAGCCCTACAAAAGCATCTTCATTTCAATAGGTCCCATTAATGAATTGTTTCTCTCAGTGTCTGTGCTACTGCTGTTAAACTTAATAAACGAACTCTGGTGCCAATGCATTCAAGACTACTTCCTACCTGTTCTTCTTTCAGGTTCAGAGTAACTGGATTTATGTTGAGATCTTTGATCCATTTGGACATAAGTTTTCTGCACAGTGATAGATATGGATGTGGGTGCAATCTTCTACATGTTGACATCCAGTTATGCCAGTACCATTTGTTGAAGAAACTTTCTGTTTTCCATTGAACAGTTTTGAGTTCTTTTTCAAAAATTAGGTGTTCATACATGTGTGTATTAATGTCAAGGTCTTCAGTTCAGTTGCATTGGTCCAAAGGTCAGTTTTTTATGCCAGTACCAAGCTGTTTTTTTTTATTATTGTAACACTATAGTAGAGTGGGAAGTCAAGGATCATGATGCCTCTAGTAGTTGTTGTACAGAATACTTTTAGCTATTATGGGTTTTTTGTTTTTCTATATGAAGTTGAATATTGTTCTTTCCAGGGTTGTGAAGAATTGTGTTGGGATTTTGATGGGGATTGCATTGAATCTGTAGATTGCTTTTAGTAAGATTGCCATTTTTACGATGTTAATACTGCCTATCCATTAGCATGGGAGACCTTTCCATTTTCTGAGATCTTCTTTTCTTTCCTTCTTCAGGGACTTCAAGTTCTTGTCATAAAGGTCCTTCACTTGCTTAGGTAGAGTTATCCAAAGGTATTTTATATTATTTGTGGCTATTATAAAGGGTAATGTTTCTCAGATTTTTTCTCAGCCCTTTTGCATTTTTTAAATATTTATTATCTTATTTATTTATTTATTATTTAAAAATACTTATAATTCATATGAAACTATTATGTTGCTCAATGTAGCAAAGTATAAATGATACTTCCTAACATGATTATTAAGTATTTAATTTAAAAAATTTCTTTTGGAAGTGTTTTACATCAAAACAATTATCCACCATGATCAAGTAGGCTTCATCCCAGGGTTGCAATGGTGGTTCAATATATGAAAGTCCATCAATGTAATACACCATATAAACAAACTCAAAGAAAAATAAACATATGATCATCTCACTAGACACAGAAAAGGCATTTGACAAAATCCAACACCCCTTCATGATAAAGGTCTTGGAGCAATCAGGAATACAGGGAACATACCTAAACATAATAAACACAATCTACAGCAAGCCAACAGCAAACATCAAATTAAATGGAGAGAAACTCAAAGCAGTACGACTAAAATCAGGAACAAGGCAAGGCTGTCCCCTCTCCCCATACTTATTCAATATAGTACTTGAAGTTCTAGCCAGAGCTAAAAGACAACAAAAGGAGATTAAGGGGATACAAATTGGAAAGGAAGAAGTCAAGCTTTCCCGACTTGCAGATGACATGATAGTATACATGAATGACCCCAAAAATTCAAACAAGGAACTGATACAGCTTAGAAATACCTTCAGGAACACAGCAGGATACAAGATCAACTCAAAAAAATGAGTAGCCCTCCTATACACAATAGACAAACAGGCTGAGAAGCAAATCAGAGATACATCACCCTTTACAATAGCCACAAATTATATAAAATACCTTGGGGTTACTCTAACTAAGCATGTGAAGGACCTATATGACAAGAACGTTAAGTCCATGAAAAAAGAAATTGAAGAAGATGTCAGAAAATGGAAAGAACTCCCATGCTCATGGATAGGCAGGATTAACATAGTAAAAATGGAAATCTTACCAAAAAGCAGTCTACAGATTCAACGCAATCCCCATCAAATGACCAACACAATTCTTCACAGACCTGGAAAGATTAATACTCAACTTCATATGGAAAAACAAAAAGCCCAGGATATCCAAAAGAATCCTGTACAATAAAACAACCTCTGGAGGCATCACGATCCCCAACCTCAAGCTCTACTATAATAAAAACAGATTGGTACTGGCATAAAAACCGACATATGGACAAATAGAATCGAATTGAAGACCCTTACATTAACCCATTTGCATTTTCATATAGGAGGGCTACTGACTTTTTTTTAGTTAATCTTATATTCTGCCACATTACTGAAGGTGTTTATTAGATGTAGAAGTTCCTTGGTTCAATTTTTGGGGTCACCTATATATACTATCACATCATCTGCAAATAATGAAAGTTTTACTTCTTCCTTTTCAATTTGATTTCACTTCATCTCATTTTGTTGTCTATTGCTCTACCTGGAACTACAGGTACTATTTTGAATACGTATGGGAAGAACAGACAACCTTGTCTTGTTCCTGATTTTAGTGGAATCACTTTGTGTTTCACTACATTTACTTTGATTTGGCTGCTGGCTTGCTGTAGATTGCCTTTATTATGTTTAGGTATGTTCCCTGTAATCCTGTTCTCTCCAAGACCTTTATCATGAAGGGGCCTTGGATTTTGTCAAAGGCCTTTTCAGCATCTAATGAAATGATCGTGTGTTGTTTTTTCTATTAGTTTGTTTATATGGTGCAGTACTTTCACAGACTTTCATATGTTGAAATCTCTGAGATGAAGATTACTTGATCTTGGGGGTCAAATGTTTTGATGTGTTCTTGAAGTCTGATTGCCAGTATTTTATTGAGTATTTTTGCATCAATATTCATGTGGGAGATTGGTCTGTAATTCTCTTTCTTTGTTGCATCTTTGTTTAGCTTGAGAATCAGAGTAACTGCAGCCTCATAAAAGGAATATGGTAATGTTCCTGCCATTTCTATTGTGTGGAACAATTAAGGAGTATTGGTATTATCTCTTCTTCAAAATTCAGGTAGAATTCTGTGTTGAAACAATCAGGTCCTGGGCTTTTTTTTTTTTTTTTTTTTTTTTGGTTGGGAGACTTTTAATGACTGTTTCTATTACCTTAGGGTTTATAGGTCTATTTAAATAGCTCATTTAGTCTTGATTTAACTTTGGTATGGGGTACCTACCCAGAAAATCATCCTTCTCTTTTAGATTTTCCAATTTTGGGAAATACAGGTTTTTGAAGTATGACCTGATGGTTCTCTGGATTTCCTCATTGTCAATTGTTTTCTCATACTTTTCATTTCAGATTTGGCTATTTTGGACGCTCCCTCTGCCTCTTTGTTAGTCTGTATAAGGGCTTCTCTATCTTGTTTATTTCTCAAGAACCAACTCTTTGTTTCATTGATTCTTAGGATTGTTCTCTTTGTTTCTATCCTATTGATTTCAGCTCTCAATTTGATTATGTCCTGGTGTCTACTCCTCCTGGGTGACTTTGCTTCTTCTTTTTCTAGATATTTCAGGTGTCATATTAAGATGATACACGAGCAATGTCAGAAATGTATTCTTTCTCATGGAGTGGGCCTTAAATCCAATCAAATACAATTTGGTTACTTCCACTATATTGCTGCCACTATTGTACTAGCATGTCAGATGGGCATATCTCCATTGCAGAATAAACAGTTAAGAACTGGGCCTACATTTAAATTTATCACCAGGAACCATGCCAAATAGATTCCATTTCCATCGTTACTATTCAATAGGTGTGAAGGCTTCAGTCAGGCACATGCTCAACTTCTCTGTGTTCAATGAGATATACAGATGTTGTTTTAAGCAATAGGGCCATGCTATCAGTTTGCGTAGAGCAAAAAATTTCCTGAGCAATGGACTCACTTTTGGGAGTATTTGCATGGGGATTCTTTTTCAATAAATCAATTAGATATAATATATGCCTGGTATTGGAGATTTTATTTGGTGGTAAGAGAAATGTGTTTGGGGTTTCTCTTCTAGTAACTTCATGATTTGGTTGACAAGTATTGATATACTATTTATTAAGAACACTGCTCTAGTAGATTTCTATAACACCTTTTAGATGGTCCATAGAATTTGTTGTCGCTCTCAGCATTCCATCCATTACTTCAGCTTTCTTTTCCATGTCCATTTAATATTCCCATTCCAGTATAAGCCCCCACGTGTCTTAATTATAACAAATGGTATTTCTTCTCCCTTCAGAAATTCTTCCCTCCCTCATACACCCTTACTCTCCTCATTACTTTTGTGGTTTCTGGATTCTTGAATGTCTTTGTAAACCTTAAAACTTTACTTCCAAATACAAGGGAATATAAACCATATTTGCATTTGCAGTACTAGGGAACTCAATCAGGATGTTTTGTTTTTCCAATTCCATCCATTGACCTGTGAGTTCTATATCTTGGTTTTTTTTTGTTTTTGGTTTTTGGTATTTGTTTGTTTGTTTGGATACAGGGTCACTATGTGTAGCCTTGGCTGTCCTGGAACTCAGTCTGTAGAACTGGCTGGTTTCAAACTGACAGAGATCCACTTAGCTCTGCCTTCCAAGTGCAGGGATGAAAGGTGTGAGCCACCACTGCTCAGCTTGATTTCATTTTTAATAGCTGATTTATATTCCATTGTGCAAATGATGAAATGTTCCTTATACATTCAGTTATTTTTGTATAATGACTATTTCTTACTAATGTAAACAGAGCAGCAATGAACATGGGTGAGCAAGTTTCTCTGTAATAGGATAAAGAGTCTTTGTGTTTGTGCCCAAGATTAGCACAACTGGATCTTTAGATAGATCCATTCCCAGTTTCCCAAGGAATCTGAACAATGATTTCAAATGTGTCTGTACAAGTTCTTATTTCCACCATCAGTGGGTAAGAATCCTGCTTTTTCTACATCCTCAACAGGATGTACACTAATTTGTTTATTGATCTTACCCATCCTGATTAGTGTAAAAAGGCATCTCAAAGTGGTTTTGATATGCATATCCCTGATGGCCAAGGTTGTTGATCATTTCTTGAAGTGAAACCAGCATTTGAATGGTCACTGTGGGTCATTAGAGGAAGCAATTTATAATTGAATGCTCACAGATAAGAAGGTGAGAGCCATGGTAACTAGACTAAGGAAGATAATGGAAGGATTGCTATTCAGAGAGAAACCATCGCAGACAAAGCAGTCAATTCTTTGTGTCATACATCACAAGGGAATACTAAACAATTATTTTCCTGTCAGTGTGAATAAATATTATATAATTTTGTGCTTTGATCATCCAAAAGTAATATATTCCAGCTTAGGAAAGATATATTTTAAATGAATTGAAGGAACTTACATAATTTATTGGTGGGGGATGGTAAATCATGGAATTTAAGGTCAGGTTTTAGACAGAGAAGTATAAATTAAGAGTGTAGATAAAGGAAAGAGACTACAGATCTATAGCACAGGAAAATGGTGAGAAAACAAATTTATTCTCAGTATAGAATCTCATTTTTTGTCTTCATAGATCTCACATTAAAGTTACCAGAGGTGACAATCATTTTAAGCACAAATAGCATTACTGCCCTTAAAACCACATGCCATGCTAAACTTAATGGAGCAAAGACCACTGTGCTCACAGTGCCATCTAGTGTTCAACAAAACAGGAAGGTGGTTGGAAACCACTACTAAAAGTTCTAAAAAAAATGAACAAAAGACATAGAATATGAAGTGACTGTACTCATTTCAACAGGATTTAAATAGACTTGTCAAATCCAAAACCAATGGCCTAATCTCTAAAGGGGATACTAATGTGTGTTACCCTTCAGAAACACACAGTGTACTGGTGTAGGACCCTGTTTGCTGTCACATCATATACAAATAGCACAATGCTTAAAGATGAATTAAAGTCCTTCAAGGTTGATTGAACGAAAAGTGGATGTAGAGAAACAATTTTCCATGGCACACATAGTTTAAAAATTTGAATGTAAAACTAATTCAACTGAACATTGGGTATTTAATAGTTATCCTTGATTTTGTTTGCATTCAATTTCTGCACTCACTCTTCAGTTCACTTACAGCATAATTCATGTAATTAATTGGCTGAAGTTTTGAAGCCAGTTAATCTTTAAAACATTCTTTCAGTCTGAGAGTGTTTGTTTGCCTTAGACTCTAAGTCTCCTGGTGTTCCTGATAGTCTTAGATGCAGATGCCTCTCAGGATGATGCACTTCCAGATTGCCCCCAGGAAATGTGCTGCTCTTCACTTGGGATGCCAGTCTAGCTCTCTACTACAGGGAGATCCTGTGAAAGGTAGGAGGACAGTTGGTCCAGCATGTAGAATCTGGTTGCCTCTTAATATACAGAGTGCTGAGAAGTCAACATTCAGACAGGACCTCCTTCCCTGTATTTCTTTTATTCTGTACTTTGGACAAATATGTTCCTCCTTAAAGCAACCCCTGAAGACTCCTCAGAAAGAGATTTCAGTATTGTAAGACAGCATTAAAAGTGGTCTCTTAAGCTTGTCTATAGATGTTGCAGTTTTGCTCTGTAATTTTCTCTTAACCAGATATGTGATGCTTTTCCTAGAAAAAAGGTAGTTCTCTTTCTAAATCATCCTTTTTCCTCTCATATATACTTACATAGAGTGCAGGGTAAAACACAATTTTCAATTATTCCTCTTCAGCATTAGTGGTTTTCATTTCTTTTGTTTTAACTGAAGATTTTCTAATCTTTTCCATTCAGCTTTTAATAATCACTTCTGTTTTAAACCTCTTCTCTCCTTGCATGTGAATAATGAGTTTCTATTCATCTTCATTACTCTAACATACATTATTTGACAGAAAAATAGAGCTTTCCCATCAGTAATATGAGACAGTTTATTCTGGAACCTCCTATGTTTACCCTATAAAGGAAATATCCCAAATTCTGGTGTAAAATCAGTTTTGTGCTATAAATAATGTAACAGAAAAAATTCTTACATACATTGGCACATTTTACAAATATTATCACTGCAATATCAGACAAGGTATTTAAGGAAATAAATATATTACAATTAAAAAATGTACAATATTTTTATTTAATTGGCACAGTGAGTGATGGCATTACTTACTAGCTCTCCTACATGAAGGTATTTTAGGAGGGGGAGGAAGTGGGTAAAGTGCTTGCCATAAATGCAATAAATGCTAAGCTTGATCCCCAGCACTAAGCTGTGCACAATGCTGCACGCTTGTATTGTCTATCATACCAGAACTGTGTAGACAGAGAAAAGTGAATTCATGGTATACACTGGATTGCTATTCTAGATGAATCAGTGTTAGCACACTCAGATAAAACTGCCTCAAAAATAAGGTGGAAAGATATTGAGGGACATGTTTAATGTTGACATCTGATTTATACATACACACACACACACACACACACACACACACACACACACACTATATTTTATACAGTGTTAACCTTGCACTGAAGGATGCAGGACTCAAGACTGGGACTTGGGATTGTTATCTTACACTGGAATGTCAGGCAATTTTGATGGTAAAGTGCTATATGCCAGAGGGATTCTTCACTTATTACATGGAACAGGAGAAGAAAAGTATGGTATAAAATTTTAATTGGGCAGTTACTTCTCATTTCTCCTTCTGGGATTTAGCTTGAGAGCTATATCTTGTCACAGTGAACTCCCACTCAGAAGAGCTTAGGTGGAGAGTGGAAAGGGTAGGTAATCACAGACTGTTTTCTCTAAAAAACAAATAATAATATTTCATAACAAATAGTACCTAACTTCTTCAGTTCATGAAGTTACTACTTAACAACATATAATTTGGGTCTTTGAATGCATATTTATACATCAAAATTTGCATGTGTGTGGAAATATAGTTCAGTAGTAGTTTATTTTCCTTCCTTAAATGAAGTTATGACTCTATCCTTAAGATATGAGAAAAGGATTCATGGTGTTATTTTTCTTTATAGAATCATTTTATTTTCTGCATGTACTAAGTAGAATGTTTAATTGTGGTGGAATTAAATTGAAAAGCAGTTTTTGAGACTGACTTTCTCTGTGTAGTTTTGTTGCCTGTCCTGGAACTCACTCTGTAGAGCAAGCTGGCCTCAAAATCACAGAGATCTGCCTGGCTCTATCTCCTGTGTGCTGGAACTAAAAGTATGCTCCACCACCGCATAGTTGAAGCATTCTTTTTATTATTATTATTAATATTATTATTATTATTATTATTATTATTATTAGTTTTAATTTTATACATCAGCCATGGGTTCCCCTGTCCACCCCCCTCCTGCCCCAAACTCCACCTTCCCCCCAGGCCCTCCCCTCCATTCCAAACTCCTCCAGGACCAAGACACCCCTGGGGATTCATTTAAACCTGGTAGATTCAGTACAGGCAGGTCCTGTCCCCTCCTTCCAGGCTGAAGTGTCCTGTGTAAGCCCAAAGTTCCAAACAGCAAGCTCATGCACTAAAGACAGGTCCTAGTCCCACAGCCTGGGTGCCTCCCAAACAGATCAAGCTATTCATTTGTCTCACTTATCCAGAGTGCTTGATCTAGCTGGGGGCTCCTCAGCCGTTGGTTCATAATTCATGTGCTTCCATTTGATTGGCTATTTGTCCCTGTGCTTTTTGCAATCTTGGATTCAACAATTCACACTCTTACAGTCCCTCCTCTTTATCTACAGTTGGAAACCTGGAGCTCCACCTGAGGCCTGGCTGAGGATCTCTGCATCCACATTCATGAGTTCTTGGTTGAGAGTTCCAAGACAACTGTTACGGGGTTTAGTCATCTGATCATCAGACTAGGTCAGATCAGGCTTTCTCTCCACCATTGCCAGCAGTCTACAGAGGATATATCATTGTGGATTTCTGGGGACCTCTTGAGCAATCTGTCTATTCCTGTTCTCATGTGGTCTTCATTTATCATGGTCTGTTATTCCTCATTCTCCCCTTCTGTTCTTGATCCAGCTGGGATCTCCTGCTCCCCTAAGTTTTCTTTTCCTCGAAACTTGCCCTTCATTACTCCCACTGTCATCCAGGTTGTTCATGTAGATCTCATCCATTTCTCTGTCATTGGGTGATCCCTGGCTCTTTCCTAGGGTCCCATTTTCTAGGTAGCCTCCCTGGAGTTGTGTAGCAGTCTAGACATCTTTGTTTTGCATCTAGTATCCTCCTATGAGTGAGTACATACCATGTTTGTCTTTCTGAGTTTGGGTTACCTCATTCAGGATGACTTTTTCTAGATCTATCCATTTGCCTGCAAACCTCATGATGTCATTCTTTTTCTCTGCTGAGTAGTACTCCATTGTGTATATGTACCATATTTTCTTTATCCATTCTTCAGTTGAAGGGCATCTAGGTTGTTTCCAGGTTCTGGCTATTACAAACAATGCTGATATGAATATAGCTGAGCAAATGCCATTGTGGTACAATTGAGCATTCCTTGGGTATATGCTCAAGAGTGCTACAGCTGAGTCTTGGGGGAGATGGATTCCCAATTTTCTAAGGAAGCACCATATTGATTTCCAAAGTGGCTGTACAAGCTTGCATTCCCACCAGCAGTGGAGGAGAGTTTCCCTTGCTCCACATCCTCTCCAGCATAAGCTGTCTTCACTGTTTTTTATCTTAGCCACTCTCACAGGTGGAAGGTGGAATCTCAGAGTCATTTTGATTTGCATTTCCCGGATAATCAGGGATGTTGAGCAATTCCTTAAATGTCTTTCAGCCATTTGAAATTCCTCTGTTGAGAATTCTCTATTTAGTTCTATAGCCCATTTGTTAATTGGACTGTTGGGCATTTTGATGTCTAATTTCTTGAGTTCTTTGTATATTCTGGATATCAGCCCTCTGTCAGATGTGGGGTTGGTGAAGACCTTTTCCCATTCTGTATGCTGTCACTTTGTCTTGTTGACCTTGTCCTTTGCTCTACAAAAGCTTCTCAGTTTCAACAGGTCCCACCGATTGATTGTTTCTCTCAGTGTCTGTGCTACTGGAGTTATATTTAAAAAGTGATCTCTGGAGCCAATGCGTTCAAGAGTACTTCCTACTTTCTCTTCTATCAGGTTCAGGGTAACTGGATTTATGTTGAGGTCTTTGATCCACTTGGACT
Source organism: Onychomys torridus (assembly GCF_903995425.1). Classification (NCBI taxonomy): domain Eukaryota; kingdom Metazoa; phylum Chordata; class Mammalia; order Rodentia; family Cricetidae; genus Onychomys; species Onychomys torridus. The sequence continues at coordinate 204,198 of NW_023411202.1, forward strand.
TAATTCGATTCCTTTGGTCCACATGTCAGTTCCTATGCCAGTACCAAGCTGTTTTTATTACTGTAGCTCTATAGTAGAGCTTGAGGTCGGGGATCTTGATGCCTCCAGAGTTTGTTTTATTGTACAGGACTCTTTGACTATCCTGGGTTTTTGTTTTTCCATATAAAGTTGAGTATTATTCTTTCTAGATCTGTGAAGAATTGTGTTTCTCATTTGATGGAGATTGCGTTGAATCTGTAGACTGCTTTTGGTAAGATTGCCATTTTTACTATGTTAATCCTGCCTATCCATGAGCATGGGAGTTCTTTCCATTTTCTGACATCTTATTCAATTTCTTTTTTCAGGGGCTTAAAGTGCTTGTCATATAGGTCTTCACATGCTTAGTTAGAGTAACCTCAAGGTATTTTACATCGTTTGTGCCTGTTGTAAATGGTGATGTATCTCTGATTTGTTTCTCAGCCTGTTTGTCTATTGTATATAGGAGGGCTACAGATTTTTTTGAGTTGATCTTGTATCCTGCTATGTTGCTAAAGGATTTTATTACCTGTATCAGTTTCTTGGTTGAATTTTTGGGGTCACTCATGTATACTATCATGTCATCTGCAAATAGGGAGAGCTTGACTTCTTCCTTTCCAATTTGTATCTTCTAAATCTCTGTGTTTTCTTATAGCTTTGGCTAGAACTTCAAGTACTATATTGAATAAGTATGAAGAGAGGGGCCAGCCTTGCCTTGTCCCTGATTTTAGTGGTATTGCTTTGAATTTCTCTCCATTTAATTTGATCTTTGCTGTTGGCTAGCTGTAGATTGTGTTTATTATGTTTAGGTATGTTTCCTGTATTCCTGATCACTCCAAGACCTTTATCATGAAGGTCTTCTCTTTTAAGTTTGTATTCTTTAGACATGTCTTTCCAAATGTGTCCTAAAGAATTTGGCTTTTTATAAAGAAATGAATAGCACAGCATTAATTCTGGGGTTATTGAAGTCATCACATCTGTCAACTTGCCTTCTGTATTCAAAATAATACTTTTTTCGTGTTTCTGAGCAGGAATTAAAGCATTTTTTTTTGCTTTTATTTTTTCCATACAATATCTTTTTACCCTATCATGTCTTATATCTAAATAAGTTAGTAAAAAAGTATTATAGGAGATAATTTATTAAGTGTCATATAATTAATCATCATCCCATTTAAAACATAAGTATATGAATTTGTGTGTTCATGAGTGTCTATATGTCTCATTTATTGAGCATTTGAGTGTTACTTTTTAAGCTATTTAATATACTTCTTAAACTATCCATAGTAAAATACTCCATCATAATAGGAAAAGAAAATTCAACATAGTCTTCTTGTAGGGAGACTGATGTTAAAGCAGAGTACACAAATAGGTTCTTGGAAATTTATAGCCAAAGAACCTGTGAAAGATCAGTTAATGGGAAACTGTAAAGCACACAGTGAGGCTCTAGCTTAAGAATGATCAGAATGATAAAACATCATCTTAAAATGGTAATAAATGAGAAATATAGTCAGATGTGCAAACTGATAGACTCTTGTCCAAAGAAGAATGTCTCTGTTAGTCTGTGTCTTTTTAATAAGTGAATTAAGTCCATTGATATTAAGGGATATTAATGACCAGTGATTGTTTGTTCCTTTTATTATTTTTATTTTTTGGTGGTATTGTGTGTGGACTTCTCTTCTTTGAGGTTTACTGCTGTACTATTGCGTGTGTTTTCATGGGTGTATCTGCCTTCCTTAGGTTGGAATTTTCTTTCTAGTGCTTTCTGTAGGGCTGGGTTTGTGGATAAGTATTGTTTAAATATGGTTTTGTAAAATTAAAACACAAATATAAAAAAAGAAAGTAAAAAGATAATAAAACACAAACATAATAAAAGAAAGGAAGGAAGGAAGGAAGGAAGAAAGAAAGAAAGAAAGAAAGAAAGAAAGAAAGAAAGAAAGAAAGAAAAAGAAAGGAAGGAAGTTTCTGGTTAAAATACATTTATATATTAGAGTGCACATATATCCTCTAAAATGTTTCTAATCCTGAATGATATTTGATCAAAGAAATTAAAAATGTCATTTTTAGGATGCCTAAGATTTTAGATTTTTTTGTTTGTCTGGCTTATTTTGTTTGTTTGTTTGTTTGTTTGTTTGTTTGTTTTACCCAAAATTTTCAGGGATAAAACAGTGCTTCCCAAATGCACTACTGTTATTTTACTCTGATTGTTATAATACCACTCTTTATTATTATTTTAATAAGATCTCCCCTTTCCAGCTATATATTTGTTTTTCAATCAACAAGAACACTTGTCATAAATTTTAAAATCAAGTGTGAGTATTGGACACTCTGGTTTGCTTTTTTCTGAATCTCAGCATCAGCATAGCAAAATGGAAATTGGATTCACAAACTTTTCAACAATCTCTTTCACTTCGATTTTTAAAACAGGGTTTTAAGGATGAGGAAGTTTCATGCTGAAATTAAATAAGTGGAAAGATTTATTCTCACACAATTGGGAAGTCAGGGAAAAGAACAATGTCCCAGTTTTCATAACTCAGACTGACAGCTAACTCTCTCTGTATTTATACACCATAATTTATCTTCATATTTCCTATAAATTACAACACTGTTTATAAACAGTGAGAATAATAAAAATCCCTCACCAATTGTGTGAAAAAAAGTAAGTAAATTAATTTTGACATTTTTGTCTATATACTATGTTCACCTTTAATGCTGTCAGGAATTTATATCTAAAGACAGGACTTATACAGCCTGGTTCAGAAAACATGTTTACATAGACTTGTGTCACAGTCAACAGATGATTAAAGTCCTTCTCTTATCTAAAGAGAAGTATCACATATCTCTGCCTTCTTGTACTTTATGAACCGGTTAAGAATATAACTGTTTATTTTTCAGCGTCCTTAGTCTATGATAGAGATGTTGGAACGTTTCTTCATGCTCAAAATAAGTCTCAATTGAGTCTAAATATTGGTGAGCCTGCTAATATTTGTGATTAAGGTTAGCATTTAAAAAACAAAAACAAAAAAATTGTCTTGTAACCTGACATAACTGCTCTCAGCAGTTGAAAGCACAGAGTGCTTTTCTAAGGAACCCAGGTATAATTCTAAGCATGCATTTTGATGCTCATAACCATCTCTGATTCTAGTCCCATGAGACCTAAGGGATTCTTCTGGCCTTGTTAGATCTTTTAGACATGTGTTGCAGGTAAACACTAATACATAAACACATAAAACTTACAATCTAAAATTTTCTTTCATTGTAATTGGCCTGTTTAAGGGAAATTGGGTCTATTGGGATTATTCCTCCCAAGAAAACTTGATTAAGATTTGGGGATTTTTTTGTCATTCAAGAAATTATGAGATTGTGGAAAGTTATAAACATATATATATATATATATATATATATATATATACATACATATACATATACATACATACATATACATATACATATATGTATGTATGTATATATATGATTTTAGTATAATATATTTATGGAATAGAAGAATCACTGAATATAATTGCTCTCCCCACTTTTGTATTGGCCTCTGCTGATTGACTTCAGGGAAAAAAATCTACTCTGTTTTTGAAAGCAATAAACTTCATGACGTTGTGCTGATGATGGTCTTAAGGATGTTCTGTGAACAGACATGAGTGTTTCAAGACCCATAAAAAGATGCAATTCACTATAAGGTCATATGCATGAGGTAGACAGTTTTAACTCATGGGAATTCATACGATGCTCAAAATGAAGTTGTGTAGTTTTCTAATTCCTGTAAGGAAAGGTCTGGGGAATAGGTATGAAACTGGATTTTAAGAGAATAATATGGTCATGGAAAGGATAGTAAATTAGAAAGTGTTAAATGTATTAATATACGTTCATTGAGTGGGTATTCTGGATTTATTGTCACAAATTGCACAAACTTTAAAAGGGAACATATCTTCATTTTATAGATTGGCTATCAATAAGATCAAAAGGTGGCCAAATTATCTGAACTAGAGTTGCCATTCTATGAGAGCAAGACCAGCATGACTTCAGGCTTGTAGTCAGTGACCTCTCTCACTGTCCAATGTGAAAGCACCAAGATATAGTCTATGGTCCAAGCATTCTGTGCATATGCTTAAGCTGTGTGGTGGAAATACCAGAGTTTTCGAAAAGATCTTCAGCTTTTATTAGACATGTTAGCAAAAATTTGTGGTTGAACACCAAAGCCAGTGTCATCACCAGACTCCTCTGTGACTTCTTGCTTTCTTTCTACAGGCTGCAGGATTAGGAAGGTTATAAGCCACTGTCTTGAAGGCAAATGTCAGACTTCCATTGCTCATTGTGTGTTGGGGAGTCAGTGATTCCCTTGCTCATACCACCATCTACCACCCAACAAAATGAAGGTGCCTAAGAAGAGGTCATTTGAAAATTTTAGGATTATGGAGTACTTGTGAGGGTGTATCATCTGAGCCACATGTCTTGAAACCATTCTGAATGTTGGATCATCTGGGCCATGGTATCATTGGAGACCTTTCAGGGGTTCTTGGCTAGTGAAACCTGATGTACCTTAATCTGGAACAAATCCATAGCCTCTGGCTTTTTGTGGAAACAAAAGCAGAGCCTCCTTGCCAAAGCAACATAACCTTACATTCAAATTTTGAACTCAAGGTATCTTTAAAATATACATAGTGGCTTAACTCAATAGCTTTTATGATCAAATGTTTTTCTGCAGTTAAAGATCCCAAAGAGAAAACAATCCAGATTCTCTGTGTAATTTCCATCTTTACATGGCTTATTTTTTACACTACCTTTACTGTCTCTTTAAAGACTTTATTTTTAAAAACTATGTATTTATCTATATAACTGTATATATTCATTTTTCGCTCTCTTCCAAGCCTCTGTACAATTTTAAACACATTATAAAGCATTTAAAGTCTTGTATCATGTGAATCTGCCTTATTTTGTAAAACTATTGTTTGAAATTGTAGCATTTGTAAGACCAAAATGGCTGCTGTGCCTGGTGGTTCTGCACACCTCAGCTTCCCAACATGGCAGAGGTATGTTTATGACCAGCTCTGGGAGCCATCAACTCTCAGAAGCAGTGGGATACAGAATGTAACAGAGAATTCTCAACAGAAGAAACACAAATGGATGAAAACCATTTAAGGAATTGCTCGGGATCCTTAGTTATCAGGGAAATACAAATCAAAATTGCTCTGAGATTCTATCTTACACCTGTCAGAATGGCTATGATCAAAAACACTGAAGACAGCTTATGTTGGAGAGGATTTTGGAGCATGGGGAACACTCCTCCACTGTTGGTGGGAATGCAAACTTGTACAGCCACGCTGGAAATCAGTATGGCAGTTGCTCAGAAAATTGAGAATCAATCTACCTCATGACCCAGATATACCACTCCTGGGCATATACCCAAGGAATGCTCAATCTAAATTAACTCTTTAGTATCATACCTCCCTTGCCAGGTGCCATGTTATGCACCATGATGATAATAGACTAAATCTCTGAAACAGCAAGCAAGACCCCAGTTCAATTCTTTCTTTTATAAGAGTGCCCTTTATTTTATAAGAGGGTCATGGTATCTCTTCAAAGCAATGGAAAAGTGACTAGGAATGCTCACCATTTTATTGTCTGTTTACCTTGCCTGTGAAAGTTTAACTTTTTTTTACTAACATTTTGTTTACCTCTAGTAGACTATTCTCTTTCTAGAAAAATTCTTAACTGTTTCTAATGTATCAGTTTTATATACTCACATAAATTATAGCATAAAACCATAATTTTGAATTATTTCTCTTCAATATTGGTGGCTTTCACTTCTGTTATTTTACATTTGTTTAAGATTTTCTTTCATTATGTTTCACTATTTTCCTTACATTTCTCTTAATGCTGCTCTAGTTGGTCTTACTTTTCCAACTTTCAGTTTTTGATCGTTAAAAACAACATTCACAACAAAGGGGTGAGAGAAACTTTGTTTCAGGAGTACACATGGTTACCATGTCTTGGAAATGCTCCATTTACAAATGTGGAAGCACTTTCAAGAAGTTAATGTTATATCATAGCAAACAAAGTCCTACATTTATCAGGATTCTTTTCAAATACCTTGCTTGCATCAACATGATGGCATTTACTGGACTAAAGATTGTCTATGATAAATTCTAAAAACGTGTAGCAGCAGAGGCATTTCAATCTCTGTACATCACTGAAGTTCTAATCAATCAGCCTTTTCAAAAACAAACTTTTTAATAAGAATTTTGGTTACATATTTGACATGACTTGTAGAGAATTTATAGTCAAGTCAAACATTTTTAGAAGCCTCAATATCCCAAAAATAAAGTACTACTTTTCAATTTTTAAGAATGCCTAAGGTTGAACTAAGTGCTAGAAGTATGTTCATGTTTCTCCTGAAATCAATTCTCATAGATAAAATCTGAACCTTAAAACTCATTATTTTTACAACATTTTTTTGAACTGGTCCTCTAAAGTTTTCTATTATACCAAAATATATTGGATTTCATAGAAAAATACCCCCAAATATAGTGCTGCTTTATGTATTTTAATTAGTTACATATTAAAGGCAAATAACTGGATAATTTCTGAAGAGTTGAAGCTAAGACATTTGGTGGGCATTTAGCTAGAACATGGAGCCGATCTTAGAACCAGAATACAAGAGTCCAGTTAAGCATTTTTTTTTTAAATTCAAGTGTGAAGCAGCTATTTACCAAGACCGTAGCCTAGTTTGTAACTCATAGTAGATGAAACTAGATTTTGCATAACCCCTACATTCAATTTCTACTTTTTGTTGTTATTAATTTTTTTTTATTTTACTTGTATTTCATTCTGAAGAGTAATATATGAGGAAGTCTGGGAAAGAATGGTTACCACCATGTAAAGAAACCTTGGAACTCAAAACACGTTATTTCTAGTACAACTTGCTTTTCTGTATCATTTTATACATTTCAGTATTGTAGGGTTTCTTTTTTAAGGAAATGTACAAAGATGGTAAAAGAAATAAGAAAGAAGAGAAAATAGAACTTTCATATTGTACATTGATACTAGGAATTGGGAATGATGATGTGTCACACACATTGTATTACTATTCTCCTTTCTCCAACAAGGTCATAAAAGCATTAATTTTTATCAATATGGTTGTCCTTTGTGCATTGTCTAAATTACATCATGATCATAAATGCATGGAATGAAAGGCCCCATTGATATGGAACTTATCAGCTATTCTGTGTTTGGTATTATCCAGTTTTTTGTTTTTTTTTTACCCAGAAAAAGCCATATATAACTATGTCCAAAAATTAACATTTATAATTTTTTTAGTATGACCAAAAATTTTCTTCTCCCATTCCACAAAAGTAACTAACCTAGGCACTTGATATATATTCTTCTAATTTCTACTCTTTGGGGAAGATTGAATGATGAAATATCTAGGGTTATAAATATAAATTATTTGGAGTTAGTTAAAAATAACTATGACACAGTGCTACTAGTGAATTTTCTCTTAAGGTTTATAGTCTATGTTGCCACTGGTCCTGGCCCCAATAACAGTACCATGTATGAATTTCATCTTATGGAATGGGCTTAAATCCTATTAGAAAACTGTTGTTTACCCCCATTATAATTATGTCATTATTATATCAGTTGGCATTTTTACAGGTCAGTCATTATAATCACTGAAATTCTAACTTTGGTATATGTTGTGCCTAGATTGTGACCCCCAGAGAGACCACCGAGGACAAGCATACCAGAATTCAAAAGCAAGGTTTAATTCAAAAAAGCAATACAAGCCTAGGCAGGGACTTTGTCCAACAAGTCCAAGGCAGTGGAGGTTGGACGAAGTGTCTGCCTTTGTGCAAGCTCAGTATTTAAAGGAAAAAAATCACAAGGTTACTTATTTAGAGGTGTTAGTATGGATACAATTCTGATTGGCTCTCTTCTAGGGACTTTCTAGAAATCATGGCTTAATCTTTGCTTCTAAGGGAGTGGTTGCTCGCCACCATCTCTCAATGGCTTCCCTCAGGTGGGGGCATTTTTATGGTCAGTTACCCTGGAAACCAGGGTTGGAACATTCTTTGGTCAAACAGTTACCTAGGGAGAGAACATTCCATAGCCCTGCAGTCCTTATCGCATGACTACCTTGTGACTATACTTTTACACTTCCTGGTTTCTGGAATCTGGACTGACTAGTTTCAGTAACACATGGCCTGTACCTAAAAGGAGAAATCGTATGCCTTAGTTACAGGGTGAAAGCATTTTGGTCTTATTTCAGCTTATCTGTTCGCCTTGTCAGAAGTTTTACAACCCATCTCTGGGGTCATGTTGTCTCTGGAGAGGGGTATCTAGCAGTTAATCGGTAACCACCTGACTCTGTTCTTTTGAAAACTCCTGACTTCACCCTTTCCAGAAAAGAGGAACTGACTCAGATATCTCTTCCCTCAGCATTTTTGCGTTTCTGGGGGAAACTGTGTCTGGGCCTTTGGTGGGGGACTTTCAGGTAGGACTTGTTATTTCTTTTTCCCCCTCTGTTAGCATGCATGAAGTTTCCCATCACTTTGAAAGCTATGCAGTAGGGATCAAGTGTACAGGTCAATACTGTATTGATTTCTCACGGTTCTATTATATAAGTGTTTGATGTCTTTAGCAATAGGGTCTTATTTTTCAATTCTAGAATGTAACCAGTAATGGTAATGATACCCTTAATGAGTGAGATCTCACTGGAAAACACTGCCAAAGAGGTAACACATTTCTGGCATTGGACTTTGTTTTGTTAGTCTAGAGTGTCCAGGAGAGAAATTGTTGCCCTGATACATGCTGACCCTATTTTTATTATGCTTATATGTGTATCAACACATTATTATTTTTTTTTTTTTTTTGGTTTTTCAAGACAAGGTTTCTCTGTGTATCTTTGTGCCTTTCCTGGATCTCACTCTGTAGACCAGGCTGGCCTCGAACTGACAGAGATGCATCTGGCTCTGCCTCCCAAGTGCTGGGATTAAAGGTGTGGGCCACCACCACATGGCCAACATATTACATTTTTATAGCAGTAGGTATCCATATGTCTTATTCAAAATGACTCAATGTTATTTATCCTTCACCATATCCCCTTCTTTGCCTGGCTCTCCCATTTCTCTCAACATTTACCCTGTCATGTAACATGACTTTCCCTTGGTCTTTTTTACCATTATATACAAAATTCATTGTTCCCTTTAAATATATTCCCATGCACCCTTACTAGTTTGCTGATCTAATCGTTATCCCAAGTAGAACACACATATCTGAAAATCAGTTGTCAGTTTTACCTCTAAATCATTATCTTTTGTAGCATGAGGTTTCACAAACTTTGAGCCTTGAAGATACTCTGTGGTACAGACAAGCCTAGAAAATGCATTTTGATTTCCTCACCCTCCAATGCACCTAAGATTGCAATCTTTCATTATCAGATGCCACTGAGAATTTAGCTTTCAGAAATGTATGCAATCATCATGGAGTGGAAAATAGTGGGATTTTAAGAAATGGTAATGGTAAGAAATAACAGAAATGTCATAAAGCTCCTTCTGATTCATTGGGCATGTAACCCAGAGGTAAGTAAATGGGACAAGTAAGTGTCATGTCCTCAGTTAAGTCCCTAAACTAAACTAAACTGAAAACTCCTGAAAATTTTAGGGATCATCTAATAGCATTGTGTTTCACACGCTCTCATACACAAACATTTACAATGTATTGGTGATCTTGGAATACATAGGCAAGTTTTCCCATAAAAATAATAATAATTAATTAATAACCAAGACTACCCAAAGCTTAACATTCCATGCAGTTGCCACTTAGCAACATACAAAATCTGGTATTTGCATTCAAATCTAAAATTTAAAACCTGCATGAGTGTGGAAATAAAGTTCCATAATAGACCAGTTCCTTAGTTTGAGTGAAGACATGATTATATCTGTAACAGGAAAGGGGGAACCATGTTTCTTTTTCTTTCTAAGCTTCAATTTGTTTTCTGCATTACTGTGCAGAATCTACAATTATTAGAGGATTATATCACATAGAAGTATTTCTTAAGAGTGAGGTATGTGCTAACATTTTTGTATTTGTTAAGAATATATGAGGTCTTAAATTTATATTAAAATAGAAGGAAACTTCATTGGAAACTATAGCATTGTATTTTATGTATAGTAATTTTCATTCATTGGTAACTTAATTGCCCTTGGATAAACCATATCTCAAAAGGGTATGTTGCATTGCAAAATCAGAGAGAGAGAGAGAGAGACAGAGACAGAGACAGAGAGACACACATAGACAGACAGACAGACAGACAGACAGAGACACACACACACACACACACACACACACACACACAGAGAGACAGAGAAACTTTGGTCCCTGTGTCTTTCATCATCTTTCCTCTTCAGCCTCGTACTGTCCACTGCGCAGGACTGTGATGTTCTTTATGGCCATATGCTCCTTCGTTATTACAATTACTTTTAAAATATATTCCTAGACTATTCTGAGGCGTGGATTTAGAAACACTGAATTCGCGAAAAATGCTTCCTAGTCAGTATCGACTGTTGAAAACCCACATTAGGCTGCCTATTTCCTTTTCTTTTCAATACCCTACAAATATACTGAAAGCTTATTGCGGTCCAGCTACTTCTCTGAAAGAACCGCTACAGGAAGTGCGTCAAAATATGGTGCAGTACACTGGGCCAGGCTGTAAAGGAAAGTTGAGGAAACAATAGGAACCAAAGTTTCTCTTTCTTGGAAATTTCCTCCCCGAGCAGTAAATACAGTCGTACTTCCGGGCTGTAATGGACTGTTCTTGGGATCATAATTCCATTGTTTAAATTTAAGTTTTTCTATATTTCCCTATATTTTCGATTTCCCTTTTCCCATTCCCTGAGCAGCAAGCATAGTCGCACATCCAGGTTGAAGGATTGAACATGGGATTTCTTTGTTTAAATGAAAGTATCTATACTTTCGATTTTCCCTGAGCAACAAAAACAGACGCACTTCCAGGTCGCAATAGAGTGGCATCACACGCGTTTCTTCTTCCATTTCCAGTTTGAGGATTCCATTGCTTAAATTAAGTTCTAAATCGTTTAAATCGTGAATTTGCGATCATACAGATTTTACAGGACACGAATTTTTCTGTTGAGCCTTTTATCTATAGATGTAGCCTTTTAAATGGGTCCTAAACAGAGTTTTGCTTTTTCACTTCCGTGTTAATCTTGATGGCAGGGGTGAGGAGTGGGGGGCTTGGGGGTGTGTGTCATCTCATTAATCAATCTGCCTTTTATTTTAAAAATGGAATTTTTGCATTGAATTTTCAGCAAGTTTGAGGCTTAAAAATACTTTGGATTTCAATTCTTAAATATAATATGGATGTCTAGCACATATTTTGCTTTTAACTCTACCATTATGTGTGTGTTCTCATTTATTTCGAGAGTTTGTGTGTGTGTGTGTGTGTGTGTGTGTGTGTGTGTGTGTGTATTTCAATTATTCAGTACTATTGTTAAAGCTGGAAATAAAGCTGACAATTATGATAAGAATTTCAAACATACTTTCTTGCTAGGGAGATGATGGTTACATCAGAGTAGAACACATGTTCTTAGTAGTTCATAGCCAAGGAACCTTGGACCAATGTATGCAAAATTATTAAACACTGAGGGAGACTTTGCCTCAAGAAGGTCAGAGTGATAAGACATGATCTAGAAAATAGTCAGGGATGTGAAACATACTCTGATGTCCAGGGTAGGAAATATTCCTGTCACTTAAAAACGGTTCTTGTTAAAATAAAATTTTATATGGGAGAGTACAGATATCCTTAAAATGGTTCTAAATCCTAAATGAAACTTGATTAAGGAAAGACAGAATGTTAATTTTAATGTTTTCCTTTTATTCAAAGTAAATTCTTTTCTCATACACTATCATCTGACTATAGATTCTGCTCCCTCTACTCCTCCCATTTTCTCCCCATCCCTCCTCTACTCCACATCCCCTCCCTTCCTGTCTCTCATCAGAAAGGAACAGGCTTCTAAGAGATAACAATCAAACATGATAAATGAATTTGTTATATTTCTCAGATTCTCAATCTCTCCGTAGAAAAATGGATCTTAGAGATCAAAATTTATTCAGCGACCTCTTTCATTGTAATTTCTGAAACAGAAGTTTTAGCGATGAGAAAGATTCATGCCCAGGTTAAATTATTGGTCAGACTTAAGAGTCAGGAATTCAGGAGGCAGGGAAAAGAACCATGTCCAAATGCTCATAACTTGGGATGATAGCTAAGTAACTCTATTTATATTCCATAACTTATCTTCATGTTTTCTAATAATTATAACATGTTTATACATAAGATTTAGAATTTCTAACCATGTCTGTGAAATGTTTTGTTAAATTGATTTTGACATACCTGTTGTTCTTTCTTCATGCCATTAAGAATTTGGGTGGGAGGGCACTGGCGAGGGGAAGGACAGGGGAATCCAAGGCTGATATGTAAAATTAAATTAAATTATAAAATAAAATAAGAATTTGGGCCTAGAGCCGAGAAGTGTATGACCTGATTCAAATAATATGTTTCCATAGTTTTGTGTTACTATCACTGGATGATGAAAATACTTCCCTTATCTAAGTAGTCATATTACATATCTCTGTCCTCTTCTATTCTTGCCTCCACATTTGGAGACCACTGTTCAGATTTGCCCCAGCCAATGGGGTCTTCAACAGGGACCTAAGGAAGGGCCGGGAATGAGAGGGACAAGAGACACAAAGAATGAGAGCAAGACAGGATGTCTAATCAAGCTCCAAAATTTCATTTTTCTCTCAACGCATATATAGGTAGGCAAAAGGGGGTTCAAGCAGGAAGGGACTTAACTAAGGGCTGTTAGGCCAACAGGAAATGTTGCTCTGAGGGTTATCTATCTACACTTGTCTAACTGCCTAATTGCTTAACTGCAGCTTATTCACCTGATATCTGAGAAGATGTTCTGATATTTGTGAGAAGAGTTTCTGGTGCTTTGGAGACTTAAGCAAGGCCTAGATCTAAGAAAAGAAGAGAGAATCCTAAATATGGCAGCATGTTTGTTAATGGTTGCTTAGGCTTATGGCTCCTGACATCTCCCATTTAATTATTTATGTAGGTACAAGGTGGCGGTACAAATTCACCTGGTGATGTGGGTCGTTAACCAAGGAGGGGGAACATTGCCCTGATCTTCCTGGTTAGGTGTCTTTTGTTGGAGGAGGGGCCCTGGTTGTAATTTTGTCCTTAGACACCCATCCCTATGCAATCAGGGATATTCCTCGGGGGACCCAGAGGCAGAAAGCTTGTTCCTCCCCCTGCAGTGCCATTGGCCTGGCACCTCCCTTGGTACCCAAGCTCTTCCAAAGAGGAGCAAGCTTGCATGTTTCTGGGTTTTCATGCAGTTCCTGAAGGACAGTCATCGCCCAAAGTCTCTGTGAGGCCTTGATCGGCATATCATGCTGATAATAATGGACCTGTATAGGTTTGGATGCCAGGGAGTCTATTTGTTTTTTGATGAATCAGGTTAGCCTGCCAATTACAAAGGGACCCAAAGTTATGAATAACAAAATGCTTACTAATGGTCCTACAAGAGGAACCAAAAGGGAGAACATGGATGATCTCCGCCAGTCATCTGCCGCAGCAGGGAATCACTGCTTGTGTAGCTCTAGGCTAAGTTTATGTAGCTTATTTATCTCGGTTTCTACCATTCCAGACTCATTAATATAATAACAATATTCTTCCCTCAGAAAAAGGCATGTTGCACCCTTTTCTGCTGTCAGCAGGTCCAAGGCCTGTCAGTTTCATAAGGCAACCAGTGCAAGAGAGGTTAGCTGCCTCTGAAGGGACAACAAGGATGCTGCAGAAGCCTCAATTGCTTCCTGAAGTTGTTCCAATAGGTGAGTCATTGTTATGAGGGAGTAACCCAGGGCTCCTCCCAACAGGGCTGCAGAGACCAGGGAGGTGGCAAGGGAAATTCTGGCCACAAGGGGCAAGAAGACAGTTCTTTTTTGCTTCAGCTGTTCCATTCTCTCCCAATTACCTGTCCCTTAGCAGGAGGGACGGCATTGTGAATTTTGCAGTAAAAATAGGGGTATCCTATGCTTTCCTCCCTCTAATAAATTTTGTAATTGTGGGCAGTCTCACCCCACCCCCAGAGAAGAAAAAAGAAAATTTGTAAGTGGGAGATACAAACTGTAGTCAGGTTGTATTTCTTCCAGCCTTTCTTGGCTTGTGAGCATAGGAAAATTTTGATCTCCTAAGGCTTATAAGAACCTTCTTAATAGACAAGATCTTAGACATGTTAGCAATATAACAGTGGTGAACTGTATCAGAGCAAAATTATGAATCTTTGGAGCCTCAACAAAACATCAGGATAGCCAGAGAATGAAATCTGAAATGTGTTATTTATATATCTCTTAAGTCTAATATATCTTTTGACAAAAATTAATAAAATACATTTTGAACATAATTATTAGTTCTAATCATATTTCTATAAGTTTTGATATCATTGATGAACAGTTCTTTAAAAGGGTCTGGAAGTATATCAATTTATTTATATTCAAGGCTCAATATTTAAGAATCTAGAGGTAAATAACAGCCTGTATTTAGACTGGCAGCTTTAGAGCTCCTTTGTCCTGCAGCTGCTAGCATATGGTGTAACCAGGCGATCCAGGATTTGTAAAGGCAGGTAAGTGTCCTATAAAGACATTTATCCTCCTCCTGACATTATGAAGACATCAGAACCTTTTAAAATACCAGTGAGGAGATCATAGAGGCTTAGGTGTAACTTTGTGGCTTTGCCTGGTGGTGATGAGGAATACCTGTAGTGGAGATATGAAAAATTAAGCACCAATTCTTAAGAGCTTGTGAAGTATATGTAAGGCTATTGTCTATATATGAGCTCAAGGCATTCCTAAAATTAAAAAGCAATGAAAGAATGGTGTATTACTTTTTATTTCATAACCATAAATCATAAAAACATAAGCCTCGTGGGTGAGCTTCCATAAGGAGAGAATTTATAATTATTGGACAGACATATAAAAAGCTGCCAGTATATCCTGTAGAGCTATTTGTCATTTTATAGACTTATAAATTTCATAGTTTGATATAAATATAATATCATCTGTACAATAAATGTATTGTAATATATATGTATATACATATACATACATACATGCATATAGGTTGGGGGACTGTGAGGAAGCTATAATTGACAGTTAGTTCTGAAGTTAATCTGTATATATAGAGGAACTTTGCTCAATAAATGAGACCTGGATAAACAGAACTCTCATTTCCTGCTCTATATGTCAACTTCGGCCTCCATCATGGCAGGGTGAGTAGCCAAGCTAAAAGTGAAATGCTGACAATCTTTAGGTTGAGGAGATATGGCAAAGAAGCAATCTTGTATAACAATTGTTATTTTGATTTCTAGGGATGTCAGTGGGAGATGGCAAGCCAGGCTGTGAGATTTCCCTTGGCTTTAATAAATTTTATTTAATTTACTAATGGCCTGTAACAAATTATAAGCCTGAATTTCTTTAAACAACAAATATTGGGGTGAGTCAAGGGCTGGTGGGAGGCTTTATATGCCCTGTTTTTAAGTTTCCCCTCCACTGGACAGGTTACAGTTACAGTTCTCTCAGTATTCAAAAGCCATTGTTTGATCCAGATAGGAGCATTAGATTTTCCTGACCTTCTGGTTACATTATTAGTTTGATCTAGGCTTGTAAGAGATGAAGGAGTAATAGTTGTCTTAGGTACTTGGCCAATCTTTTCCTGAAATATAAGAAACATCCATGCTTATGTCTAGCAAGCCAATTATCTTCCTTCCCTGTATTTAAGTGTTTAGTTGGTTTGAAATATTTAATTTCTTGAACCCAGAAAGTCATATTACTAGAATCCCTACCAGCAGCTCCCTTAGACACTGCCCTGTATGAATCTGAATTGTACAATGATCTTAATCTCTCCAGTAAAGTCGGAATTGCACATCCCTGGGGCAACCTTGTACAGCTGAGGAGCTATGGCCTATAATTAGCCTCAGTGTCCCTTCTGGGGAAGTCCATAGACTCTTGTATTAAGGTACACATAAGTTTATTTTTAAAGCCTATATATCTATCTCAGACCTCAATAAAAACTTTATCCATTGATCTAACTTAGGCATACACCCTTAATATCTTTAGGTTATTCATTGAGATTTATGTATCATTTATAACATATCTAGACGCTTATATTTCTCTATCCCAATGAATTGCATTATATATGTAATACATTATTTTTTAACATTCTTAAACAGTCTTTATATCTAATCTTTCATATCCTATAAAAACTTTACACCTAAAAGCATTTTTGTATTTAATTCATTAGGAGATATAAGCGATTGATTACTGAAAGCAGCCAATGTGGTGAATTCCTTTAAACAAAGGAACAGTCAAAGATTATTTTGAAATCTGTTTGACAAGCTATCTTTTCTATGAATTTGGATAGCAAGGCATATTATCTTTTAGGCCTGGTAAATGGGGATATAATCTAAATGATCTCACAGCATAGTTTGGACAAAACCCTGGCAATAAAGAGTATGGCAGTTTTGTCCAAAGCTTAAACATTTTAAATGCTAGGGGGCTAAGTAATGAATTGAGTATATGAAATTTAGCATACTTAGCATGTATGTAAATATGATTTTGTATACATTAGAGAAATTGATCATAAAACGATCAAGCTTTAATTTGTATCTTAATAATTATCTCTAATAGCTTATAGCTTAAGTACAACTTATCCTTAACAGTTTACAGTTTAGGTTGGCCAATCAATCAATAAGTTTTATTTCTTAATTATCTTTAACTAAAGTAAACTTATTTAACAATTTATAAGTTAGTTGTCTTCATAAACTTAGAACTTAGGTTTAATACCTGTCAGGTTTAGCCTAAAAATATTGTTTGTACTGAAGTTATTTTTATATAGAAACAGGAATGCTCATTCAAAAATATAGTATATAAGGAGAGTAGCAATTCAATAAATCCTTTAAGGTGTATCATGAAATGAGATAAGCATAGTAAAAAACTAAGACAGAGGAGGATTTTTGTTTCTTTCTTTCTTTTTTTTTCTTTTTCTTTTTCTTCCCCCCCACCCCCCGCAGCTGTAGCCGGTTTGTCCAGTCTGTATGAAGCCAGAAAGCCACCTGGAATGGCCAGGTGAGGAGAAGGGTGGAAGTGAGCTGAGATGCAGATAGCAGATAGTTAGGTTCAGAGAGAAGAAGGCAGATGTTTAGGATTCCAAACCCCAAACGTCTTCGGGGGTCTGGTGAATGCAGGTCATAGTTGGGCATACCCTAACCAGGACCTGTTTTTGTGATGAGTTAACTGAAGTCCTTGTACTTGGCCAAGATTTTTGTAAATTACCAAGAACTTAAAAGTCAACACATAAAGAGGAGAGAGAAAAGGACACTTTTTTTTTTTTTAGGAGATCTGGGAGTTGCCATTAGTTTTTAAATTGGCCCTGGCTATGAGGCTTGTATTCATTTAAATGAAGGCTGCTGGAACAGAGCTCCTAGTTAGCTGCAAGGCAAGTTTAGGGCTCAAGTTAGCTCTTAGATTCCTATAGTTTTAGCAAAAAGACTGTTTGTAGCAGGACAATGCTGCTACTATGGAGAACATAGTGAACCTCAATAGTTTTGGTTTACGCTCTCAGGAGGTCTTGTAGTGTGATAGTATTGTGTTACCTCCTTATAAGACCTGAATGAAGTAACTGCAGGGAAGGTTTCTCCCTAAAGGGAGGGGTTAGAATCTCTGCTGCTTATCATAGTCTGAAGGTTGGTTGCTTTTAGGGGTCTCCTAATCTTCCCTTATTTTTTAGAGGCCTAATGGGATTAAGATAGACTGATGCTTCCTTATCTAAGCCTGCAAACAAACAGGAGCTGACTGAAATGTCCCCTGTCCTAATCCTGTGTCCCGCAACTTGATCAGAAGCTGTTTCTCTTCAGACTCATTGTGCCTATTTTTAGGGGTGAGGGGGTTAAGTGAGTGTTGCCAATCGGGATTATTATATCTCGCCACCTCTTCCTCCAATGAGGCCTCTTTTTTAGGGGTAAGGCTATCATCAATATTTTTTAGGGAGGGGTAAATATGTTGGGGGCTTTTGGAAGTTTTAAGTTCCTTATTTCCTAAAGGTAGAGGGTCAGGTTCAGCTGTCTCAGGTATATCAGTGGTAATGGAATGACTGATGGTGGACGGGAGGCACATTTGAGAGCCTGTTCTCCCATTTCTATTAATTTCTGTATATCTGGGGAAATATTATAAACCTCTAGGATATCATTTATAAAGTTCCAATAAGAAAAGGCCTGAACAGGCACCTTCTCAGAGCCAAAAGTTTGATAATAATCTCTTAAACAATCTCATATTCATTTTCATCTTTTTTCATCTATAGTCCTCTCTTGAGGAAACCAAGGACAAATGTCCTCAATATAGTAGGAAAAAAAAAAGCTCTCTTTTCCTTACCCTAGTTCCTGTGTCTTGTGAGAGTCTTTCAATCCTGAAATAAACAGGTCCTGTTTACTAAATGCTTGTCCCATGGTGACTAACTCACCTTGCATTGACACCAAATGTCTCTCCTCGAATTTGTCTCGTGGGGCAGGTGGTCTCACGGCAGTCTCTTCTCTTCTCTGGACCTTCACTCACGACCAATGCACTGCGGTGGTCCAATGTCAGTCAGCTTGCCTATGTGCGGCATTCACTGAGCCCTTTCCAGCTTCAGCCCCACGTTGGGTGCCAGGGGCCCCAGCCAGCGGGGTCTTCAACAGGGACCTAAAGTGAAGGCTGGTGAATGAGAGGGACAATAGCCACAAAGAATAAAAGCAAGACAGGACATCTAATCAAGCTCCAATATTTTATTTTTCTCTCAAGGCATACATAGGTAGGCCAAGGGGTGTTGCAAGCAAGAAGTGACTTAAATATGGGGGTTGCAAGCAGGAAGGGACTTAATTATGAGCTGTTCGGCCAGCAGGAAATGTGGTTCTGAGGGTTATCTATCTACTCTTGTCTAACTGCCTAATTGCTTAACTAAAGTTCATTCACCTGATATCTGAGAGGAGGTTCTGGTATTTGTGAGAAGAGGTTCTGGTGTGCTAGGGAGACTCAAGCAAGTCCTAGATCTAAGAGGAGAGAAGCCTAAATGTGGCAGCATGTGTGTCAAGGGTGGCTTAGGCTTATGGTTCCTGACACAGATTCCAGGATCCTCTGCCTGTGATAGGGGCATTCAAACCTTTTATTCTACATGGTGCAGTCTGTAAGCCCATATGCACATGTGCAGGTGAGTCAATAAGAAGCAGATCATAAACTCCTCTCCCTCCTTCTACTCCCCCACCCCCTGGAAAGATGCCGTCCACAGGCCTGGTCACTCTTCTATTCCTTCCATGTCCTACTAAAACTCTGATAGTGGCTTTTCTTGTGCTGAGTAGCCTTTCTCACACAGTCACAGCACCACTTAGTGCCGCCACATTAAAACCAACAGATAGTTCTGTCCTACTTTAGCTTTAATAAAAACAAAAACAAAAACAAAAAATTCTCTTGTGGCTTCTACGACAGCTCTGTGTAATGATCTTCTAGACAATTTTCTTTTATTGCTGTCTTATATTTATCTTATATTTAGCATTTGAACTATTTGAAGTCGATTCTATTTTTACTGTGATACCTGAGTAAAATCTGTGTGTGGACATCTACTTCCACAAGCTATTGCTGTGAAGGGGAAAAATATTTTGCAAACCATTGCTTAGGCAATATGGCAAAATCAATTGACCAGGCATTAAAATATTTATTTTAGAAAAATTTTATATTTCACTGATTCTTATCTGTCATCATAAAAGTACCACATCCTTCTGAAGCTATTATTTTCAATACATTTTTGAAATACAGTTTCTTAAGATTGTTTTGAAATTCCAGAGTTCACATTTCCAATTAAATTATACTGTTAGGCAATTATCCCTAACTCTAATGACAAAATAGCAATATGTATAAATGCCATATTCTGTAGGTCTTTGAAGTATTTGAAGATTACCTATCTATCTCAAATATCTCTATATATACCTAGAAGACTTAACTAACATGGCTACGAGTATGATTATCAGAGATAACTAATTATTAATCTATTTTTAATTATTCATTACAATTTTAAAAGACCTATACAAACATAATACCTTAAACAAGAGTAGAAATATACATAGTATAACAAAATTAACTTTAAGTTTGTATCAATAGACTAAAATCTATATCAAGTTGTTGCTCTTTAGAAGTAAGTTCCTTAATCTACCCTTTCATATAATTATATCTATATCATATCCCCTTTTCTTCTTTAGAAAGAGATCACATTTATAATGAACCTGTTTTAAATAAAATTTTTGTTTTGTTTTGTTTTGTTTTGTTTTTTGTCCCACACCAGAGGGCTCTTCTGATTTGGGACATAAGAAGCTTTTAACTTTTTTTTTTTTTTAGCAATATGTCAGGGTTTAGAGAAGGAGTGAGCCAATTTCATCTCCAAAGCCAGCTTGATAATTTTGGGAAATTGGGTGTAGTTTCTCTTACTACTTCCTGCTGGAGGGGGGGTGCTGTATTTTATGGGGACATAAAGAAAATTTTAGGATTATGGAGTAGTTCATGAGGGTAAACCTCTGAGCCAGTTGCCTTGAAACCATTCTGGATGTTGGAGCATCTGGGCCATGGTGTCATCAGAGACCTTTCAGGTGGTCCTGGCTGATCAAACCTGATGTATCTTAATCTGGAACAAATCCATAGTCTCTGGCTTATCCCTTTCTTGTCATGGTGGCAGCTGGCGATGTCTCTCCACCCCAGCCTTCCACCTCCCAGAATTCTCTTCTCTCTTGTCCCGCCAATACTTCCTGCCTGGCCACTGGGCAAACAGCATTTTATTTATACAGAGCAATATCCACAACATTGCATTACTGCCCTTAAAAGTACATGCCAAACTAGACTTGATTGACTAATGACCACTGTGCCATCTAGTGTTCAACAAAACAGGGAGGTGGATGGAAACTGCTATAAAAAGTTCTGAGAAAAAAGAACAGGAGACATAGAGTATGAAATGACTGTGCTCATTTCAACAGGATTTAAATAGTCATGTCAAATCAAAAAACTAATGCCTGATTTCTAAAGGGGATATCTAATGTATGTTACCCTTCAGAAACACACAGTGTACTGATGTAGGACCCTGTTTCTTGTCATGTCATTCACAAATAGTACAAAGCTTAAAGATGAATTAAAGTCCTTCCAGGCTGATTGACTGAAAAGTAGATCTAGAGAAACACTTTGCCATGGCACACAGAGTACAGATTTGAACGTAAAACTAATTCAGTTGACCACTGACTATTTAATAGTTATCCTTGATGCTGTATGCATTCATTTTCTGCACTTACACTTCAGTTAAAGTAGGATTCATGTAATAAACAACAGTTAATTAGCTGAAGCTTTGAAGCTGGATAATCTTTAAAATATTCCTTCAGTGTGACAGTATTTATTTGCCACAGACTCCAAGTCTCCTAGTGCTCCTGTCAGTCTTAGATGCAGATGCCTCCCAGGATGATGGCCATTAGCACTTACAGATTGCCCCAGGAAATGTGCTACTTTTCTCCAGGGAGGCCAATTTAGCTCTCTACTACAGGGAGATACTGTGAAAGGAAGGAGAACAGTTGGTCCAGCAGATAGAACCTGCTTGCCTATGAATATAGATAGGGCTGAGAAGTCAACATGCAAACAGGACTTCCCTCACTATATTTCTTTCATTCTGTATTTTGGACAAATATGTTCCTCCTTAAAGCAACCCCTGAAGACTCCTCAGAAGTTGATTGCATTGTAAGCCACCTTTAAAAGTGGTCTGTTAAGCTTGTCTACGGATGTTGAAATTTTGCTCTCTAAGTTTCTATTAACCAAATGCACACTATACTTTTCCTAGAATAGAAATAGTTCTCTATCCTTTTTCCTCTCATATATACTTACATACAGTGTAGACTAAAACAGAATTTTTAATTCCTCTTCTTCAGCATTAGTGGTTTTCACTTCTTTTATATTCATTGAAGATTTTTTTTTATCTTTTCCATTTGGTTTTTAAAAATTGCTACTGTTTTAAACATTTACTCTCCTTACATTTGAAAAACGAGTCTCTACTCATTTGTACTACTCCAACTTTTATTAGTTGACAGGAAAATACAGCTTTCACCTCAGTAATATAAGAGACAGTTTATTCTGTAACCTCCTATGGTTACCCTATCCTAGAAATATCTCAAATTCTGGTGTATAATCAGTTTTGTGCAGTTCATAATGTAACAGAACAAATTCATACATATATCAGCATATTTTTCAAATATTTTCATTGTAATATCGGAGAAGGTATTTAAGGAAATAAATATTTTCAAGGATTAATTGTAAACTTTTTGTATCTTTATAGCACTGTGAGTGACTGCATTACTTACTAGCTCTCTTATGTAAAAGTATTTTAGGAAGGGAAGGAATGGCTTAATGGGTAAAATGCCTGCCATAAATGCATTAATTCTGAGCTTGATCCGCAGCACTCAGCTGTGCACAATGGTGTATGCTTGTATTTCTAAGAATACATGTCTATCATCCCAAAACTTTGGATACAGAGTTATGGGGATTCCTGGAGCACACTGAACAACTAGTTGATCAGTGATATCCAGGCTCAGAAAAACTGTCTCAAAATTAAGGTGGAAAGGTATTGAGGGACATGTTTAATGCTGACATCTGATTTTCACACACACACACACACACACACACACACACACACACACACACACACAAACACACTGATGGTTTATGCAGTGTTTACCTGGCACTAAAGGATGCAGGACTCAAGACAGGGACTTGGGATTGTTATCTTACCCTGGAAATGTCAGGCAATTTTGATGGTAAATTGCTATTTGCCAGAGAGATTCTTCACTTATCTCCTAGAACAGGATAAGATAAAGTGTGATATAAAATTTTAATTAGGCAGTTACTTCAGGTTTCTGCTGTGGAATCTAGCTTGAGAGTTACATCTTGTCACTGTGAACTCTCACTCAGAAGAGCTTAGGAGGAGAATGGAAAGGGTAGATGATCACAGGCTAGTTTCTTTAAAAAATAATAATTCTTAACAAAGACTACCTAACTTATACAGTTCATGAAGTTACTATTTAACAATATATAATTTAATTTTGTTCCTTGAATACACATGTATACATCAAAATTTACATGTGAGTGGAAATATAGTTCAGTAGTAGACAAATTGTCTTGCTTAAGTGAAATTATGAATGTATCCCTAAGATGTGAGAAAAGGATGCATGGTGAGTATTTTTCTCTACAGAATTCATTTTATTTTCTGCATGTACTAAGTAGAATGTTTAATTGTGATGGAATTAAGTTGTAAAGCAGTTCTTGTGACAAGGTTACTCTGTGTAGTTATGATGCCTGTTCTTTGATCTTGCTCTGTAGATCAGGCTGGCCTCAAACTCACAGATATGCCTGACTGTGTCTTCTGAGTGCTGGATTCAAAGGCATGCTCCACTACTGCCCATCTGAAGCACTATTTCTTAAAAGTTGAAGCATGTGTTAGTTTTGCGATATATGTTAAGAATTATAAAGTTCTTAAACTTAATTAAAATTGAAAAATAAGTTAACTTCATTGAAAATTATCATGTTATATACTATATACCATATTTTTCCTCCATCAGTGACAACTACTTTTTGAAAGAGTTCTTTATGGTAGATGATAATTTTCATTGTTACAATAACTTTAGAATCTTAATCCTAGACTCCTCTATCACTAGGCATGGAATTAGAAGCACAGTAATTCAAGAAAATGTTTCCTATTCAGTGCCTAGTGTTGAAAACCAACATGACAGCTGAGTACATTTCTCTCCTTTCAATACACTACAACTTCCCTAAAAGCCAATTGCAGTGTTGTGCTCCTGTCTGATACAGAGTCCACAGGATGTACATCATAATCCCTTGCTGCAGAACTTCCTGGGATTTACTGGAAGATGGCAGACAACACAGATACAGAAGTTCCTACCATTTTGCAACTTCCCCCAATGCCAAATAAAGATTCAACAACTGTGGTTGAAGTTTCTGTGATCTCAGATCATGACCATGGGTGCATTTTCTCTGTTTTCTGGTTTATTATTTCATTGTTTGTGTCAGAACTTTGCAATCATATGGATTTTACAACATCCATCTTTTCTTTTAAGGTTATTATCTTTAGACATGACTGTGCAAATGCCTCCTGAAGAGTTTTGCTTTTATAAAAAAATGAAAAGCACAGCGTTAATTTTGTGGCTAGTGAAGTCATCACCTCCATCAATCTGCCTTCTGTATTCAAAACAATAATTTCATTGCATTTTTCAGCAGGCATGAATGCATTTAGAAAAAGTAAAATAAAGAGCATGATTTTCTAAATAAAACATAGATGTCTAATATTCATTTTGCTGTTAGTTTTACTGTACTATATCTTTTTACCAAAATATATCTAAACAGATAAGTTAGATACAAAGTGTTATAGGAGATATTTGATTAAGTGCTATATAATTAATTATCAAGTATCCCATTTAAAACATATATGTGTGTGTGTGTGTGTGTGTGTGTGTGTGTGTGTGTGTGTGTGTGTGAATTTGTGTGAGTACCTTGGTGACATCAGATGAAAAGAATAACATCTGATTTAGGATCCTTTCTTTCCCTACACTCTATGACCTGGAGTCTAGGTATTCTATTTCTCTTAGCCACTGTCCAAGGGCTCTGTCAAAGCAACCTCCTACTTTCCTTTGGGCTGAACATTGTTTTTCTCATCTCTCTGCTGTATTCCAATATCATTGTCTTAAATCCTTCCTTCCTTCCTACTGAACTTGTCATGGACACATTAGAGTCTAGTACTTGATATCCTGAATATTAACTGGAATTTAATGCCAGGGGAAGGTTCCTCATTCATGGCACTGGCTCAGTCACTTTTATTTACTTGGCTTTCCCTGCAATTGTAGTACCAGTGTTGGAAAATCCCAAGAGACCACCAAGGAGCCTGTTTCCACTGCAAGCATACAAGAGTCTTTTTTATTTTCAGCTTCAAATCTGGACCACTACCCTATGGTCCAATGCATAACATGGTGGGAAATGTGGCAGTGTCCATGGGTTCTGGAGTTGGAGGGATTTTAAAGAAAAAAACACAAGGCAGGAATTACATGCCTTGGAATTTTTTGGGACTAGGTAAAAGGGATATGGATTGTGGTGATTTTTTTTAAAACTACTGGTCTAGACTTTTGGCATGAAACCACATTTGAGACTATTGAGTTAAACTTTAGGCACAGAACCACAACCTGCTGACAGGATATCTGGATATCTGCAAGGGCCATAAACTGTAGACAGGATGTCTGCAGGAGCATCTGGATCTTGTTAAACTTTACTGCCCTGTTTCTTAATTAGCTGTTTCTAGGTTATCTCTTTGAGTGGTCATGGCACATTCCTGAAGTTTTTCCTGGAACTGAGTACAGCCCTCAGTCACAAAGTGGTCTAAGATTGTGGCCCTTTCCTAAGATGGAGTTTGTAAGTCAACTCTAGGCCTTCATGTCGCCTTCACAGAATCACGCAATGAAGACTTCTTGCTTTCAGTCATTTATGCTGGACTGAATTCACCCTCTAGATTTCTTGATTGAAAATTTTTGTGGCTGTTGATGTTGTTTCCAGAGTAGTTTCCTAAAGCCATCCTAACCATCTGCTTTGAAACTGAAAGGTTCCATGGCCTCAGCAGCCTCATGGGTTTTGTTTGTTTGTTTTGACCAACGACATCTTTGATCACTAATTTGATGAGTGAAAAATCTGTGGTGATTCCCCTCTTCCTCAGAGTAATCTTCTTTTTGTAGAAGTAGGATGACAAGATAGAGGAACATAGGTACATGATCCCAATTTCTTCTTTTTTGACCACTGTTAGTTCTGGTTTCTCAGTTGATATTTTTTTTCTAGCAGCTAGAGTATAAGGCTCCATTTCTTTTGATTTATCTAGTTTTAAGCCCTCTCCAGAGTAGAGGGATCCAATTCATGCTTCCTTGTAAAGAAATAAGGAATTGTGGCCCATGTCATGTTTTCCAGCTGCTTCCTCTGCATAATAGTACTGCTGACAGTCAAAGTGGATACTATAAGGCTGTTTGTTATTTTATTCACAAACATAGAGGAAGAAGAATATATTGGCATGTGCACACACATTGGTCATATTTGGCTCTTAAATTTACTCAGTTGTCCTTGTGTTGTGATATTTGATCCTGACTGACTGTATGCATTACATTTCCATAAATATTTTTTCTATATTTGGTTCTATGGTTCATAAGCCTAGAAGAATCCCTTTAAGTTAAGTCACTAAGAGTTGTGACTCTGATTTTTTGATCTATCATTTCTCTATAAATTTTTACACTTTTGCTACTATAACTATCTTATCTCTTCAAGATAATCATATAGTATGGTGATTACAAAAGAAAGAAAAGGAAAAAGAAATTGTAATAGAAACTCTCCCTTGTACCTGTAATTCTTGTCATTGAAAAGTCAGTGCATACATGTATGATTATTTTCATATCTGACCACAATTATTACCATGTGTTATATAAAATTCCATATATTTGCAAAACAAGCCAAGTTTGGAATTCCACCCTTAAAATGAAAATATTAGAGATAACATTCTAGTAAATAGATCCTGGACAGCATTTTTCACAGACAGTTGGTGAATACTCTTATTTTGCATTACAGGAAGGACAACCACATACCCATTGCTGAGGAAATGAAGGAAGCAGAATATCTTAACATATCCAAACAAATTTCTTTTCTATAAACTTTCTTAGCGTAATTTATTTTGTGTTTTTTGTTTCTTTGGCTTAAATGTATGTTTGTTCATCACATATAAGTCTGGTGCCTAAGGAAGTCAGAAGAGGGTTTTTGATCCCTGTAATGGGAGCTATAGACTGTTGTAAACCATGATTTGGTTGATGGGAATCAAACACCAGTTCTCTGTAGGAACAACAATTTCTATTAACTAGTGAGCCATGGGTTTTGAACATGGATTTTCCATGTTCATTGAAGAATTCTTAAAATGTTCATCCTAATGTTGATGGCTTTAAGGCTTTTCTGATTTAATATTGGAGTATATCATATTTACTTCTTCAGTGGTGTTTTTACTTCAGTTTTCTTATCGTCAAAATTATCATCTCCATCCTCATCATATTTACCCATAATCATTTTTCTCTGCATAATGATCATCTCCACCATCACCCATAATATTCAGCTTGCTTTACACTTTTCAGTTGAACCATTTTGTATTTTCTTGGGCCACATCAATTTCCAGACATATTTAAGAGTTCTACACTCTCCTCATCTTAGTCTGTTAAATATGCATTTTCTGGGGCTAGAGATTGGCTCAGTGGTTAAGAGCATTGACTGTTCTTCCAGAGGACCTGGGTTCAATTCCTAGCACCCACATGACAGCACACAACTATCTGTAATTCCAGTTCCAGGGAACCTGACACCCATGACAAAACACCAATTCACATAAAATAAAAATAAATTAAAAAAAAATAAGCATTTTCTTCCACAGCTGCTAGGTGCCATCTAATAATATGCATAGGTCCTAACCATGATAACATGCAAGTAGTATAATGTGCATACAGCCAATGGAAACTTAAATGTATAGACACATTCATACTTGCAAGTGTTACTATAATTGGATAACCTTCATAATTCATTGACTTTGCCTCAAAGATCAATGTGTAAGTCATCTTTCTCCCAGGCCTAGAATTGATTGACAGTTCTTAAAATTAAGGTTATCATTACTATCACTTAAAAGTCATAATCTTTGCTATCCTATAATTTATGATAAAAAAAATAACTTTAAGTTTTATGGGATCCTGCCCATGCCCACCTAGTCTTCTGAGAGGTGGAGGCACACATGTCACTATGAGAGAAACTTGAAGGATGTAACTGCCAGCTGCTTGCTCTTCAGAACAGATATGCAGGAAAGATTCACAGAAGGGGTTTTATGTTATTTTAAAAATCATGTATTGATACAGAAAAAATCATGAGATCACCAAGATATCAGAAACCCGATAATCATATATTCTCGATGTATTATTATACTTCAAAAATGTTTACTCACTGCTTTACTTATCATTTTGGTTGTGCAAAGATTAAATACTTAACTAAAGTAATAAAAAAGTTGAATTATACTAATGATCTTTATGTTTACTCCCTTAAGATATAATTCTAAATTTTTCTTCCATTTATCTATTCTTTGGTTATTATTGGTGAGTGGTATGCATTTCATAATGCATGTATGGAGATTAGAAAAAAATTGATGGACTCAGTGTTTTCCTTCCTCCACATGGGTTCTGGGAATTGAACTGAGGTCATTTGAAGAGAAGTGCTTCAGTGAACAGAAGCAAGCCCCTTGACTTCCTGAACCATCTTATTACTGCAGTTTGAGATGGTTAAATGTCAGTTATAATCCGTGTGTGTGTGTGTGTGTGTGTGTGTGTGTGTGTGTGTGTGTATTTTCTAGTCAGGCATATTAAGGGCACTTGTTAGGCATCTAATAGGCACTTGTTATTATTTACTTTATTAGTATTTTTAAATTTTAATTCAACTTATACAAATATATCAAGTATTCATAATTATTGGATAATGAAAACAGTAATTTTTAGAGGGTAGAATACAACATGGACCAGTGGAAATTTTAGCCAAGAATGCCTTGGGTATCAGGGCATTGAAACTTACCAAAAGTTTGCACTAGGAAGCTTAACAGAATTTGCTCATGCTACTTTAGCTACAATGAAGGTGGTCTCCATTATTTTCAAAAATGAGAGAAAAGGAGGAGAAACTTCATCTTCAATGGTGAAGGCAGAAGATTGGTTGATTGTCAAGTCTGGGGTTATTAATGAGTGTGATGTTAATGATATCTATTCATTAGGGATTGTGTTAAGTGTTATTCTATGGAAGACAAACTTGGGGCGAAACTGGATCTCTATCAATCCTCCCAGTAAGGTAATATTGAAGGAAAAAAATCCACAAGGCCTAACACATAAGTAAAAAAATCTATGGGTGATCAATCACTGCTAAGAGAAAGTGAGTGAATTTTCACTATGGATAAGCCTTATGTTACTTTAAAATTACTCACACAGCTGTCCCATATTTTTACAAACCTTTTAACTACAATCATTGACAAGAATTTGTAGGCAGACTTTCTTTGGACCTCCAGCTCCCAAATAATGACATGGAGGATTCTTGTTAATTTTGAAAGCTTGGCCTTATCTTAGGCTTGCTCCCAACAAATTTTTATAACTTAAATTAACCTGTTGATATTGATCTACATTCTTCCATGTGACTCATTACCTCTCCTCAGTACCAAATGTATGACTTGCTCCATGTCTTGGTGTCAAATTCACTGCCTCTCTGATTCTTTCCTGAGTTCTTATCCCTGCCTGGAAGTTTCACCTATACGCTCCTGGCTAGTTATTGGCCATTCAGCTCTTTATTAAACTAATCCAATTCCCTTGTCAGAGATACATCTTCACAGTGTACAAAAAGATTATCCCACAACAAGAATTGGCACTACTTGGCTTCTTAATATGGTAATAATATACTCACCAAAATAAGCATGAGAGTTAAGGGTTAATTTCTTCATCCACTTTCAGGTAAGAGTCCATACCTCAGGGGAAGAAACAGGAACCATAGAAGGAAAACGTTTATGCATTTGTCCTCTCTAGTTTTCACAGGTTTCTTTGTTATGCATTCCAGGCTTACCTGCCCAAGAATGGTTCCACCCACAGAGTACTGGACACTTGCACATAAATCATCATTGAAGACAATTCTACAGACATACCCAAAAGACAATACAATGGAGGGGATTCTTAGCAGATGTTCCCCCAGATCATATGTATTCTTGTCTTGGTTGTGTCTAATTGACAGTAATATCTGACCAGTCTATCTTCTTAAAAAGGAAACCCAAGAAGCAACATGCACTTTTTCTTTAATTTTGTTGAGTCCAAAAATCTATTATAAATTCATGCTTTAACTTTTAAAATTGTTTCAATCCAAGATGGCCACTTAATATTTATCACTTTCAGTCATTTTATGCTTTAATTTTCAGTAAATTTAGAAAATTTACTTGTTATAATGACTGGTGGTTTGAATGAAAATGACCCCCAGTAGGTTCAGAGGTAGTGGCAGTGTTAGGAGTTGTGGCCTTGTTGGTGTAGGTAGGTATAGCCTTGGTGGAGGAAGTCTGTCATTATGGATAGATATGCTTTGATGTTTCATAAACACAAGTCAGTCTAGTACTTCACTCTTACTCTTTCTGTTGCCTACTAAGCCAAATGTAGAAATCTAGGCTTCTTCTCTAGCAACATGTGTGCCTGCATGCTGCCATGCTGCCATGTCATGATGATAATGGACTAAAACTAAACCAACAACAGTTAAATGTTTTCATTTATAAAAGTTGTCATGGTCATCGTACCATTTCATAGTAATAGAAGCCCTAACTAAGAGAATGGCATTTGATATGACATTTTTTTTACTTGAACAAGAATGCCCTTTTTAGTATGAAATACAGTATATATTTTAATAAATATTTTCTTTTCTAGTGCTTCCATAATTATTCATGTAACAAATCTACTTGTTATAATAGGCAGACAGTTTTGCTATGAATTCATGACATATTTAAAATTTCCATGAAGTTTTAATTATTTAACTTTTTCATTATTATTTGAAAATATACTCTTTTATATACAAAACTTTTATAATGTAATGAAGTAACAATTAATGTCAAGGTTTCTAATGGGATTTGCAGAGATATCTTGAGCATGATAGACATTTAAGATATCAAGGGTCACCAAAATCTGAGTTTCATTATATTCTATATGTGTTCATTTTTAGATATATTTATTTTATGTTGTAGTGTATGATTGTTCTGCTTGTATTTGTGTACCATGTATGAAAGTCCTCTATGGCCCTTTACTAAAGATCCATATTTATACATTCCAGCATTTGAGTACTAATCTTTATTGATCTTTTCCCTCATTACATTAGATGTAGTATTATAATGCTTTCTTCAGGAAATTGTTCTAATGTACAATAAAATTAATTTTTTATTATATCCTTGGTTGTAGCAATCATTTATGATGCAACATGTTTATATGTCTTGACTTTGAATTATTAGCTTGGTTGTTTTTATTTGAAAGATGTTTCAACATTTTTGATATTCATTGGTTTCCAGGTTCTGTTAGGGTTAATTTTAAACACTGGACACTTTTTAACAATTATGAACATTTGGTACATAGCTTCTAATTCTGTTATTAAATTTTAAAATCTCTATGTTGACAGAGGCAGTAGAAAAATAGATTTCTACAGTCTATGGATAGACTTGCACATAATTGACCTTAAGGGATCACATGGACTTTTTATAATGTACCATCAGATAGCAATTAATTTTAGTTTCTGAATTGAATGTGTGTTATTACTTAGGAACTCAATGACAATTTTCAAGCCTGGGGGATGTGGGTGTCAGAATATGCAGAGTATTTATTGTAGGCAGATAGATTTAGGGATAATTTGTTCACACTGTGTAAAGAATATGTAGATTCAGAAGATGCTACATGTGCTTCATGTCAAAGCTCCTTTCAGGACTTAGTTGCCTAGAATCAAATTCTTCCTTCCAAGAACATTCAAAGCTGGTGGCAATGACAGACAGAGATCACAACAGAGTTAAAGAGATTAGGATTTGCTAGGCAAGAAGTAACTTATAACAAGGACTAGGTTAGAGGTTTCAATGAATGGAAAATTATTAACCAATGAGGAAGACAAGCTAGAAAAGGTTTAAGATGGTCAGATATCCATGCATCTCTCTTAGGGTTCTCCTTGTTACCTAGCTTCTCTGGTGCTGTGGATTGTAATATGGTTATCCTTTGTTTTACATCTAATATCCACATATAAATGAGTACATACCATGTTTGTCTTTTGGGGTCTGGATTACCTCACTCAGGATGATTTTTTTCTAGTTCCATCCATTTGCCTGGAAATTTCACACTGTCACTGTTTTTACGGCTGATGTCGCTGTTTTTACATACTCCATTGTATAAACATGCCACATTTACCTTGTCCAGCTTCCCATTTTTTACTTTCTTGCTTTGTAAATTTTATTTTTATTTTTTCCTTATATGCTTACTTGTTTTTCTTTTTTTTTCCTTTTGGATATATAATTGAATTTTAGCAGAGCTGTCTACACTGATATGTAGAGATTTACAAGTATTCCACAGTAACAATTTGGTAGTCACAGTGCATTCTCTTAGCTGCAATTTGTCTTTGGGACTTATTTGCATTCTCTTGTATGACAGAGGCTGGATTTTTGTTTGTTTTATGCTGTTTTTTGAGCAATGCTAAACTTTAGATTTTTCAAAAACAATAGAAATCTATTAAAAATCCTATATTATAAATTATGGAGTAATAAAATAGATGTGATTTTTGAAGGAAAAAAATGGTCAGATATCACAAGTGAAATGAAAGAGTATAAGAAAGCTAATCCTACATTGAAAAATATGTCCGGGAGTTTTATTAAATCAGGTTGCCAATGTTTGTAGATGTAATCATCTTATTAAATAAGAAACACAGAACCAATTGCAGAGTTAAAAACCACGAGGTCAGAGAAAGAGTGGAAAACCTTACCCTTCACTGCTTCTGCTGTCCTTCCTCTTTGCAAGAGACCTATTTCTGTGTGTCCTGTCTTTTTTTATAGACTTTCTGTTCTGTTTTCTCATTGGTTATAAACCCAGCCACATGACCTCCTTGTCACTGCCTGTTTGTACAGACCTCCAGGTCTTCTATGGTTGGTATTGAGATTAAAGGCGTGTGTCTGCCATGCTGGCTGTGTCCTTGAACACACAGGGATCTACCTAGCTCTGCCTCCCAATTGCTGGGATTAAACGTGTGCACCAGTACCGCCCAGCTTCTGCTCTGGCTTCCTCCAACCTCAAGGCAACTTTATTAACATACAAATAAAATCACATTTCAATACAAATAAAATATCACTATAAATGTTCTTACTAAATTGTGATTTATAATAAATTATGTGATAGTGAATTGTGATATTGTC
Organism: Onychomys torridus; assembly: GCF_903995425.1. NCBI lineage: Eukaryota > Metazoa > Chordata > Mammalia > Rodentia > Cricetidae > Onychomys > Onychomys torridus. The sequence goes on from NW_023411202.1 coordinate 237,394, forward strand.
CCCTTGATAAAGCACTTATATAGGATGCACAAAGATTTGAATTTGAATCTCACATAAACACAAGTGAGATGGTGCACAATAGTGACCAGTGCATTCAGACAGTAGAAGCAAGAAGAATGAGAAAACAGTAAGTAAATCATCCTTCATATTCCCAAATAGTGCATCCCTGAATCCTTTAATTTCATTTTAAGATCCAATAATTCTATAGTTCTGGTACTGTTCCAAATATGGATATTAACTCACTCACCTTGCATAGGTCCACATAATTGCCCTTCTATATACAGATATAATAATAAGTAAATAAGCAGAAAATCTACATCCTAGCACGTCTTTATTTTCTTCTGTATTTTCTTTTTTTTTTTTTAAGTTAAGGGATGGGCTGGAAAGATAGCTCAGGGGTTAAGAGCACTGACTGCTCTTCCAGAGGTCCTGAGTTCAATTCTCAGTAACCACATGATGGCTCACAACCATCTGTAATGAGATCTGGCGCCCTCTTCTGTATACAGAATGAATAAATAAACCTTTTTTAAAAAAAGTTTAGAATAAGGAATTTTTTATTCATTTTACATACCAGTCACAGATACCCCTCTCCTCCCTCCTCCTGTTCTTCCTGTCTCCCACCACCAAACTCGCCCCCCATTTTCTGGATTGGAGCACGTCTTTTTTAAGAGCATAATTAAAGAAATTTCAACACTGAAAGATCTCCCAACAGTTTTATAAAAAAACAAAAAAACAAAAAAACAAAAACAAAAACAAAAAAAAAACAAAAACAAAAAAACAAAAAAAAAAACAATTATTACGTTCATACTAAGGTTTTCAGTTTACCTGAACACATTTGAAATTTTAAAAATAAAAATAATCAAGTAATATCTCGTTAATGTAGAATGTTTTAAATGCAGTATCTTTGAATCATTATTGATTTTTCCTGCCAGTGTTTCAAATGTCTAGTGTTTTTACACCTTCTCTACTTTGGGTTACATTTTTCCTAAGCAGCTTTTCACTACTGTATATAGAAAGCAAACGGTGAGTTAAGATTAAATAATACACGTTGACCGCAGAAATGCTTAGAATTTGTTCCTGGCCAATTTAATCAGGGGATTGTGACGCCCCTCCTTTACCATACGGACAATACGAAAGCTTAAAGCTCATGGCTGCCTATCTGATGTCATTAGGTTCAGAAAAGATTGAGTCCCTGCAGCCTGGCAAACATGTACGCATGCGTGATTACAGGGTTGTACTGGCTCACTAGCGCAGGCTGGGGGTTGGGAGTGTGATAGTGAAATCAGCGCAGGAGCAGTCCTGCTCAGAGGAGAGGAAGCCACAGACGCCTGCCGCTTCCACCTGAGGAATGGTCAGCGAGACAATGCAGCAGCCAAGGTCAGCTCCCTTTGGGCCCTGTTGTGTCTTTCAAAGGTGGACTTTCTCTCTCTCTCTCTCTCTCTCTCTCTCTCTCTCTCTCTCTCTCTCTCTCTCTCTTTTCATGTTAAAGGTTGGGAATTTGTATGGATTGGAAAATTATTGTATAGATCTAAAAATCTTTGGCTCTGAGGAATCACGTCAGAAATCTATCCTGTTAGGACCTGGCTTCCTTTGTCCTATCCTCTGTTGTATTAGCTGTAAAGTGCTCCTCCCAATGATCCCTCAATCTGTCCTGTCACTTCGGCTCAATTCGCTTCCTGGATGAGCATTTCCATTTCAAAGCTTAGGCAGTATTGTGGAATATCGTTGTGCGGGAATATGGGCACTGATCAAACCAAAAGGAACAATTGTGATGTAGGTGTGTCCTAATGGAAGTTAAATTGGGTGTCTTCTTTGCATCGGGAGGGTATGAAAAGATGAAAGCGGGTGAAAAATTAACATATAGATTAACAGTGGAGTGGGAGGTCCAATAGACCACAGTCATTTAGACCTGCGGGTTCTGAATGGTTGGAAAAAATAGGTAGTATGAGTTCTGACACTAAGATAGTTATAATAAAGAAAGGGGTTTCCAAAGTGGCTGTAAGAAAGGACGACAGCGTAAAGAGAGAGAGAGGAGAGAGAGAGAGAGAGAGAGAGAGAGAGAGAGAGAGAGAGAGAGAGAGAGAGGAGAGAGACAGAGAGACAGAGAGACAGAGAGACAGAGAGAGAGAGGGGAGGGGGGAGACACGGAGAGACGGAGAGAGAGGGAATGTGTCCAGATTAGGGTCAGAAGTGAGTGAGTATGTCAGCAAAAAGGCCAGTGTGTGAATGTCTGTTGCATACAGCGGTACAGTCTATATAGTAGTAATGCATTATAAACACATTTTTCTATGATATTGTAAATTGATTTTATTTGAACATTGTGGACTTGCTTCAGTGTCTTTCTTTTTTCTTTCTTTTTTTTTTTTAACTAATTCTATCAAAAAAAATGAACTGTTGATTTGGGAGATATTTGATTTGGATATGCTATCTGTTTTACCTTTTCTGATCACCTATGTTGAATGAAGTTTAAAAGATATGCATATGACATAAGGAACATATAAGTCCACAGGAGCATGTCTTTTCCTTTTTGGAATTATATTTTGTTCATTTCAAAATGGTGTGTAGATTTAAGATTTTAAAAGGATTTTCCAAAATGCAATGGAGTAGTAACCCATGCCAGCACCTCTCTCAGGTTTTCCACACATTGTTACTTCTCCAGAGCTGCTAATTAACACAGATACAGCACAGTAGTAATATACCAGACTGTTTTTGTGTAGCTTAACTTGAAATTTAGGATGGTGTTACTTCCTGCTGCTTTTAATTATCCTTTTTTGCTATAGTGAGGTGTGTGTGTGTGTGTGTGTGTGTGTGTGTGTGTGTGTGTTTCTATATAAAGTTACAATTACATTTTTAAATGTGTGTGAAGGATTTTGTTGGAGATTACATTGAATAAGAGAATTGCTTTTGGTAGAGTGGCCATTTTCATAATAATAGCCATTGGAATCCTTGACCTTGGGAGGCATTTCAGACTCTGGTTTCTTCTTAAATTTAGTTTTCCAATTTCTTCAATTTTCACTGCAGACTAACATTTTTCTACATGTATCTATCTATCTATCTATCTATCTATCTATCTATCTATCTATCTCTATGTGTGTGTATTATAACAAAATTGTTATATGTTTCATGTAACATAATGTGTTATACATAATTTATGTATAGTAAATATTGTTGTTTCTATGATTTCTTTCTCAATTTCTCAACATGCCTGTAATTTAGAAAACCTACTGAATTTTGGATGTTAATTTTTTACAATATGATTTTTTGAATGTACTTATCAGCATTAAAATGTTTCTGATGCCATATTTAGGAATTTTTACATAGAGAATTATATCTTATTCAAATGTGGGTACTTTGACTTCTGCCTTTCGCATTTGTAGCAGTTTTTCTTTTTTCAGGGACTTAAAGTTCTTGTCATATAGGTCCTTCACATGCTTAGTTAGTGTAACCCCAGGGTATTTTATATCATGTGTGGCTATTGTAAAGGGTGATGTATCTCTGATTTCCTTCTCAGCCTGTTTGTCTACTGTATATAGGAGGGCTACTGATTTTTTTGAGTTGATCTTGTATCCTGCAATGTTGCTGAAGGTTTTTATTAGCTGTATCAGTTCCTTGGTTGAATTTTGGGGGTCACTCTTGTAGCAGCTTTTTATCCTTCAGTCTTCTTACTGCCCTAAGACTTCTAATGCTGTACTGAAAAGGAGGGAAAAGAGTGAATATCCTTATTCTGGTCCTAATTTTAAGGAAAACCCTTTGAGTTTCTCTTCATATAGTATGACACTGGCTCTGGGCTTCTTGTGAGGCAGCATGGTGTCTGTATTCATGACCACATTTCTAAAGAAAAATGATACTTGTTCCCTGGCAGCCATCAGTGCCAGTAAGTCCTAGGGTTAAAGCTTTGAGAGCCCCTCCATCCCCCTTGCTTGAGTTTGTACTGGTTCTCATGAGGATTATACATGTAATCGAAACCATGGAGGTTGTGTTGGCAACAGCCATGCTGTGTGTATGGGACAAAGTTTCCCAGCATTCCCCCTCACACCCCAGCTCTTTTTTCTTTCCACTCCTTTTTCCTTTATACCCTTGAAACCTGGAGGGAAGTGATTTAACTATCTCATCTTTGACTGAGGACTCACAGTTGCTTATTCTGAGTGCTTTAAGTAGTTATCATCTAAGCATTAGTGATCACCATCTGCCATAAGATTCTTGTCTAAGCCGGGCAGTGGCAGTACACACCTTTAATCCTAGAATTTAGGATGCAGAGGCAGGCAGATCACTGTGAGTTCAAGAACAGCCTGGTTGACAGAGCTAGTTTTGGTACAGCCAAAGTTCAACAAAGAAACTCTGTCTCAAAAACAAAAACAAATATTGTCTAACCAAGATTGACCAGCACAAATTCATGAATATAAACACATATATATTTAAGAGGGAATTAGACAAAAATGGCCATATAGAAAAATAACATCAATGGGTTCTCTGCTAGGACCTACAGCATCCCTAGTCATGATTTTTGATCATACTTTTCAGTGACATGCCTGCATTCCCTCCTGTGGAGGAGGTCTCAATTCCAATCAAGAGTGTAGTTGGTTACTCTCAGCATGGTCTTGACATTATTGTACTGTGGTTATATTTTGCCTGGCAGGTTATTATTGTAGCATACAAGGTTAAGCCAAGGATCAATAAATAATTATCTTTCTTCTTGTCCAGAGTCTACAAAGCACTTTCTGGCACTCTGCAAGCTAGCCACAGGGTGAATATCATGGTTAGCTCAAGGTTAATTTCTCCATGTCCAGCAAAGAAATATGTGATGTTTTCAAACACATTACATTACCATAAAGTGTTGAGAGGCAACCAAAAACAATTACAATAGCCTATGTAGTTTTAGATACTTTCTGCAATTATCTAATCAATAACTTCTAAAAGAGTAATACTTGTCTGTCACTAAGATTTTTATTTAATAACTCATGCCATTTAGGAGTAATGATTTAAAAAATGTTAGCTATTTCTGTTTGAACGACGTGTGTGTGTGTGTGTGTGTGTGTGTGTTACATAAGGATTATTCATACATCTTTAGTTTTGGTTTGCACAACCCATTTGCCTCCTGCCCACCTGATGCCCATTTCTACTCACATATTTAGCTTCCAGTGCTGGTTCTATGATATTTTACATCACATCTACTCTAATATTCTTACATATTATTGTTTGAACTAGTATATAAACAATTGTATATGTTCACATGTATCTTGTTCATACACATTTCATTTTGGATAAACCTCATTTACCATACTATCCACTACACCACTCACTTTAATCCATCTGCTTCCAAAACTTCCCTCTCTACTTTGATTTCTCAAGTATACTATCACTCTGTTCTTAATGCATCTCTCTCTGCCAATGACAGGTTTCTAATTTTCTATTTTCTGCATGGGCTTCATATACCCACATAAAACAAGAGAATTTAAGTAGGACCCTCGTGTGAGTGAGAACATGAAATGTTTAACCTCTGGATTTTGGGTGGTATCATTCAGTGGGGTTGTTTTTTGTTTTGTTTTGTTTTTTCTGTTTCCATCTATTAACCAAAAAATTTCATAAATTAATTTTCTTTGCAGCTAAACATTGTTCTATTGTGTATATCTATCATATACATTTTAAAAACATTGTTGTATGAATTATTAGAATGTGTCTGTATATGTGTGGGTATGTGTTGTGTGCATGTGCATTATTAGCACCCATGTGAAGTCAGAGGACCATCTTAAGGAGGATATTTTCTCATTCTACTGTTTGTGATCTGAGTATTGCACATTTACCCTACTCAGCCATCTTTTTGGAGAGAAGGGGGGAATCTTATTTTATTTTTTTATCTTTATTTTTATTGAGAAATTTTTATTCATTTTACATACCAACCACAGATCTCCCTCTCATCTGTCCTTCAGCTCTCCTTCCACCTCCCTCCCCAAACCACTCTCCATCCCCTCCTCCAAGAAAGTAAGGCCTCCCATGGAGAGTCAGCAAAGCCTGGTACATTTAGTTGAGGCAGGTCCAATCTCCTTCCCTCTGTATCAAGGCTGTGCAAGGTGTCTCACCATAAGTAATAGACTCCAAACAGACCAACGTACACAACTGTCTTACTTATGTGAGAGGGCTTATAGTCCAATTCTATGTAGGCTCCACAGATGTTGGTCTAAGGTTTTTGAGTTCTTACTAGCATGGTTTGGTTGTCTCTGTATATTTATCCATCATGATCTTGATGCTCCTTACTCATAGAATCCTTCTTCCCTCTCTTCGACTGGACTCCTGGAGTTCAGCCTGGTGCTTGGCTGTGGACCTCTGTATCTGCTTCCATCAGTTACTGGATGAAGGCTCTATGATAACATTTAGGGTATTCACCAATCTGATTACCAGGGTAGGCCAGTACAGGCACCCTCTCCACTATTGCTAGTCTAAACTGGGGGCAAGAAGGTGAGCAATAGAGGGTCAGGGATGGGGGATGAGAACAAAGGGAACAGCATGGTCAAGATGGGCAGGGACAGAGTGGGAGAGCAATGAAAGACATCATGATAGAGGGAGACATCCTGGAGATAGGGAAAAACCTGGTGCTAGGGAAGTTCCCAGAGATCTTATTGTCATATACAGACTATTTATATGTGTTGGAATCATAGTGTAATCATTATATATGTATAATGGATTGATATCTAAGCAGGGTTGTTAGCAGTCACATCTTCTGAAAGATTTGTAAACTCTTTGGGTTGATACACTTTAATTTACTCACCAATTGTGGTTGTTGGTATAGAAAGCAGAAAGGTTGCATCTTCAAATGCAATCAGAAAGCAGAAAGCTTAGATGATGAGCAGTCAGCAGGGAGAGGGAACTGAAAGCAACACAGGTCCCAAACTCATGCCCTGTGATGTACTTCCTCCAGAAATGCTACAACACCTAAAGCCCATCAAACATAGCCACCTAGGAACCAAGTATTCAAAAACCAGAATCTGTGGGGAACATTTCTTATACAAGCTATCACAGCTACTCTCTAGCCTGCCATGCCTACCAATAAGTTCAACCACTCTCACAGGTTCCAGGAAAGTAACAAGGAACATGCCTTTCCATTGACCAATCTGACCACAGAAAAAGCCTGGGGCTAGGCAAATAATATCTTCCTGCAGCATGTCTTGCTGTAGGAGAGAAAAATGTACACTGAGATCTCTGAGGAAGATATTTGCCTATCCATAGTACAAATTTAATATGTAAGACAATTTTTCAAAAGATAATATTTTTATTAGGCAACCCTGGGTAATCTGAACTCACTATGTAGACCCGGGTGTATGCTTTAACTCACAGATAGCCTCCTCTGTCTTTCTCACAATGGGACTAAAGACATGTGTCGCCAGACCAAGTCTCAAACTTAATCTTTATCACCAGCATTGTTTATCCTTTATGTCTCTTATAAACTGCTACACAAGCTCTAAAATAGACCAGAAGCTTACTAGGACAGCATGTGACTTTCTGGTCATGTTTTCTTTGGGCATTCGATGCTTAGAACAAGCCTTAGCACATTCACTGATGAATGAATGCAGGCAGACATTTGGTCTCCTTGGCATAGCCCCTGCTTCCTTATCAGTTGTTTTGGAACTTTATGAGCCTAATTCCCATGGTAGTCGAAACTCTTTCAACGTGATCTCACATATCTGCAGCTCACTTAATAATGCTTATTCTCCCTCCATTGTTTTGTACTCCCTGATATTCATAAGGACGTCAAATACCACCTTCCATATGCTCAGTTACTGCAGTAATACTTGTCCTTCTGTTGTGTTCCATACCTGATACTCATGGAGACCTCATACACCAATAACTAAGTGTCTCTAAAGGCTCCTATGAAGGTGAGAGTAGTTTGCCACAGGCAATGAAGGTTGTTTCTTAAAGAGAGATGAGTGGTATATGACTTAGTTTCTTCATTTCCATAACACTCAGACCATATCCATTCCTGTGACACATAGCATAATGACTCAGAATTTAAGGGACTTTTCATTTCATGGCTAGAAGTCCTCCCAGTGGGGGCATAGTAGTGCATGTTTTTAATCATCTCACTTGGAAGTCAGAGTCAGGGATCTCTTGAAGTCAAAGGTTTGCTTGGTCTATATAGCTAGCTACAGACCAGCCACAGCTACAAAGTAACCCCTGTCTCAAAGCATCAAAAACATCAACAAAATGTCTTTATCAACTTCAGCAGTTCTGATGCTAAATATTCATTAATTGTCACCGTTTCCTGTAGTGGGCTATTACTAGACCCCTGTCTTAATAATAAATTATAGATTTTCTCTTTTAGTATATTAACACTTGAAGCTGAAAAGAATTTTTACGATTTCTAACTCACTTCTCCCTTTTCAGTCTCTGATTCTTTACATGGGTTGTATGTCTTCCGCACTGAGAAAGTGATTTTAGCACAACTAGAACTTTTATATCCTTATCCTTGTATCTTGACAGCTATATAAAAAAGCAAAAACCCAGGTATGGTAATACCCACATTTAATCCCAGAGGCAGACTCAAAGGCAGAGGCAGTTGGGTTTCTCTGCATTTGAGGGCAGCCCAGGCTACACAACTACATATAGCTTCAGGTCATATGGGAATACATGGCAATGCTCTGTCTCAAAAAGACACAAGTCATTATAGCCCATTTTCCACTTTTGGTACTGAATAGCTGCCATAACTTGCAAAGGACATTAACCTGTATATGCTACTTTTTTTTTTCTTTCCTGTTTTTTTCTTTTGGTTTTTCGAGACAGGGTTTCTCTGTGTAGCTTTGGGCCTTTCCTGGAACTCACTCTGTAGCCTGGGCTGGCCTCAAACTCACAGAGATCTGTCTGGCTCTGCCTCCCAAGTGATGGGATTAAAGCGTGTGCCACCACCACCTGGCCGTATATGCTACTTTCATGAATCACAATATAAACTTTAGTTCACCAATCTTTTTAGGGAGAGTTCTATATTTACAACTTTGGATCTATTAATTTAGGAGGCATTTCTGTCTATTCCATGAAGGGCAGATACTGATATTTCCCTTAGAAGATTACGTTCTCAGATAGTTTCAATATAATAAAATGTCATCTCAGCCATATAACATGCTACTGCCGTTATGGCAATGGTCCATATCATCGCTTAGTATTTGGTGGAATATAGCCATCAAAATTTGGCCCATAGTCATGCTATTTTTCAGACACATCAGACCTGATTGCATAATTATCTCCCATATAGAGGCAACTCCTTACCAACTGATCTTTGATAGTATCAGTCACTGTTCATGCACAGATTTTGTTGCATGACATTCTGTGTGCAGTAATTTATGTTTAAATTTTCCTCACTATATACTCAATAAGTATCATTTTATACAATTAAGATTTATTCATGTTATTTCAAATATCAGAATTTTGTTCTTTTCCCATGTGGAGGGTGTGCGGGAATCAAATTAAATTAGTTTGTAAGGAGGTGGGCAGGATCTGAAATAATAGGGGGAGGGAAAGAATATGATCAAAATGTATAGTGTGACCAAAACAATGCTGAAGAAGTATACCAGTGGAACTGCTAAACTAGATGGCGAGAACCCCATGAGCCTAAAGATTCTAGGCAACAGTGGAAAGCTGGGAGCATGACAGGTGGTTTTCCCCAGGGAAGAGCACAACAATTGGTTGTCCAGTAGCTAATGGCCAGCCCTGAAAATATACATGCAAGTAACATTATACAGACAGGACAGGTTGTATTTAGGAATATATATATTCATATATATATGCATACAACAACTATTGGGGGAAAAGAGGTCATTAATTTTAGAAGAGTGTGGAAGGGTATTTGGAAGGTTTTGAAGGGAAGGAATGGAACAATGTAACTATCCTGACTGTCCTGGAACAATCTCTGTAGACCAAGCTGACCTCAAACTCACAGAGATCTGATTGCCTCTGCCTTCCAAGTGATGGGATTAAAGGCATGTTTCACTAATGCCTAGTGGGAAAATATAAGTTTTTAAATAAATTTAGTGCTCTTCACTAAGTCCTGATTATCAATTTTTATAGATAAAATCCAAGGTTTGGCTCATGTTAATTAGGAACTCGACAAACTTTGCAGTGGAACCTCACAGGGCACACTAACTGCATATGAGAGTAGGATCCGTGCCCAGCAGTGGATAGAAAACACAAAATATATTCAAGGGTACTTTTGTACTTTTATTCTGGTGTTGCTTTGCTTTAGCATTTTTGGTCTTACTGCTTTTGCTTATATATTCTGCTTTCTGATTTTGTATTTTTTAAACGGGTTGTGTCTGCATGTGTGTGTATGTTTCTTTTGTTTTCTTTATTCTGGTTTGTTATATTCATCTGATTTTTGTTTCAAAAAGTAAGATAGAATGAAAGTATCTGGAGTTGAGTAGGTGGGGATTTGAGGAAAATGTTGGAAGAATTTGGAGAGTAGTAATTCTGGTCAGAATATATTACATCAAAATTAATTTTAATTATATATATGTTTTTATGGCATATATATATATATATATATATATATATATATATTACTTCCTTCTCATCTGGGATATATCAAGTACTTCTATCCATCTGCTAAGTCTGTTTCAAAAGATCAAGAGAAAAATCTTTGTATTTCATTTTTCACATTGCAACCTTTTCTCACCTTCTGAGATAACATCCATTATCATTTCAGCAAAGCTGGATGATAATCATCTTCCACTACAAATACAATTAGGTTGCACAAGTAACAATGAATTACTACTCTGAAAATGTTTCTAATAAATTTCATTCTTTTGTCTCAAGACAGTGAGAGGTAAATCTCTAACAAGAGCGCCTAAGATTCGAGTCCAGTATCCGCTGCCGCCCCTTCAGTCTTCTAAAACACTGACACGGTGCTGCCCTTTTCCTGCTACCTCTTGAAACATTCTTGCCAGTAGTGGCGGAAGCAGAAGTCAATTACCCACTACTTGCTGTCTCAAGAAGCTCCAGATGGCGTCTTCCGTGGGCAACGTGGCCGACAGCACAGGCTTAGCTGAGTTGGCACATCGAGAATATCAGGCAGGAGATTTTGAGGCAGCTGAGAGACACTGCATGGAGCTCTGGAGACAAGAGCCTGAAAATATTGATGTCCTTTTATTACTATCATCTATACACTTCCAGTGTCGAAGGCTAGACAGATCTGCTCACTTTAACACCTTGGCAATTAAACAGAATCCTCTTCTAGCAGAAGCCTATTCGAATATGGGGAATGTGTACAAGGAAAGAGGGCAGTTGCAGGAAGCAGTTGAACATTATCGACATGCCTTGCGGCTCAAGCCTGATTTCATTGATGGCTATATTAATCTGGCATCAGCCTTGGTAGCAGCAGGTGACATGGAAGGAGCAGTACCAGCTTATGCCTCAGCTCTTCAGTACAATCCTGATTTGTACTGTATTCGCAGTGACCTGGGGAACCTGCTCAAAGCTCTGGGTCGCTTGGAAGAAGCCAAGGCATGTTATTTGAAAGCAATTGAGACACAACCAAACTTTGCAGTAGCCTGGAGTAATCTCGGCTGTGTTTTCAATGCACAGGGGGAGATTTGGCTGGCAATTCATCACTTTGAAAAGGCTGTTACCCTTGATCCAAATTTCCTGGATGCTTATATCAATTTAGGAAATGTTTTGAAAGAAGCACGCATTTTTGACAGAGCCATGGCAGCTTATCTTCGTGCCTTAAGTTTGAGCCCAAATCACGTGGTAGTGCACGGCAACCTGGCTTGTGTGTACTATGAGCAAGGCCTAATAGCCCTGGCCATCGATACCGGCAGGCGAGCTATAGAACTGCAGCCACATTTCCCGGATGCTTATTGCAACCTAGCAAATGCTCTCAAAGAGAAAGGCAGTGTTGCTGAAGCAGAAGAATGTTATAACACAGCTCTTCGTCTGTGTCCTACCCATGCAGACTCTTTGAATAACCTCGCCAATGTCAAACGGGAACAGGGCAATATTGAAGAGGCTGTCCGCCTATATCGCCAAGCATTAGAAGTCTTCCCAGAGTTTGCTGCTGCACATTCCAATTTAGCAAGTGTATTGCAACAACAGGGCAAGCTGCAGGAAGCATTGATGCATTATAAGGAAGCCATAAGAATCAGTCCAACATTTGCTGATGCTTATTCTAATATGGGAAACACTCTAAAGGAGATGCAGGATGTTCAGGGAGCCTTGCAGTGTTATACTCGGGCCATCCAGATTAATCCTGCCTTTGCAGATGCACACAGCAATCTGGCTTTCATTCACAAGGATTCGGGGAATATCTCAGAAGCAATAGCTTCTTACAACACAGCTCTGAAATTTAAGCCTGACTTTCCTGATGCCTATTGTAACTTGGCTCATTGCCTACAAATTATCTGTGATTGGACAGATTATGATGAGCGAATGAAGAAACTGGTTAGTATTGTAGCTGAGCAGCTGGAGAAGAATAGACTGCCTTCTGTGCATCCTCATCACAGTATGCTATACCCTCTTTCTCATGGCTTCAGGAAGGCTATTGCAGAGAAGCATGGGAATCTCTGCTTGGATAAGATTAATGTCCTTCATAAACCACCATATGAACATCCAAAAGACTTGAAGCTCAGTAATGGAAGATTGCGTATAGGATATGTGAGTTCCGACTTTGGGAATCATCCTACTTCTCACCTTATGCAGTCTATTCCAGGCATGCACAATTCTGACAAATTTGAGGTATTCTGCTATGCTCTGAGCCCAGATGATGGTACAAACTTCCGAGTGAAGGTGATGGCAGAAGCCAACCACTTCATTGATCTCTCTCAGATTCCATGCAATGGAAAAGCAGCTGACCGCATTCACCAGGATGGAATTCACATCCTTGTAAATATGAATGGGTATACCAAGGGTGCTCGAAATGAGCTCTTTGCTCTCAGGCCAGCTCCTATTCAGGCAATGTGGCTGGGATACCCTGGGACTAGTGGTGCACTGTTCATGGATTATATCATCACTGATCAGGAAACTTCCCCAGCTGAAGTTGCAGAGCAGTATTCTGAGAAACTGGCTTACATGCCCCATACTTTTTTTATTGGTGATCATGCTAATATGTTTCCTCACCTGAAGAACAAAGCAGTCATCAATTTTAAATCCAATGGGCACATTTATGACAACCGGATAGTTCTGAATGGCATCGATCTCAAAGCATTTCTTGATGGTCTACCAGATGTGAAGATTGTCAAGATGAAATGTCCTGATGGAGGTGACAATTCGGACACCAGTAACACAGCTCTTAATCTGCCTGTCATTCCCATGAATACAATTACAGAAGCAGTTATTGAAATGATTCACAGAGGACAGATTCAGATAACAATTAATGGATTCAGTGTTAGCAATGGACTGGCAACTACACAGATCAATAATAAGGCTGCAACCGGAGAGGAAGTTCCTCGTACCATTATTGTAACCACCCGTTCCCAGTACGGGCTACCAGAAGATGCCATTGTGTACTGTAACTTTAATCAACTATATAAAATTGACCCCTCTACCCTGAAGATGTGGGCAAATATTCTGAAACGTGTACCTAATAGCATGCTCTGGCTGTTGCGTTTTCCAGCAGTAGGAGAATCCAATATTCAACAATATGCACAAAATATGGGCCTTCCCCAGAACCGTATCATTTTTTCACCAGTGGCTCCTAAGGAGGAGCATGTCAGGAGAGGTCAACTGGCTGATGTCTGCCTGGACACTCCCTTGTGTAATGGGCACACCACAGGGATGGATGTTCTCTGGGCAGGAACACCCATGGTGACAATGCCAGGAGAGACTCTTGCCTCTCGAGTTGCAGCTTCTCAGCTTACTTGCCTAGGATGTCTTGAGCTCATTGCTAAAAACAGACAAGAATATGAAGACATAGCTGTAAAACTGGGAACAGATCTAGAATATCTACAGAAAATTCGTAGCAAAGTCTGGAAACAGAGAATATCTAGCCCTCTGTTCAACACCAAACAATACACAGTGGAATTAGAGCGACTGTATCTGAAGATGTGGGAGCATTATGCAGCTGGAAACAAACCTGACCACATGATTAAGCCTATTGAAGTCACTGAGTCAGCCTGAATAAAGACTGTGCACAGGACAATTACCCCTATACCTGAGCCTCAACCTTCTGGGGGAAAGGGAACTAGATAACATGCTTTGTGTTTATCTGTGCAGCACTGTGTTGCAGGTGGGTGATATATAATGATAATAGAATAGCACAGCCACACTTGCTTCTTGCGTAAGGAGAGACGAGATAAGAAACTGCTATTCCAAAAGGAATTTCTGTAGAGTGTTGCACCAAGCAGGTGGTGCAGAGGTCTGGAAGGTCTGGTCTCCCTTGATCTTCCATGGGATGCTTAATGTGGAAAGAGACAGAGATTGACCAGCCATTTTGTGAGTCCATGAATTGATAGAGTCTTCTGGTCTTTCTTTTTTTTTTCCGTATTTTGAGTATTGGAGCTTTTAAAAATGTTTGCTTTCAGGTATTTTTATTCATGTGAAGTGATATTGATTCTTCTGAGATAAAGTTTAAACTAAAATATTGTTTCCTGTTTTAGTGTGTGAACTCTGACAGGGTGACAGGAACCTTGCTGATGTAGTCTTTTTATAGGTTTTATCAACCACTGGAGCCTGTATCAGTCATTTTAGTGTCTGACCTAATGCTTGAAGCTGACAGTGCTTTGTTGATTTAGATGGTGACTCAGATTTTTCAGCCTCGTTCCCATTTCTTTTCCTTCACCTCCCTTAAATTTGCCTGTGAGTGCTAAAGATACCAAGTCTTGTTTCAAACATCCTTAAACATGCCATCTGGTGCCAAGGGAAAATTCTTAGGAGTGGATATTAATCATGAAGGGCACAGTTGTGGTACTGTTATTGATAACAATGTATATGTTTTTGCCTTTTTTTTTTTTACCTATTTCACCAGTGTTTAAGCCTCTGACTGACCCTGCTCTGCTGCTTCTAAAAGTGATGTGTGATAAGATTTTTACCTTCCTTTTTAATTTTTTTAAGTGAGTCCCATTATTCCTATTTCTTTTAGCAGAAATGAAATCCCAGGTAAGTATATTTGATTAGTAAGTTGTAGTTATCTCCAGTACATTAAATATTGTTCACTGATAGATTTTGAGGTAAAGCTTTGCAGGACCATCCCTATATAGGCAGTTATTTTTCAGACTGTGTTAGTGTATAAGTCTCTATGTTTATGGATTCAGCCTTAGTAGTAGTGAGTTTGCATCACTACTTGGTTTAGACTATAAGTTAGACATTTGCGCTCCTGGAGCTTGAGTTTTGGTGTTTCAAAAAAAGGCAGAGGGCTTGAGGCTTGAACAAGAAGCCGCCATATGAATACGTTTGTACTGCTCTCCTGCACTGTTTCTACGGTGCAGACACAGGCCAGTTTTGTGTTAGTGCTCTAGCTGTGGCTTCCCAAAGCACCTAGGCAGTGCACCAATCGGTAGCTGCAGCTGTTGCCTGAACTTAGCTGACAAGTTATTGACAATTAAGAACTTGAATTTGTGGTCCTTACTGCTAGTTAAAACCTAAGCGAGGGGTCTCATGTGTAATTCTGAAGTAGAATTACATTGTCATAAACTGTGTACCTTTAGCAATGGAAATCAAGGAACACCAGTTAAGAGATTTTTTAAATTTATTTTTTAACTGTTAAAGGTTGCCAGCATGGTTACAGGTAAACTGACTTTTCAAATTCACAGAACTACTAATGTGGGATTGGATAATAAACTTCCAGTGCCACTAAGGCTGTGATCTGTGGCCATTTTACATGGCACATCATTCCTCCTATAGGTATGAATTTTGCTCTGGTTGAAGCTTTGCTTATTGTAACAGGCTTTTATTTCCAGGTAACATGTCTGTGGAAGACTTAATTCTGATAGAGTTATAGATATACTGGAAACTAATTTTTTTTCTATTTTATTCTACTGCTTTATTGAAAAAAAAAATAAAGCATTTAAATTGTGCTCCAGAAATTCAGATGTTGTCTTGTGGTCTTTAAACAATAAAAGGATGATTTCCCATTAAAAAAATGCACTCTTTTGTAGCATTTTTCCATCCATTTAACTATGAATTACATGACACTGTTTTTTAACACCTATATAATATTTCATTGTGTAAATGTACCAAATTTTCGTTATCCATTCATTTTTTTATGAACAGCAAGTTATTTCCTATTTCTAACTAATGTTAATAAAACAGCAACAAATACAATGAGCAAGTGTCTCCGTCATAGTATATAGATTCCTTTGGGTATATGCCCAAGAATGGCTCATCAGGACCTTGAGGTAGATCTATTCCCAAGTTCCCCAGGCAAAACCACACTGATTTCCAATGTCACTATACAAGTTTGTATTTCCACCAGCAATGGGTAAGAATTCTTACACCACTTCCTCACCATCATGTGCTGTCAGTAGTTTTAATGATATTGGCCATCCTGAGTAGTATAAGATAATTTTGTTGATCTTGCCATGCTTAGGTCTTTCTTCTTCCTTGTTTTTTTTTTTGGGGGGGAGGTAAAAAAGATCATTCATTATATGTATAGGTATGGATGCTACATGCCAAATCATATGTTTGGAGGTTTTATGTGTTGGGGGACAAAACAGCTTGACCACACAGCTGCTATAACAGGCTTAGAGACCCAGACACAGCTTCTGGCATGCAACACCTGCACCCAGGAAAAGCCATAAGCTGACACTAACCAGTGGGGCCTGCATCCCAAACATTCCCTACACCCCTAGACAAATGTCAGCCAATCAATGTGCTGAGAATCACCTTCAGAGCACTGGAAATCCCTTCACCCCAACTTCTTCTATGATAAAAACTCTACCCTTCCTGGTCTCGGGGCTCTCTGCTCTCACTGCAGTTGTACAGAGATTCCAAAGAGCTTGGGAAATAAAGGCTCTTTGCTTTTACATATGGGATTTGGTCTTTTTAGTAGTCTTTTGGGGTTCCTGGTGCTCTAGGTATAACATCTGGGGACTCACACAGTATCTCCCAAGCCCACCGGGACCACCGCCCATAGAGCCTGAAGCTGGTTGGTAAGTGTCTGTCTGTCCTGTCTGTCTGTGTTCAGTTTTATTTCTATGACTAGCCAAAATCAGTGATTGTGATCAGGAATGGGTAAGGGCAGACCTGTTAGAGAACCATGATTACAAGGGCCTGGAAGACGTTTCAGATCCAGTGGTGGGGTCAGAAAATTCCACATCTGTGGCACACACACACACACACACACACACACACACACACACACACACACACACACACACACATCTGTTTGATTGAAGACAGAGGGCCTCAAATCTGTAATGAGGCAGAGATCCTCACATCTGTTTCCTGGGAAAATTGTATGCCATTCTGTTGGAATTTCCTGCCTATACGAATGTGTAAATGTGTGAAAAATGTGGCCACTAGTATGCATGATTTATGCCTAGGCTTGGGTGTGCCTTTTGACTCCTGTGGGGCCAGATGGCCACCAGAAGGGACAGAGTGTCCCTTTTGATTGAACTGGGACAGACTGAGTACTCACCCATCGTTTCTTTACCCTCTGACCCAGAGCAAAGGCAGCAGAAGACAGGGGACCACATTGTTGTGGTGCAGCATGGGTGCTGGCCAGGGTCACCCAGGGGCTGTTGCAGGGACCTGGGGTGCCAGTGAGCCGCTGAGAGCTAGGGTGAGCCATGAACACCAGGGCCCGAACACGGCAAGTTCGAGGCTGGGCCTACACAGGGAGCCATGGGGTGGAGACTTTGTAGCAGGGCACTAGTGGTGGCCAGGGAGGCCCATAAGCTGCCATGGGGACTAAGAGCTAGGGCAGGTCATGAGTACCTCGAGGCTCAGGCTTCATGGCAAGACCCAGAGTAGTGAACCACAGGGTAGAGCAGTGCAGAGCAGGCAGGGCCTTCTGCAGCTTGGAGCACACCTGGGTCCTATGTGGCTCTGGGCTGATGGAGAACTGGCCCTCTGTAGTCATAGCTCCAGAGGGACCTGGATGGGGCATAGAGTCCCCTCTAGTCTGACACTTTCATGCACTTGGGGATATAGAGTTGGCTCTTGGCTGTGATCTTTTGTCCTCACCCTACACTCCTTCTCCCATGCTAATGGGTGGGGCTCCCAAGACCTGCTCTGGGGCTGCCTGCTCCAACAAAGAATGGAATGTCACTGCCTATGGTTGCTAAGATGTAATAATGCTGTAGCCAGGGTTGCCTTGATCATTCAGATCCAATAGATTCTTCATGCCAGTACAGTGTTGATTCAAATTTAGTTATTCTTGTTATGGTATACACATGTATTTCTGTTGATGTTTAAAATATTGTAGCTTTATAATATATCCTAGACTACTGAAAGAAATTACGAGACAGACTTTGGTAAGAGTTTCTGTGTTTAAAAAATAAGAGAGAAAGCAGACTAAATAAGAAAAAAAGAAAAAAATGTCTGAATTAAATCTCTTAGGAATCAAAGGAACAGACTGAAGGTACATAGAAGGTTGTAGAAGTTCAGAAGAGATGTGAACTATGTTGAAGTTTCTCATGTTGAGTCCTGTCATTGGTAATTGTAAAGAGGAGAATGTGAGGGCAGCCCAAAACAGCTTGACCACACAGCTGCCACGACAGGCTTAGCTTAGAGGCCCAGACACAGCTTCTGTCAGATAATACCTGGACCCTGAAAAAGCCTTAAGCTGACCCCACTCAATCAGGTCTGCATCTAAGGGGAAATGCCTGAGGCCCGGATACAGCTTCTGGCAGGCAACACCTGGTCTCAGGAAAAGTCATAAGCTGACCCCACCGAATGAGACTGTGTCTAAGAGGAAATACCTGACATCCCAAACATTCCCTATACCCCTAGACAAAAGTCAGCCAATCAGGGTCCTGAAAATCCCCTTCAGGACCCTGGAAATACCCTCACCCCAACTTCCTCCAGCTGAGTGTGCCAGGCTCTGCTGATTCCCATAGGAGACCTTGATCTGGAAAATGTGGGGATAAGGGTAGATTGGGGAGGAAGACTAAGGGGTAGGGAGAGGGGGGAATCTGTAGTTGGTATGAATAGAAAATGTCTTAATAAAAAAGGGGGGGAACCCTACCCTGCCTGTCCTCTGGGCTCTCTGCTCTCACCACTGTGTTGTACAGAAAGCCCAAGCTCTGAGTTTGAAAATAAAGGCCCTTTGCTTTTACATATGGAATTTGGTGTCTGTGGTAGTCTTTTGGGGTTCCCTGTGATCTGGGCATAACAAGTTCAGAGGTCAACTATAATGGACTTGGTTCTGTCCTTTTCACTTTTTAAAGGGAGGATCTTCTTATTGGTAAGTCACACAACTGACTTTCACCTCACTCTTCACTTTTTAGATGAGAATATGTAAGTACTTATTTAGACATGTGTAATTCCAGAAACCTTCTCATCCTTCCATGTTCACCCTTTACTTTTTGAGAAAATACAAGTTTACTTTAAACCTTTTTTTTTCGCTAGAAATTGAAGATAGTATAGTGAGTGAAAATGAACAAGACTGTTCTGGTAGAAATTCAGGTCTCTTCCTTGCCTTAAAGGCCATTGCAACTGTCACCCACATGCAGAGGGTCTAGGTCAGTCCCATGCAAGCTTCTTAGCTGTATGGTCTAGAGTCCAGTCCATGAGCTCCCACAAGCTCAGACTGTCTCTGTGGGTTTCTCCAGCATGATCTTGACCCCCCCCCCACACACACACCTCATATATTCTCTCCTCATTAACTGGACTCCAGGAGCTCAGCCCAGTGCTTGGCTATGGATCTCTGCATCTGCCTCAGTCAGTTACTGAATGAAGGTTCTATTATGACAATTAGGGTAGTTACCAATTTCATTGTAAGAGAGGCCAGTTCAGGCACCCTCTCTGCTATTGCTAGAAGTTAGTTGGGGCCATCCTTGTGAACTCCTTGGAGTTTCCCTGGCAACAGATTTCATGATAACATCATAATGCCCCCCTCTATCAAGATACTCTTTCATTTCTCTCCCTCTCTGTCCCTCCCCCACCTCATGTTCCCATCTCCCATCCCCTCCATTCTACCCTACCCTGCCCCCAGTTTTTCCAGGAGGTCTCATATATTTCCCCTTCCCAGCGTGATCCATGTATTCCTCTTATGGTCCACCTTTGTTACCTAGGTTCTCTGGAGCTGTGTATTGTAGCCTGGTTATCCTTTGCTTTACATCTAATATCCACTTGTGAGTTGTATAGCTTGGTGTGTTTATAGGGTCCCCAGCAGTGAGACCAGGACCTGTCCCTGGTGCATGAGCAGGCTATTTGGAACCTATTTCCTATATTCCCATATACCTCTCTCAGCCTTGCTTCAGGGGTAGGAGCTTGGTCCTGCCTCAACTTGATATGCCATGCTTTGTTGACTGTCATGGAAGGCCTTACCCTTTCTGAATAGAGACAGAGGAGGAGTGGATGAGGTGTTGAAGGAAGGAGGGAAAAGGGAATGGAAGGAGAGGAGGGAGGGGAAACCATGGTTGGTATGTAAAATAAACTTAAAATTTTTAATTAAATAATGATCAAAAGAGTCACATTGCAGAATACCATATCTCATTAAGCTTTCAGTAATCAATCAATTATTCCTGTGTTCACAGATCCACCTACCATTCAACAAAATATAGGTGCCTATGGAAACATCATTTAAAAGTTCTAAAACATGAAAAGAATAGTGGTTAAATAACAAACTGCTCTATTCGATGTAGCAGAAGTTTTTTTTTTAATTTCTATTTCAATATGGAAATGTACTGGGTAATTTCTGGAGTGGAGGGATCCAATTCGTGCTTCCTTATAAAAATAAAAGGAAGAATACTGGCCCATGTCATCTTTTGGTGCCATTTCTTGCACATGCTATGAATGCTAATAATGAAAGTGAATACTCTTAGGTTGTTTTTATTTTATTTGCAAACACAGAGTAACAAGAGTATAGTGACATGACATGAGGGGACATATAGATCATATTTGGCTGGGAAAACTATTCAACTGATCTGTTGCTGTGATATTTATTCTTGACCAACTATATGTAGTACATTTCCATGAATATCATTCCTTCTCTTCAATTGCTCTATGGTTTACAAAACTAACAATATATAGTAAATTAAAGCTTTCATGTTTTGTTTTGTTTTGTTTTCACCAGTGAGATAGATGCAATAAAGTGGTCTGTGTATTCAATACAGACTTCAGGTGATGTTCAAGACCCTGATACCCTTCTGAATTCAGTTTCACTGAACAACTACAGAGGCAGGAAACTATTCCTCAGTGTTTCTGCCATCCAGGTGGAATTTGAGGGTTTTGAGGCCTGGAAGGGAGGAGCTAAGATCTGAAAGAAGTTTCAGTCTTTGGTTTTCCAGTGTGAGGGCAGATAAGAAGAATAGTGGTGACCCTCTCCCTCTAGTTTCCTTTCTCTTATGTTGAATCTACTTAAAGAATTCTCAGGACATTTCTCACAGGTCTCATACACTGTCAAGTCTTTCAACATACAGCCACAGTGAAATGTTTAGTATTTATTCTTGCTAGCAGTTTTCATCAGTTTCTATTTTTTTTGTTAATTTCACATTGGTATATTTTCCCCTCCAAGAAATTTAGTGTCTGGTTTATAAAGCACTATTTAATTCGTAAAGAATTATTAATATACTGGAACAGTTTTCTAAATTTCCTCTTCAGTATTAAAGATTTTCATGTATCTATATTGTCTTAGTCTGAAAACTAACTCAGTGCTCTTTTTTAAGCTCTATGGTGCTATCTTAATACTGTTTCTCTTTTATTTTGTAATTTTCCAACAAACTAATTTAATATAAGACTTCTGGTTCAATGTCAAACAGTCTCCATACTCTAAAATATTCATTCTACAATACCATTTAAAAATTATCCAAGTTTCAAAGAAATGTTTCCCTTTTGCTTTTCCACAATTATTGAAGTGGCAGCTCTGCATGCCCTGACATAATATGGTCTATCATGTTGGAAGGTATTTGCCCACAGATCTCCAGAGAAACCAGGAATGGTAAGCACACAGGATTGTCTTTTTTGTGTGAAAAATAAAAAAACAATTCTTCTATCCAGAAAGCTGAGAGGTGGAAACAATTAACTGCCTGGTAATCTGCATATCTGTTAGGCCAGGCTATACCAATCTCTTAAAACCAAGACCAGAGAAGTTTAGTATTTAAGTGACTTTTATAGCCAGAGGCTCCCCCAAGCTCCCACAAACATGACCAGAGGTGACTAATAGCCCAAATGACCTATATGTTATCTGTATGAATGAGACCAGGCCAGACCCTTAGGACCTTAATCTAGTATAGGTAGTCTAATGCTAAAACCCATATTCTTGAAGGAAATGGCATGTACCCTGAGTTGAGTTTCAATGTAATTGCACTTATTTGTGCACTGCAGATTGTATTATACCAGGAAATTGTTTTTTCAAAATGTATTGGGAATAACATACCTGTTATTAGACTCCCGAAAGTCTGATCCAGGTTGACCAAATCAATCTTCATGAGGATTTAATTCTTATCTCTTTGCATTTTCCCTGTGTGACACATGTGGGGATCCCCCTACTATCTATCACTTGGTAATATCTCCGAACCTTGTCCTATCACTTCTCCAATTCTGTTGCTCTGAAAGATTTAGATGGATTTTATTTTTGTTTCCACAGGAAAGTATGAACCAAACTTTGCAATTCATCATTCAACATTTTGCAGTTTCACTTGCTAAGTAGTTGAAGCATTGTGGGCATTGGCCTTTATAAGAGTGAATGACTTTAATTAGTAAGTAACCAATCACTTTACAAATTCAGAGATTCTTTTTTTTCCAAGACATAGTTTCTCTGTGTAACTGCCCTGGCTGTCCTGGAACTCACTTTGTAGACCAGGCTGGCCTGCAACTCGAAGAGATTCACCTTCCTCTGCCTCCCTAGTGATAGAATTAAATGTGTGCACCACCATACCACACCATGTCACAGATTCTTAACACTTGCTTTCAAGAAAATGGAATGGTCATCTCAGATTTTCATATAATAAATCATTAAAATGATTTAATGAAAGGATGCAGTGGGATTTATTTTGCCTTATAAATTAAATGGTGACAAAAGTAATTGACCTACATTGCTATAAGAAAGCCTTTTAATTTTTACTGTTTGGGATCTGGGCATTCTTTCTTAGAACTTGTATCTGTAATTTGTTTATTACAAGTAAAGTATTTTGCAGTGAGCTTTTATTCTACTATTATGCATGTAAAAAAAAATGTTACAGGTTTTAATTATCCCTGCATTGTGAAAACAGTCTAATATCCTTACACATACAGTTACTTAAAAATTAGAGTATGTAATATACACACCTCTACTCGTTTCTTTATAGGGTGAATGAATTAGCATTGGCACCCACTTCAACTACTTATTTTAAAGGGTATTGGTCTTCATAGTGCCTGCTACAGTTTTAGATCTAAAATACTCTGAAATGTATGTAAAGCCTTCTTCTTTAGTGTGGTGGGCATCTAGTAGAGGTGGTATAAAAGTTAAGTGTTAAGATACAGAAGTTCTTAGGGAATTGAGAAGCTTCTATTAACAAAGGAAATAGAACTCTGCCTTTTCATCATTCCTATTTTTATTTGTAATTACTGCTATACTGTGACACATCTATCAAACCACACACAGTTCACCTTGGTGTGCTGCCTCACCAGAGACACAGAATCAATGGCATCAAACAGCAAATCAATGCAATGTCTAATGCTAGGAGACAAAGTAAATTTTTCTTAATTTAAAGTGATCACCTTGGATATTTTTATTACAAAAAATGCCCCATCAACTACTCTTCCACAAAATATTCTACTTTCATTTTAGTAAAGCTCTTAAATTCTACTTAGCACAAATCCAGCTCCATGAATTACTGCTAGCAAGTGAATTTATAAAATTTTAATCCTATTTAACATTTATTATACATTGGATCCACTATAAAATTCCTTAGACTAACAGGCTTAAACAACAGATAATTTCATCATGTGTTATATTAAAAAAAAAGAGTAGAATAAAAACCATGTACCAGGGAAATAAATAATTGATATAGGCCATAATCCTTGCTTGCAGACTGCTGCCTTTTAACTGGTTAATTATATGACAGAAGAATCATCTTTGCATCTTCCCCTTTTTATAAAGCCAATTATTCTTTTATGAGAACCACAAAGACATGCGTCACAATCCTCTTGACCCTAATAAACTCCCAAATGCTCCATCTGCTGCTACAATGTCACTGGGAAAAAAGGATTCAATTTAATGTTTTGTCGGGAATAATTCAGTCCTCTGTACTAAATGCATCTATAATGTCTGAGAAATACTGAAAGAACATACAGAAAATTTTAAAATTAAAAGTATAATTATTTAGACAATTATAAGAGCACATTATAATATAAAATATGTACATTCACAGTTTCATATTTAATAAATCTAAGGTTAAGTGTTATTCTTTAATGAAATTTCAATTTGCTTTTTTTAATAGATTCTTTGGGAATTTCACATCACACACACTGGTTCCACTCATCTCCCAGTCTCTCCATATCTGCCTCTCCATCTTGTAGTGTCCCCCAAATAGGAAAGCAAAAAATCTAATAAAAATAAACAGTAATAAATAAAAAAAAAACACTCCTCATTCTTCTCTACCGTTCTATTGCTTCTTCATTCATCTTAGTGGCATTAGGAGCTGCTTTGTATCGTGCAGTATATCCTTCTGTACAAACAGGTTTACTTGCAAATGTTCATTATGTAATAAATTATTGCTGAAGTTCAAGGCCATTGACTTTGGTACATCAACAATACTGGACACCCACTGACATTTCCCTCCAATATCCTTCTGTTGCCCTGGGTCATGGAGATACTGTGCCTATGGTTCTGCAGGATCAGTCCCTTTACACACTCCAGCCAGTCATAGATGGGGTATAGGTTTGGGTGTGCCTACTCCAAGGTATCTTGTCTTGGGTGGTAGGAGAGATGGTGAGTCCAATGCATTGGGATCACTCCAGTCAGCTGAGGGGTAGACACAGCTCTCCCAGGCACAGGAAGGGGGATGGGGTGAGCTTTCCTAAGTATGAGGGCCATCTCTCCTTTAGGGGTTAGGGCCAGGTGCAGGAATCCCCAGCATCCATTATTCCAGGGCAGAGAGGTTCAGGGTTAGCTCTCCTTGGGTGGGAGAGCAGGTCATTCTGGGACAGTGTAGGGTGGAACCATCCCAGAAGAGCTGTTGTGTTTCAACACATATGGATTAACACATGGTTCAACACATGGTTTACCAGGGCCCCTGTAGTAACACAGGCAACAGATACCCACATGTTGGAAGATAATTGCTGACTGGTAGAGGTTGGCCTGGCAGCTTATCTCAATAGTTCAGCAACAAGGGGCTCCCTCCCCCCAGCAGAACTTCCTGCCTATATCTGCCCTTATTTGGAGGATGTCCTTGGGCCTGGAGACCTGACCTTATCTGAAACCTGTCTCTAAACCAGATGCCTGATTTATCTTTAGCTTGATCCTTTGCACAGATCCCTGCTGAGAAGACTTGGGTTGGGAGGTCTACTAGAGGAACTTACTGTCACGTACCAAGCCTTGTGATAGGAGTGTGCCCCGGCCAGGGGGGTCCTCAAGGGGGACCTAAAGGGAGGGGGTGGCAAATGAGAGGGACAAGAGACACAAAGAATGAAAGCAAGACAGGATGTCTGATCAAGCTACACAACATTTTCTTTTTCTCTTAAGGCATATATAAGTAGGCAAAGGGGGTTGCAAGCAGGAAGGGACTTAATTATGGGAGTTGCAAGCAGGAAGGGACTTAATTATGGGCTATTAGGTCAGCAGGGAATGGTGCTCTGAGGGTTATCTATCTACTCTTGCCTAACTGCCTAATTGCTTAACTGAAGCTCATTTACCTGATATCTGGAGAAGAGGTTCTGGTATTTGTGAGAAAAGGTTCTGTTGCTATGGAGACTTAAGCAAGGCCTAGATCTAAGAAAAGAGGAGAGAAGCCCAAATATGGCAGCATGTGTGTCAAGGGTCGCTTAGGCTTATGGCTACCATCAGGAGTGTGCCACTTAACACAAATTAGAGTTTGTTTCCAGGCTCCCCAATCCAATATATTCCTTATACTCTGGAACAAAGTTAAGCTGATTCACTGAAGTCTGTCTCCTGGAGGGCTGTCTTGTTAGTACCCTCAGCCATACTGAAGCCTGATCCCTGCCTCTGTTCCCTCCACCCTCATGGACCAATGCAGCCAACTTTCTGGAGGAAGAAGCAGAAACACATCCACACAGACTCCAGCTGCTGCAGGACCATGGACCCAGATATAGTCATGGGCAGCACCCTGGGGCCTGTTGTTACCATGGACCGTGGGAGCAGCACAGGCCCTTGAGAACCAGATGGGTCCAGCAGCACCATAGTCCCCACAGAAGTATTCTTCATATAATTATGGGCATAGCTTCTATTTTGTGAAGAAAACTACTTTTGTCTATAGTTACTTCCATTTTTGCTTCACTGTCAACAGAACTAGGTCCTTTTAATCTTTTGAGAGATGTTCTTTTTTTAAATATCTTTTGAAGGATACTTGACCTACTGATCAGTCTTTTCTGGTTTGAAGCTGGAGCATGTCTTACACACTTTTTCAGTAGTTTGTTTTTAACATTAGTTTCATCATCATCATCTAAAGCCAGTTTTACATTTTTTTCCAGTAGAAAGTTTCATCCTCTTTTGAGTACTCATCACTTTCCAAATATACTTATGTGATTTTTTCCTCTTTACCTTATCATGATGATTCTGAATTTTATTCTACAGCAACTAGGTGTTGCACAAAATAATTCACAGGCCCTGAACAAGACTGCACCCTGAGGACAGCAGGGAGTGTAATGACAAAGCATCCAACAGAAAATTTATTGTAAACATTTTCATATTTTCAAGTGTTATTATGATTGAACTTTCTTCATAATTCATTGTCTCTGCCTCAACCATACATGTTCCATCTTTCTTCCTGGATCTGAAACAGAGCATTCTTGAGAATGAGTGGTACTCATTTTCATCAATATCACTTTAAAGTGATGATCTTTACTGTCCTTATATTCATAACAAAAGAAGAAGTTTTAAATCTCAGGGAGTCATGTCTTTTACCATCTAGTCTTCCCTAAGTTGGAGTTACAGAGTTTATTTTATTTTAGACATGTATTGATACTTAAAAACAAAACTGGTACATTTGAAGATATCAAGATCCTGATAATCATATATTCTGTTTGTTTTATTTTAGTCCTCAATGATTTACTCAGCAAATCTTCTATACCATTTAGTGTGTACAAAGGATGTAAATACTTAAGAAATAACAAGGTGGAATCATTTACTCTTTGATCCCCAATGATTATCATGTATAATCATTTGAAATATACTTTTATTATTTTTCTAATATTTATATATTTTTTAACTTGGTTTTGGCATATATGTCAGAAAGCATGTATGGACATCAGAAGAAACTTGAGGGACTCAGTTTGCTCTTTCCACTATGTAAGACCTGGTAACTGAAGAGAGATCATTAGAAGAAATGAGCTTCAAAGCAAGTCCTTTTCCTTCCTGACCATCTTAATAGATGCATTTGAGATATTTTATACCATTTCTTGTCTTTCAAAGTGGTATATGTGAGTGTGTGTTTGTATGTGCATGTGTGTTTGAGAATTTTCTCATCAGTTAGCTAGTAATGGATTACCTTTATTGTTATATCCTTTATACATTTTCTTTGTAAATTGACATTACCTGATACAAAAACTTCAACTGTTCGGATATATGGGAAATGAAAATCATATTTTCACAAGGTGTTCTCATGGGAATTTTAGGCAAGCATTCCCTGGGTATCATTAGACTGAACCTGACTAAAACATTACACCAGGAAGCTAAACTGACTTAACAGAACTGTTTGATGATGCTAATTGCAATCTACAGAACAGGTGGTAATCATTAGATTTAAAGTCTAATGAAAAGAAAGGGATGCCTTCTCTACACCCTGGAAGACAGAAGATTAGAAGATTGTCACATCTGAAGTTTTTACTAAAATTACTTACCTAGTTTACCAGTAACTTAGTCTTATAGGGTGACATATAGATGTGTCCTGAATCAGGATCAAGAACTTGAATACACTTTGGTTGATCTTAAAAAAAAAAATCCTTCTCAGTATCATTATATCGATTTTAGAGTGTACATGAGAGCTATGGTGATGTTAACTGTATTTGATAAATCTTTTGTCTGATTTTCATGATTAATTAGGGCATTTTTAGAAGCTGATTGAGGACCCCATCCTGAGGCTGGGTTGTTGGAGCACAGACTACAACCAATCACTAAGTATAGAAACAACACATGAATCTTTAAGGAATAAGCAGATGTTTAGTAAGGTGCCAGATGCCCATAGCAAGTAAGTCTAGTTGGAGAGGAAAGACAGAAGATTATCCCAGCAGTGGGGACAAACTACTCCAGAAAAAAATCCCCTATCATTCCACTTCACCATTTTTAATTTTCTATTTGGTGAAACAGAAAAATAAGTGTTTGTAATTCATTTTAAATCCTCCATAAACTATGACCATTAATAGTTGTTTCTTTCAGCCCTCATCAAAGAATCCTCTTTTTATATTTAACAGAGACTATTACAGTTATCCACAGCTAACCAGAATGTAAAGAACAAGTGCCCATGGTTAACCAATGCATCTAATGTGATGCACCACACTGAAGGCTCAGGTAAATTCATGGAAGGGAAGTCAGAAAAAAAATGAAGAGTCAGAGGATTAGGATGCCCGTTGAAATATTTCATGAATTCTAAGCAAAACAGGAAAAGTGTATCCATTAAATCTTTACAATCTAGTTGCCTAATTAAACCCTCTACTATAACACCAGAGCCAGACATAGCAAGATGGATGGGGACATTTCATAAGGCCTGACTCATAGATGAAGAAATTTTGGCCCTCAATGGCTGCTAAGAGAGTTTGAACAAGTTGCACCAGAAATATAGCCCCCCCAAATAGCCATAAATGTAAGTACATATAAGCAATGTAGACTCAGTAGATTGTGTGAGCAAGAGTATGTGTGTGTGTGTATTTGTGTGTGTGTGTGTGTGTGTGTGTCTACCGAGGAGATTTCTTCTATTTCTCCTTCCCAGGTAGATACATGTGATTTGATCTTACCTTTAATGAATTTAAAGTGGGGGTATTATATCTTCTCATTAAACATTTTTCTGTTGGGACAGCTTTCATAGTTGGCCTCCAAATTTACTCACATAAACTCCTTATGTATTTGAAAGATACAAATTAATTTACTACTTTCATTAAAAAAAAATAGTGGCTGGCATTGGAGCCGCATGCCTTTAATTCCAGCCTTTGGGACACAGAGTCAGACAGATCAATGTGAGTTCATGGCAAACCTGATCTACAGAGTGAGTTCCAGGACAATCAAGCTACACAGAGAAGCCCTGTCACAAACACATACACACACACACACAAAAAAAAATCATTACTAAGAATAACTGGAAAATTGAATTATTTTAAATGAGCAGAGATTCATTTTGAATCTTCCAAAAGAAATCGATTTTGGATGTACATGCATTTTACACATAATCTTCAAGAGACAAAACAGTAAAATTTTTAAGAAATAAGAAAGTAATCCATAAACAAAACTAAAAATAATTTACTAGCCAGGTGGTGGTGGCACTCACCTTTAATCCCAGCACTTGGGAGGCAGAGGCAGGTGGATTTCTGTGAGTTCAAGGCCAGCCTGGGCTACAAAGTGAGTTCCAGGATAGGCGCAAAGCTACACAGAGAAACCCTGTCTTGAAAAACAAAACAAAACAAAACAAAAAATTTACTGTATTGAACAAATTTAATTACTTTTTGGATTGGTAGTAATATGGTAAGATATAACTCATTAAATTTGTGAACCTTCCTAATATAACTTATAACTTTGCATATTTAGAGTAACTTTGAGACACTTAAAATATAAATATATTTCAGAAGTATTCATATTACTTTATGTGTATGAGTGTATTGCTTGCATATGTGTGCATGTGTATACTGTGTGTGTGTGTGTGTGTGTGTGTGTGTGCGCGCGCGTGTGCGCGCGCACGCGTGCATGTGTGTACTGTGTGTGCCTGGTTCACATTCAGTTCTTAAGAGGCATCATATTCTCTGGACCATGAGTTACAGATGGTTGTGAGCTACCACTTACATGCTAAGAACACAAATTGGGACCTATGTAAGAGTAACAGATACTCATAACTACAAATCCATCTCTGCTGTGGATATTGCTCTGTATAAATAAAATGCTGTTTGGCCAGTGGCCAGGCAGGAAGTGTAGGTGGAACAAGAGAGAAGAGAATTCTGGGAAATGGAAGACTCAGGGGAGAGACACTGTCAGCAGCTGCCATGAGAAGCAACACGTAATGACACTGGTAAGCCACAAGCCATATGGCAAAATATAGACTAACAGAAATGGGTTAATTTAAGATAGAAGAAGTAGATCATAAGAAGCCTGCCATGACCATACAGTTTGTAAGCAATATAAGTTTCTGTGTGTTTACTTGGTTGGGTCTGAGCAACTGTGGGACTGGTGAGTAAGAGAGATTTGTCCTGACTGGGCCAGGCAGGAAAACTCTAACTACACAGCTCTCTATACCATGTAGCCTTTACATTCTTGATTCTTATTAAAAATACAGAAATATTGGAGGATATACATTTTAATCAAATGATATAAAAATGACAGACACATACATAACTTTGTAAGGAAAACTAGTCAATTCCTATAATCAGCAGCACAAGCCTAAGGTTATTGGATCACAATTTTTAGGACAGAAAAAAATCTGCTGAAAATAATGAAAGAATATGTTTTTTAAAGATTCATATTTAATATAGGACTTCAAATATTCTTTCAAAAAAACCTTAAACCTAAGAGACTGTACTTTATTACCCCATGTTCTCACATTAAATAAAATTCAAAGTGGCCCACAGTGCAGTTAACTGGAAGGGGAAATGCAGTTATTCTGCCAAAGCAAACTTAATGGATAATATCACATGATAATATTTATAGACTATCATGTCCTTTTCTGATTGGAAACTAAGATATAATATTTGGCCATGTCCACAATGGTCAATGGAATCTTGATTTCTATTAAATCTAACAAATGATTCTGCATTTGTCAACAGCAAAATGAATAAAAGAAACATTTTTTAAATTAATTTAAAATTATACTTCCTTCTTATCTGCTCTTTTCTGTAACTGAACTGTCCTCTTCCATCTCAACATCAGCATCCATTAAACCAAATTAATAGGACTAATAAAATTATTAATCACAAATAACTGCTACAATAAGTTACTTACTAAAGACCAATCTTTGCTAAAATTTTCTAAAAATATAAATACACAAAAGAAAAATAATAAAACTCAAAAAATAAATAATTTTAATGCCCTAAGCATCCACTATTTCATAAAATATAAATAACTGCACGCAATGGAAAGACTGGAGTAAGTTCGGCTAAGAGTGTGACAGAAGCAGAGATATTTTTGATTGCGTAGGATGGTTGCTTCTTCAACCAGCTATTTTCACTCCTATAGTCCTTGAGATTAGAACCTTGGGATAATAATCCTGATGTATTGCATATAAATATAATGTGAGATACAGAAGAAGGGAGTTTTATAATCATGCCTGAATCATGAGATTAATTAGCATTGATATGATCCTGGGATTTTTTACTTAATGGATTTACCACCTGTTTGTATTCTCTAAAGACTTCTCTGTGGACAAAACAGCTTCATGTTTAGCAGAATGTACTCCCAGAACCATGGGGCACATAACAACATTTGATTTCTAACTACACATATTTTATAATTGTTCAGCATGAGAAACTAGAAAGTGAAGCTCATAGACATAAAAGAAAAAAAACTCAACTAAAAGTAATACAAAGGTTGGCTAACTCATAAGAACATTGTGATTGTGGGTATTTGGAATGCTAAAAATTGAGAACCAAATAATCTTGGGCTTTTAGTACCCTTTGTAGCCTTTTAGCACTCACCTTAGTCTCATGTAACATCCTTCCAACTTGCTGGTGAAACTGTTGAAATTTATTAACAGACCACTAGCTAAAGGACAGATACCTAAAAGCTAAAATAGACTATCATCAAATATTGTCTAAAATCAATGGCAGAGTTTTTCTCATTTTTGATACCCACTCACTTGACTGTCCTCACAAACATATTTATAAAGTGCCATTTTCTTCTTAATTTTGTTTGCAATGTGGCTGTACAAGTACATATATCTAATTCCATGTTGGAAAATGTATGGAAGACATACTGAAACTCTGTTCCCTGTTGTGGTCATTCATATTCAATTCAGTGTAAATTATCTCTTATTTCTGTTTCAGTAAAATATGTGTCACATCAACACATATGCACCCAATCACTTCTGAATGTCTACACTCATCTATATCAGTTAAACCTAAATTCTTATTATAATACTGCAAGAATAAATGAATCTCTCATTTCCTATTTTCTTATATATAACTTCTCACTCTACAAGGAAGAAAATTAACACAATTTACTTTACTATCAGATCACCAAAATATATTTAAATTTGTTTTAAATTTTCAGTCCCTTTCTATATTGCGCATGCCTTCACTAACTACAGTGAAACCATTACATGAAAAAAAAAATGTGGTCATGTGTGAGGGATTTCCACACTGTCTAGAGACTTTCATCCACTTCCTTTCTCTCTGTTACCCTCAGTGAACTATCTCCATAATTTGTTAAATTGTTTTTCTTTCTCCTGTGTTTTTAACCTTAGACCCCAAACATATCAAGTAAAAATATTTGTTTCTGCATTAGGTTGCATTGTTTGTTTGTTTGCTTTTTCCTGGTTTTGTTTTTGTTTTCATAGTGTCCTACTACTATGTAACCCAAGTTGGCCTTCACCATAAAAGCCATAAAAGCACAATTGTAGCAATTAAATGCATGAAGTAACCTTTTTAATTTTATTACATTTTTATTCACCTTAGAAACAAAGAATATGATAATTAAAGGTGTTGGTAATAATAGACTCAATGATTGAGGATTTTTAAAATTGAAAATAGATTTTTCTTATATAATATATCCTAATTATAGTATACTCTCCCTCTTCTAGTCTCAGTTCCTCCCCACATTCTGTTTCTATCATTACAATGAAAATAAAATGAATATAATAATAAGATAAAAATATCACAAACCGTTTCCTGTTGCCTACAAGATATAGAACTCTCAGATTCTTCTTTAACATCATGTTGACCTGCACTATGCCATGCCCCACTACGATGATAATGGATTAAATCTGTGAACTCAATGTGAGCCACCTCATGTAAATGTTGTCCTTATAGGAGTTGCTGTGGTTATGGTGTCTCTTCACAGCAAAAGAAACACTAACTAAGACACTTATCATTGACTTAACTGTTGATATTCATATATAAGTACATACACATCACATATGCCTTTTGGCATCTGGATTACCTCATTCAGTATGAATACTTTTTCTAGGTCCTTTCATTTACCTGTTATATTCAAGATTTCTTTTCTCTTAAAGAGTGAATTTTTCAAGCAAAAAAAAAGTGAATGGAAGTTAACAAGGGGGCTCTTATCTGTAAGCCCACATTGGGAGAGCTGAACTGAGATGACTAATGTATAAGGTCACCTTGGAATACACAAGTTAAAAGCCAGCCTGGACTGCAGTTTGAGACTTGGTATCAAAAACAACAAGAGAAATGAGTTTAAATAAAGTGGAAAATGGGCAAAAGAAACAAATATTAATTTGTTTGAGACATCAGTGAGACAAAACTTACAGGAATCTGTTCAGACTATAGGTCTGATCAAAAGGATAGTACACATCAGAGCAAATGATTATTATTATTTTCAAAACTCTTAAAGCATACAGTTGTAGCTCAATAGTAGCATTTATGCAGAGTGTGCAAGAGGTCCATGGTTCAAGCCCAAATGAATTTTGTATTTTTTTCAAAAGCTTTAAAGAATAGGGGAGTAGAATAATGGTAGTATTTGAGTCCAATGTATTGGAGTTCTTGAGTTCAAACCTGACATTTCTGTGAAAAATTAATTTGGGACACAAGTGAGATGGCTGCTTGGGTAAAAATCTCAGACAGCCAAGCCTGACACCCAGAATTCCATCCCAGAATGCCTCATGGCATAAGAAAACCTGACTTCCAAAATTTTCCTCTGACCGATGCGATCATTTAATTTTAATGCACTAAGATGAATTAACATGAAAACATCCTTTGTTTTTATCATTTATTGTTGAAAGTAGATGTTTATCAGACAATATATTGTGATCATGGGTTTCTTCCTGATCCTCCCCACTTCCACAATCATCTAACACTTCACATTCTTCCTTTCAATGTTTAGAAAACATACAGGCATATTTTTTAAAAAAACTAACCAGAATAGATCAAATCCAGCAAAAGGAGAAATAAATGAAAAAAGAAAAAAAACAACAAAACCACTAGAAGCACATAGACACACAGTGAAGCACAGCCATTTAGAAAATTAATAAAAACACAAAATCAGAAATCATAATACATTAGTAAATTACAAGTAAGATTTAAAAACTGACAGAGCATTATGAGTTAAAAAATAATTCCAAAATACCATTGAGTTCATATAATTGGCTGCCTACTTCTTGGAAAATGGGCTCACCTTCAGTGTGGTCTCTATATTCAATGAGACTCCACTGGAGTAAATTAGTTTTTCCCTTGGAAAAAGTTGTAAATTTCAGGTATTTCCTTGATTAGGAGTGAGAGACCATTTCCATATCCTTCTAACAGTGCTGGGATCCCAATTAACGTGGATGTGTGCTATGCCTGTGCATGCTGTCACAATCTATGTGAGTTCATATGTTTGTCAGTCCTAATATATCTAGAAGGCATTGATTCCTGGTTACACTCCTTCTAGTATCACTAGCTGTAGAAACTCTCTACCTCTTTTCTACAAAGTTAGCTGAGATCTTAATGGAGAGTTTTGATGGAGACATCACATTTATGACTGGTGATGCAAGGTGTCTCATTCTATACACATTGTCCAGATATGGGTCTTTGCATTTGTTCCAATTTACTGCAGGTAATAGCTTCTCTAATGATGAGGGATCGATTCACTGATTAACAAGTATATCAGAGTGTCACTATTATTCATTGTATTGCTTCATTCTTTAGCAAAACAATAGTATTTGGTTTTCCCCTATGTCCATGTCCTACTTAATCCCATGTACTCGGGAACAAAAGCAATGTCAAGACATGTTCAATATTATGTAATGGGCCTTAAAATCCAATCAAGTAATGGTTGCTTATGCCATCAACATTTGTGCCAATATTGCAACAATGTATTGTGTAGGCAAGTCCACATTGTGCATCAAAGGGTTGGGAGCTGGTTTGTTGTTGAAATGTCTCATCAGGAGCATTTATAATACCTTGCAGTATCAGAAACACTATTCAGTAACAGTGAAGAAACAAACCTGTTCTATGAGAAATATAGGTACTGGCCCTTAGAAATAGGATATTACCAATTATGTAAAACAAGCAATAGCCAGGAAAACTGGTATTAGTTGTTTGGGGGATCCCATGGTGACACTTTGATCATGAAATCTATTAAATGTAATCCATACTTGGCACTGGAGGTTTCATTTTGTAGCAAGAGATATCTAGGTGGGGCTTTCTCTTCCTGTTATATGGTGATTTCATTTATATTTCTTTTATTGATATATTATACATTAAGAAGTCTACTGGTATAGATTTCTGTAATGCCTTGCATATGGTCCATAGTTTTAGCAATCTCTCTGACAATGTTATACCTTCGACACTCTTCTGTCCCCATCTACATTTAATATTCCATTCTTGTATCACTCCACTATTTGTCTCCAGAATTACTTATACTATTTCGACTTCTCAAGGAAACATTCCCTAACTCCTAGTCTCTTACTCCACACCTTATCTCTGTGGATTTTAAGATCCTTACATAAACAGACATTTCCTGTCCTGACCACTGCTCCCAAATAATCATACAATATTTATATTAATTACAAATGCTTGATCAATAGCTGAAGCTTATTATTAACTAGCTCTTACATTTTAAGCTAACCTATTGTCCTTATTTATGCTCTGCCACACAGCATTACCTTTATTAGCATGGCACATTCATCTCCTGATTCCTCTGCATCTGTCTAGCAACCCCTCTGACTCCACCCTTTCTAATCCCACCATTTTCAGATGGGCTTTCCCACCTAACTTTATTCTGTTCAGCTGTTGGCCAATCAACTTATTTATTAAGCCAATCATAGAGATATATATTCACATAGTGTCCACAAGGATCATTCCACAGCATTCTTATATGCCTTTATAACACTTAATGTTAAATTTGGATAAATTTAAGAGATTATATACTATATTTGCCATGGGGGTGTTGGTTTCCCAACTAAGGATCAAGCTTTTCTAGTTCCATCTATTTAAATATGAGTTCCACAATTTCATGGTTTTTTAAATCTGAATTATTGTATAAATGTAGTACATGTTCATTACCCATCTTATGGACATCTAGGCTATTTCATATTTCTGAATAATATGAAACAGGTATCTCTGTAATAGAATGTAGAGGGTTATTTTTGGTATTTGTATAAGAGTGGTGCACCTAGATAATGAAGTAGATCTATATTCCCAGCAACTCAGGGACCCCTAGAACAGATTTTTACACTAGTTGTATAAGTTTGCATTCTACCAGCAATGGATAAGTATTTCATTTACTCCATATCCTCACCAGCATGTGTTGGCAATTTTCTTATTGTTCTTGGCCATCTTAATTGTGGAAAATGAAATATCAAAGTATTTTTTATATGCATATACCTAATGACTAGGGATGTGAACTTTTCTTTAAATAAAACCAGCATTTGGATAGTCACTAGTCATTAGATGAAGCAATATATAATTGAAAAACAAAGATAAATAGGTGGAAGCCATGGAAATTACAGGTAGGAAAGATAATGGATGGATTAGTATTCAGAGAGAAACTATAACAAGCAGAGCAGCCAAAATATTTCAGAAATACATCCCTAAGGGATACTAAACAATTTATTTCCTGTCAGTATATAAGTATAATACAATTTGGTGATTTCATCATCAAAAATGAAGTCAGACAACTTAAGAGTTCATCTTCATTAAGAAATTTAAAGAACCTCTATAATTGATAAGTGGGGAATGGGAATCCATGGAGGTTAGGATCAGATTTTAGACAGGGAAAGCAAAAAATGGAGGCAGGAAAGGCAAATTAACTACAGCAAAGGAAAATTATAATTAACTCCTTTTAGCACTCATAGGCTTTAAATAATATTGGGATGTGACAAGTCATCATAAACACATTTCATTCTTGCCCTTAAAATGACATGCCAAGCTATGCTTGAAGGAATAATTACCTCTGTGCTCACAGTACCATCTGGCTTTTGACAAAATGGGAAGGTTGATAGAAACCACAAAAAAAGTTCTAAAAAGATTGCAGAGGGACCCAGGAATATGCAATGGTTGCTCATTTCAAAATGATTTAAACAGTTATCTCAAAGCCAAAACCTATCTCCTGATTTCTACAGGGATATCTATCTAATGTATGTTCCCTTTCAGAGACACAGGAAGGACTGATTCAGGACCCTGTTAGCTTAAACATCTTCCCTGACATTAAACAATCTCCTGGAGAAAGACACTGAAATTTTCTCCTGGACATCTTGCATGCTCTCATTCCAAAACTCTATTCTGCACCTGGTGCCTATACCAGCTCTCTTGAACCCTCTATTGTCCTCTCTCTTCTTTTGTGATATATGCAGGATAATAATATCTTCTCTAAGTATTGTTCCTTTAATTGTATACAATCAAATTCTTTGTTGTTTCTCATTAATTTTGGTCTGATATCTGTTTTGAACAGAAAAAAAAATGCTTATTTCATTGGTCTATTTCCTTTGAGTACTCTTTTGTATTCCAGCATTTTAAAGCAGTATCTGGTAGTGTGTGTGTGTGTGTGTGTGTGTGTGTGTGTGTGTGTGTGTGTGAGAGAGAGAGAGAGAGAGAGAGAGAGAGAGAGAGAGAGAGAGAGAGAGAGATTAGCTTCATTTCTTGGAGACAAAATGATTGATCCACTCCACTAGTTGATCATTTCTACTATTCCACTACTGTGAATCTTACTATTGGCTAGTAAGACCATCAGTATTTCCAATTATTATTGAATGTGGGTATTGATTGATTCCTTTCATTTGTTGACCTTGCAGTGTTATGGTTATGGCTTTATATTCAAGAATAGAAGAAAGGGGCTATGGAATTTGCCTCCACGCCTAAGGAAAAATTGCCGGCCATGTGTCAGGAGTGTCTCTGAATGGAGGCCTACAGCAACCATTTTGTGAAGCTGTAAAGGTGAAGCCTGGATTGCCTTACAGACCCCAAGATGTTAGAGATAACAGATACATGGGATACAGGCTTGGAGAGCTATTAACAGGGAGTGGAACCAGCCTAGAACAAGAAGTGTGTTGTAGTCAACAAAGCTAAAAGGAGTTGGAGATCTGAAGACTTTGATATGAGACATTGAAATACAGAGTTTAAAGTTTGTTCAGCTGGTTTTCCATCTTGCTTTTGTCCAGTATTTCCTCATTATGCTCCCCTTCCTACATTTTGGAATGGTAATGTTTATCCTCTGCCATTATATGTTGGAAGTATGTTATCTGTTTGCTTACAGGGAATTACAGTTAAGAGATTGCATGGATATCAGAAGAGACTTTGAACTTTGGATTTTAAACATTGGTGAGATTGTGGACTAGGGAGTAGAATGTGGTAGTTAGAAAGAAAATGGCCTCCAAAGTGTGTAGCACTATTAGGGGGTGTGGCATTGTTGAAGTAGTTATGATCTTGTTGGAATAAGAATGTCACTATGAAGGAGGGTTTTGAGGTCTCATATATGCTCCAGATATTGCCCAGTGTCGGAAACCATTTCCTGCTGCCTGTAAGATACAGGAGTCTCAGCTACTCCTCCAGTACCATGTCTGCTTTCATACCTTCATGTCCTACCATGATGATAATGGACTGAACCTCTAAACTGCAAGTAATCCACCCCTATTAAATATTTTCCTACTAAGAGTTGCTATGATGATGGTGTCATCTCTTCATGGCATAGAAACCCTATCTAAGAGAGTTATCATTGACTTAACTGCAAATATACACATATAAGAAAATACATGTCATATCTGTCTTTTGGCATCTGAGTTACCACATTCGGTATGATTTTTTTCTAGTTACTTTCATTTACCTGTGATTTCTTGTCATTCATGATTTCTTTTCTTTTAAAGCCTGAATTTTTCAAACAAGGAAAAGTAGGAAGAAGTTAACATAGGGACTCTTATCTGTAAGACCACACTGGGAGAGCTGGACTGGGAAGACCAATGTATTAGATAGATAGAGGAAGACATTATAAGAATGAAATCTGGTGCTAGGGAAATTCCCAGGAACCCACAAGGACGACCCAGATTAAACTACTAACAATAGGGATGAGGGTGCCTGAACTGGCCTACCCTGGTAATCACATTGGTGAATATCTTAACTGTCAGCATAGAGCCTTCATCCAGTAACTGATGGAAACAGAATTAAGAATCAGAATTCAAGGCCAAGCAACAGTCTAAGCTGTTGGAAGTCCAGACAAAGAGACTAAAGAAGGATTATATGAGTTATTGGGATCAAGATCACAATGGGGAAATCTACAGAGACAACTGATCCAAACTCAAAGGAACTCCTCAAGAACTTTAGACCAACAGCTGTGCAACCTACATGGGACTGGACTAGACCCTCTACATATAGGAGACAGTTGCGTAGCTGTGTCTGTTTAAGGGGCCCCTGGCAGTGTGATCAGAATCTATCCCTGGTGCATGAATTGGCTTTCTGGATCCCATTGCCTATGGCTGGACACATTGCTCACTCTTGAAGCAGGGGGGAGGGGCTTGGTCCTGCCTCAACTGAATATACCAGGCTTAGCTGTCCCACCATGGGAGAGCTTACCCTGTTGGAGGAGAGGATGAAGGAGGGAAGATAAGTGGAGTGGGGAGCAGTGTAGGGATGAGAGGGAGATCTATGGTTGTTATGTAAAATGAATTTTAAATTTTTTAAAAAATAAAGTATTTATGGTCCCATAATAAATAGTTTAATTAACTAATTCATTTAAATGAAATAATAAATAAACACGTAAATAAATAAATAAATAAATAAATAAATAAATAAATAAATGAATAAATAAATAAATAAATAAATAAATGAATTCTGGTGTTACGTTTTATATCAACTTAATACTCAAAAGGTTGTTTTTTTTTTTTTTTAATTAAGAAATAGGCTAAAGAACTAAATGGAGAATTCTCAACAGAGGAAGCTCAAATGGCTGAAAGACATTTAAGGAATTGCTCAACATCCCTAATTATCTGGGAAATGCAAATCCAAATGACTCTGAGATACCACCATACACCTGTCAGAATGGCTAATATCAAAAACACTGAAGACAGCTTATGCTGGAGAGGATGTGGAGCAAGGAGAACTCTGCTCCACAGCTGATGGGAATGCAAGCTTGTACAGCCACTTTGGAAATCAATATGGTACTTCCTTAGAAAATTGGTAATCCATCTCCCACAAGACCCAGTGGTAGCACTCTTAGGCATATACCCAAGGAATGCTCAATCATACCACAATGGAATTTGCTCAGCTATGTTCATATCAGCATTGTTTGTAATAGCCAGAACCTGGAAACAACCTACATGCCCTTCAACTGAAGAATGGATAAAGAAAATATGGTACATATACACAATGGAGTACTACTCAGCAGAGAAAAACAATGACATCATGAGGTTTGCAAGCAAATGGATGGATCTAGAAAAAATCACCCTGAGTGAGGTAACCCAGACTCAGAAAGACAAACATGGTATTTACTCACTCATAGGAGGATACTAGACGTAAAACAAAGATGACTAGACTGCTACACAACTCCAGGGAGGCTACCTAGAAAACAGGACCATAAGAAACACACAGGGATCACCCAATGACAGAGAAATGGATGAGATCTACATGAACATCCTGGACGAGAGTGGGAGTAAGGAAGGGCAAGGTTTGAGGGAAAGAGCTTAGGGGAGCAGGAGATCCCAGCTAGATCAAGAACAGAAAGGGAGAACAAGGAATAACAGACCATGATAAATGAAGACCATATGAGAACAGGAAGAAGCAAAGTGCTGGAGAGGTCCCCAGAAATCCACAATGATACATCCACTGTAGACTACTGGCAATGATGGAGAGAAAGCCCCAAATGACCTAGTCTGGTGATCGGCTGGCCAAACACCCTAACTGTTGTGCTAGAACTCTCATCCAATAACTGATGGAAGTAGATGCAGAGATTCTTGGCCAGGCCCCAGGTGGAGCTCCAGGAGTCCAACTGGTGAGAAAGAGGAGGGACTGTATGAGTGAAAATTGTTGAGATTAGATTAGAAAAAGCACAGGGACAAATAGCCAAACTAATGGAAACACATGAACTATGAACCAAAAGCTGAGGAGCCCCCAACTGGATCAGGCCCTCTGGGTAAGTGAGACAATTGAATAGCTTGAACTGTTTGGGAGGCACCCAGACAGTGGGACCTGAACCTGTCCTTAGTACATGAGCTGGCTGTTTGGAACCTGGGACTTACACAGGGATAGTTTGCTCAGCCTGGGGGAGGGGTCTGGACCTGCCTGTACTGAATCTATGAGGTTGAGCTGAATCCCCAGGTGAGTATTTGCCCTGGAGGAAATGGGAATGGGGGTTGGCTGGGGGGAAGGTGGGGGGAGAGGTTCATATCCTGACTTAATATAGTCTATCCCTTTGAATTTTTTTCTCAATCTTGGCCCCCAATTAGTTCTTTCGTTTTCCAATTCAGTTGCAATAAATCGTTTGGATGGTTTTTTTTTGTTTTTTTTTGTTTGTTTGTTTTTGTCTTTTGTCTTAGAAATGTATGAACTAAAGATTATTATTTGGAATTCTACATGTTTTTAGTTACAAAGTGTCACTTAGTAAGTAGTTAAATCAATGTGAAACTTTGGTCTTTGTGAGCTAGATTAGGAAAACAATGATAGATAACAACTGAATGGAGCAGTCACAGAAAGGCTGAATGATTCACCTTTAAAGTGTTATTCACCAAAGTATGCATTGAAGACAGAAGTTATTCCTTAATCTTATAGCAACTTACATATAGAAAACAGATGGTAGGATATGTAACCACAAATTAATGATTGTTGTAATTTTACATATCAGCCATGGATTCCCCTGTCCTCCCTCCTCGTGTCCCCCCAGTCTCACCCCAGCCTACCCCCATTCCCATCTCCCCCAGGGCAAGGACTCCCATGGGGATTCAGCTCAACCTCATAGATTCAGTACAGGCAGGTCCAGTCCCCTCCTCCCAAGCTGAGCAAAGTGTCTCTGCATAGGCTCCAGGTTCCAAACAGCCAGCTCATGCAGTAAGGACAGGTCTGGGTCCCACTGCCTGGATGCCTCCCAAACATTTCAAGCTAATCAACTGTCTCACTTATCCAGAGAGCCTGATCCTGTTGGGGGCTTCTCAGCTATTGGTTCATAGTTTATGTGTTTCCACTACTTTGGCTATTTGTCCATGTGCTTTTTCCAATTGTGGTCTCAACAATTCTTGCTCATACAATCTCTCCTCTTTCTTGCCAATTGGACTCCTGGAGCTCCACCTGGGGCCTGGCCATGGATGGCAGAAAATTAACATAGTAATATTTCTATTTATCTTATGTCAAATCTCTGAAGGAAATGTTACAGTGTTGGAGAAGGAAAGATAAAAGAGACAAAGTTAATAAACAAATCACTAAGATATGCTACCCTGATTATCTGATTTCTCATTTGTCTATAAATTTTTAAATGTTTATCCATGTAATCTATCCTACCTTTGTAAGAGAAAAATGAGCCAATGATGACAGAAAAGAGAGACAGAGAGAAAGACAGTAATGGAAACTCTCTCTGTGTCTATGGTTCTTAACATTGGGTAACCAGTGCATTACTCACATAAGATTTCTGCTGCTTTCTTCTCATAAACATGCTTGTATTACAGTGTACCACTGTGTGTTGTTCCATGAGTGCTATTTTTTTCACTATGTTAAAATTATAAGTTTATTTATTTGAATATTTGTCAGTATTTCCATCTGACCACAATTATTACTATGTGCTGAATAGCATTCTATACATATGTAAATAAGGAAAGGTAAAGGGTAGAGTTCCACTT
Organism: Onychomys torridus; assembly: GCF_903995425.1. Classification (NCBI taxonomy): domain Eukaryota; kingdom Metazoa; phylum Chordata; class Mammalia; order Rodentia; family Cricetidae; genus Onychomys; species Onychomys torridus. The sequence continues at coordinate 280,728 of NW_023411202.1, forward strand.
TTAAAAAAGAAGCAGGAATTTTGGAGACCACATTCTTGGTAATGAATATAAACAGATTTACCAAACATAGATAGGGAATACTACACTCATAGGACAAAATAAATTAATCTGAATAAGATTTTAGATAAGAAAATTGGTGAAGTAAAAATACTCTGTCTTCCTTCATTTCTTCAACAGTGGGTAATTTATTGTCCTTTCTATAATACAAAATGCCCACTGCAAGTAATTCTAAATGGAGAGGAAAGATAGAAGATTCTCCCAGCTGCTGGGGTCAATTTACTCAAGGAACAATTTCCTTTCATTCCACTTACCTGATTTTAAATTTCTTCTTAGTGAAACAGAAAATGAGTGGATTTTATATAAGTCTTCTGGTGTCTTAGTTAGGGTTTCTATTGCTATGAAAAGTCTCCATGACCATGGTAACTCTTATGAGGAAAGGATTTAATTGCAGTGGCTCACTGAAAACCATCTGTACAAACTCCAAACTCTGCTTCTCCATGTCTGATTTGAAAACCCTTTTCCGATCTGCAACTCCATTCAGCTTTGTTGACTACAACACACTTCTTTCTCTTGGGTTGGTTCCATTCCCAGTTATCAGTGTTCCTCACCAGTTATCCTATGACTCTAACATCTTGGGTTCTCCAAGGCAAGCCTGGTTTCAACTTCACAGCTTCACCTAATTGTCTCTCTTGGCCTCCACTCAGGGACACCCACTGACATATGCCTAGCCTCAGTATTTTTCTTATGTGTAGAGGAAAACTGCATAACCCCTTTCATCTATGCTTAACTTGAAAGCCAGAGCCACATGCCCAAACATGCCAAATTATGCTGCTTGCTGAGGATGGGGTATGACCCCTCATTCAATTACATCTTCACCAACTCTCCATTTTCCATAGTTTTCTTCACTGCCTAAGCTTGGCTGTCCTGAAACTTGCTCTGAAGACCAGTGCTGTGGCTATCGCTCTGTGTAAATAAAGTTCTGATTGGCCAGTGGCCAGGCAGGAAGTATAGGTGGAACAAGAGAGAAGAGAATTCTGGGAAGTAGAAGGTTGGAGGGAGACACCGCCTACTGCTGCCATGAAAAGCAACATGTAAAGACACTGGTAAGCCACAAGCCATGTGGCAAAGTATAGACTAACAGAAATGGGTTAATTTAAGATAGAAAAGGTAGATAGCAAGCACCCTGCCACAGCCACACAGTTTGTAAGCAATATAAGTTTTTGTGTGGTTTCTTGGTTGGGTCTGAGCAACTGTGGGACTGGTGGGTAAGAGAGATTTGTCCTGACTGGGCCAGGCAGGAAAACTCTAACTACAAATGGAGTCCAACATGTTGGCAGGAGTTTCCACCTGAAACCTGAGAAAAAAGATTCTAAGACGGAGCTAAAAACAGCTTCCTAATTGTCTCTCTCAAGTTAGCGGCAGCCTGCCGGTTTCAGCTACTATGGCGGGTTCCTGGCGTGTGCGTCTGACCTGCAGTGTGGTGGGAATGAGGAGTCTACAAGGGGCACTTTACTCTGCTACGTGGTAGATTTAGCCTTTGCTAGTTTAAAAAAAGAAAAAAAGTTTCTGGGCTATGCACTGCTTTGATAGAACTGCTTCTGATAGTTGATGGTACACATGGCTCTAGACCCAGAGCTGGCAGTAAACTGTACCACCACCATGTTGGGAAGCTGAGGTGGGCAGAGCCAGCAGCCACAGTGGCGTTTCAGTCTTACAAAGATAGATATTATACAGAGAATCTGGTTTGTCTTGTCTTTGGGATTTTTAACCACAGAAAAAGATTTGATCATAAAAGCTGTTGAGTTAAACAAATATGTAAATTTTAAAGGTTCCTTGACTTCAAAATTTGGATATAAGGATATGTTGCTTTGGAAAAGAGTCTCTGCTTTTGTTTCCACAGAAAGCCAGAGGCTGTGGATTTGTTCCAGATTAAGATACATCAGGTTTGATCAGCCAAGACCACCTGAAAGGTCTCTGATGACACCATGGCCCAGATGATCCAACATCCAGAATGCTTTCAAGGCAACTGGCTCAGAGGTTCACCCTAATGGACTACTCTATAATCCTACAATTTTCTTTGTATCCCCATAAGATACAGCACCCCCCTCCAGCAGAAAGTAGTAAGAGAAACTACGCCCACATTCCCAAAATTATCAAGCTGGCTTTGGAGATGGAATTGGCTCACTCCTTCTCTAAACCCAGACATATTGCTAAAAGTAATGGTTAAGAGATTCTTGTGTCCCAAATCAGAAGAGCCCTCTGGTGTGGGACAGAGAAAAACCAATATTTTTCTTTAAAGCAGGTTGATTATAAATGAGATCTCTTTCTAAAGAAGAAAGGGGGATATGATATAGATATAATAGGATGAAAGGGTAGATTAGGGAACTTACTTCTAAAGAGCAACAACTTGTTTAAAATGTTTTACATTGGTTTAGATTTTAGTCTATTGATACAAACTTAGTTAATTTTGTTATATTGTGTGTATATTTCTACTCTTGTTTAAGGTATTATGTTTATATAGCTCATTTAAAATTGTAATGGATAATTAAAAATAGATTAATAACTGGTCATCTATGATAATCATATTCATAGCCATGTTAGTTAAGTCTTCTAGGTATACACAGAGATATTTCAGATAGACAGGTACTCTTCAAACACTTCAAAGGTCTACAGAATATGGCATTTAAAATATTTTTAAAATTTAGACTTTCTGGACAGTGAGACATGTCTGCTCCTGGCAACATCAATTTACTTCAGAGAGGAGAATGGGCATTGAAGACACTTCATATCTTATCTTCACCTTGGCAAAAATAGCCATTTGGGCAAGAAACTGTTCTTGCCTGGAATGCTGGATCAACTGGACATGCAGGACCCATAGAAAGGTGACCACTAAACTTTGTTTGACAAAATCATCCTTCAGGTTCCTGCTTTGCAGAGGAAACTGCCAGACATTCTACAGGACACGGAGAGAAGTGACCAAGAGACTCTAGCCCTGTGGGCTGAAAACAGATGCCCCAACTTTACAAAGGAACATTAGGTGACTGTCCAGGCTGCCAGCTGTCTCTGTCTACTCTTGCAAGACTCCTGAAAAATGCTTACATCCTTCTCCCGGTTCTCAGGTAATATTATATCCTTCTTAGGTCTTTGATGTGGTTGAAGACTAGATAGTTATAATTTCCTCAGTTATGATACAAGATAAGTTAGATATAAAACCTTAGACTCACAAATATAAGATAGATAGGATATCTTCTTTAATATTGTGACTGTAATTCTTGCTAGATAATTGTTTTGTTATATGTAATTGTACTATGTAAAAGTTAAAACCTTCCTTTAAAAATAAAGAAAAGGGGAAGTGCTGTGGATATTGCTCTGTATAAATAAAGTTCTGATTGGCCAGTGGCCAGGCAGGAAGTATAGGTGGGACAAGAGAGAACAGAATTCTGGGAAGTAGAAGGTTGGAGGGAGACACTGCCTACCGCTGCCATGAAAAGCAACATGTAAAGACACTGGTAAGCCACAAGCCATGTGGCAAAGTATAGACTAACAGAAATGGGTTAATTTAAGATAGAAAAGGTAGATAACAAGCAGCCTGCCACAGCCATACAGTTTGTAAGCAATATAAGTTTTTGTTTGCTTTCTTGGTTGGGTCTGAGCGACTGTGGGACTGGCAGGTAAGAGAGATTTGTCCTGACTGGGCCAGGCAGGAAAACTCTAACTACAGACCAGGCTGACCTCAAACTCAGAAATCCCTCTGCCTTCCTGGTGCTAGGAAAAAAGGTGCAAAGTTCCTGACCTGTCTCTAAGCTTTTCTTTAGTTCCTTTTCACAAGGAGGAAAATTTAGCTGGGTAGGACCTTGCCCTGAGGCTACCACTACCTATATTCCATTTCTTTTTATTCTTTTTTCTATTTTAAGAAATTTTTTATTCATTTTACATGCCAACCATAAATACCCCTCTCTTCTCTCCTCCCTCTCCATTCCTCTCTTCCCCCCAACTCACGCCTATTCCATCTTCATAAAAGGTAAGACATCTCATGGGGAGTCAGCAAAGCCTGGTACATTCAATTGAGACAGGACCTAGCTGCTTCCCCTGCATCAAGGTTGTGCAGGTGTCCCACCACAGGTAATGGCACCAAAAAGTAAGCATCAGGGATAGATCTTGATCTTACTGCCAGAGGCCCCTTAAGCAGACCAAACTACGTAACTGTCTTGAGTATGCAGAGGACCTAGTCCAGTCCCATGCAGACTCCACAGCTGTTAGTCTAAGGTTCATGAGTTCTCACTAGATTCATTCAGTTGTCTCTGTAGGTATCCACATCATGACCCTTGCTCATAGAATCCCTCTTCCCTCTCTTTGACTGGACTCCTGGAGCTGGGCTTGATGCTTGACTGTACATTTCTACATCTGCTTCCATCAGTTACTGGAAGCAGTTATGATGACAGTTAGGGTATTTGCCAATCTGACTACAGGGGTAAGCCAGTGGAGTCATCTTCTCCACTATTGCTAGTAGTCTAAGATGGAATATATCTGAAAGGTATATTTTATTTCTTAATCCATTTACCTCCTTGAACACAGGATTTAGCTCCATTGCACTTCCACTTTTTCACCTCAAAATTAACAGCTTGTAATTTACCTTGCCCAGCTTGCTCCTTTTCATTATAAATCTTCATTAGAGTTACCACTAATAACCACACTATGTAGTCTATAGTAGGCTTTTTTGGAATTTCCTCTGCCAATAGAATTAACTCAAAACCCTTTCCTTTAGCCTCAGGCAGATTATTCGAACAAGGGCAAATGCAGACACTTTCTTTGCCAAAATATCATATGGCCAGTCTCTAAGACATACCAACATTCTTCTCCAAGACCTCTTGATCCCCAGAGTTCATCGAAGCACATTCAGTACTATCTTCCATGCTTCTACTTGTATGGCCCATTAAGCTGGACTGAAATCATTCAACTGCTTTACTAACTCAAACTTCCAAAGCGCATAAATTATTTTAAACAAAAACATGGTCAGGATTATCCTAGCAATACTCCAGTCCCAGGTAGCAACATTTTTCATAATAGGTTTTCTATTGCTGTGAAGAGACACTATAACCACAGCAACTCTTTAGGAAAACACTTACTTGTGGTGGCTCGCTTACAATGTCAGAGGTTCAGTCCATTATTATAATGGTGGGGAGCATGGTGGCATGCTGAAGAAGTAGCTGAAAGTCTTGTAGGCAATAGGAAGTCAACTGAGACACTGGGCAATGATCTGAGCATAGGAAACTTCAAAGCCCACCCTCACAATGACACACACTTCCTCTAACAAGGTTATAGCCACTCCAATAAAGCTGTACCTCCTAATAGTGCAACACCCCAGGAGATTATGCGGGCCAATTGTGTTTCACCTACCACATCTAGGAAATGTGATAATTGATAATTGTACCTCTCAGCCCTCAAAAATCTTCTTTTTACACCATACAGAGGATATCAGTTTTCCGTAGTTGTTCAAAAATGAAAAGAAGTGCCCAAGCCTAATCAGTGCATTGAGAATGAGATGGATATACACAATGCTCAGGGAAATTCATGGAAGTGGAGGGAAAATAATTTAAGAGTCAGAGGATCAGGACTCTGCTGCAAGATTTCATGACTTCTAAATATAACAGGAAAGGTGTACCCACTAAATCTCAATGATACAGTTTCCTAAATAAGCCCTCTACTCTGACTCTACCATTATACATGTCAAGATGGATAGGATAATTTCATAAGGCCTAATTCATATATGAAGTGCTATGGGAAATCAATGACTTCTAAGATGGGGTAAATGAGTTTGCACCAGGGCTAAGGACCAGGTGATTAGCCATAAACACAAGAATGTATTGTTCTATATAATATATTATATTACCTTATATTATATTATATACATACATTATTTTATACTTTAAAAATAAAATTTTAAATGCCAATTATAAAATCAACATGTTAAACATTCACAACTTAATGAATTTATATATATTTCATGAAATTAAAAAGGAAACTTGTTGGAAATAAGAGTTTCAATAGAAAAAGTTATAAAGATTAGAGTGAGTAATGGTGATGTAAGTGACTAAAATGTATTATGTGCATGCACGAAACTGTCAAAGAATAAAAACTATGAAATGGCTCATCAGATAAGGTTATTGATGTTCAACCTTAATGTGAGTGTGATCCCTAGAACACAGATAAAAGTGGATGTAGAAAACTAAATTTACAAAATTCTCCTCTAAACTTTATATATGTTCATAGTATGAACACACACACACACACACACAGAGTATAAAAATTAATTCTTCCCTGTGTGAAATTCATTGGTGGATGGCAAACACACAGGAGCTCTAACACTGAAGAGAGCAGAATCTCTATTACAAATAAACCTGCTATGAACATAGCTGAGCAAATGCCATTGTGGTGTGATGAAGCATCATTTACGTATATGCCCAAGAGTGGTATAACCAGATCTAGTGGTAAACTGATTTCCAGTTTTCTGAAAAACTGCCACACTAACTTCCAAAGTGACTGTACAAATTTTCATGCCCACCAGAAATGGAGGAGTATTTCCCTTGCTCCACATCCTATCCACTGTGAGATGTTGCCTGTCTTTTGATCTTAGTCATTCTGATAGGTATAAGATGGAATGTCAGAGTCATTTTGATTTGCATTTCCCTAATCGCTAAGGATGTTGAACATCTTCTTAAGTGTTTCTTAGCTATTTGAGATTCTTCTGTAGAGAATTATCTGCTTAGATTTGAACCCCATTTTTAGTTGGTTTATTTAGTTTGTTTATCTAGTTTCCTAAATTCTTTATGTATTTTAGAAATCAGAGCTCTGTTACATATAGAGTTGGGGAAGAGATTTCCCCATTCTGTAGGCTGCTGTTTTATTCTATTAGTGGTGATCTTTGCCTTATAGAAACTTTTTAATTTCATGAGGTCCCATTTGTTAATTGTCCATGTTAGTGCCTGTGCTATTGATGTTCTGTTCAGCATGGTGTCCCTTTGCAAATGTGTTCCTAAACAGCAATGGGAAGGGAGGAGTGGATTGCTGTGTAGAAAGAGAGTGGGATGGGTAGGAGCGATGGCAGGCGAAGAGGGATGGGAAACTGCAGCCTGGGTGTAAAATAAATACATTTATTTTGTTTTAAAAGAAGAAAATAGACTCTCCCTCTCCCAGCCTAATACTTTAGTCATTAAGAGTCTATGCCTCTTAAAATCCTTCCACTCAGCCTGAGAGTGGTGATGCATGAATTTAATTCCAGCCCTTAGGAGGCAGAGGCAAGCAGATCTCTGTGAGTTCGAGGCCAGCCTGGGCTAAAGAGTGAATTCCAGGAAAAGGCGCAAAGCTACACAGAGAAACCCTGTCTTGGAAAAAAATCCTTCCACTCAGGCTTTTGTAATGAACCCTGAAACTTGGGGGGATAAGTATGCTAAAGATATCTCTTTTAGGTTGTAACATTCAGTAATTTATTCATCTCTACACGTTAACCTCTTGTGGGCATCTTGGTTAAGCACTTTGAGTATCAAAAGAACCTTCTCTGATGAGGACTGACAGATACACTAATCTGTGGGTATAAAAATGAGACACTGGAGCTTGTCTAACACTGTTCCCATTTAGTGGGGTAATAACAGTATACTTCCCTCTGGAGTCTATGATCTATCTATTAACATGCATGGGCAACAAATGATACTGGTAAAACTGAATGCTCACATGTCCCACAAAGAAGAAGGATAATGAATATTCATCTATCAGGTTGTATAAAATTAATTCCAGATGGATCACAGATTTAAAAGTAGAACCTGAAACACTGAAATGTCTAGCAGAAAACATAGTTATTGCCACATATTATATAGTTGGGGGAAAGAATTTTCTGAATAGGATTCCATTTGGCAAGTATCAAGTCCAATAATCGACATGTGGGATTTCATAAAACTAAAAAGCTTCTGCACAGTTAAAGGAACAATCAGCCAGATGAAGCACAGGATCACAGAACAGAAAAGGATTAAAGCCAGCTATTTATATGATACACAATTAATATCCAGAGTATATAAACCATACAGAAATATAAGGAATAAAAGAAAAAACTCACACACCAAAGAACAATTCCAAAAATGGGGCTGAGGCCTAAACAACACAGAGAGTTCTCAAGAGAAGAAAACAAGGGGTAAAAATTATCTGGAAAATGTTCACTGTCACTATAAGTAGAGAAATGAAAACCAAAGCATCTCTGAGACTTCTTATCCAGTCACTATGGCCAGAATCACCAAATATGGGACCACAAATACTGTAAAGGGCTGGAGAAAAGTGAACTCATATTGGTGTACAGTGAAACTGGGAGCTCATGTTGCCACTACAGAAATCAGAGTGGAGAATTCAAAAAATCTAGCAATAAATCTACCTGATGACCTGGGATCCAGATATAATATTTGTTTGTGTATGCCCAAATCATTCAGCATACTACTTTACAGAAAAATGCTCACACATTTTTGTTATTGTTTTGCTTGCAATACCCAGGATTGGGAATGAAATAAACATATTTCAACTAATGAATGCAAGATGAAAATATGGATTGTATTCATTATAAAGTAATATTCAGTTCTATAAAGCAAAATTGCATACCTCTCATGTAAACAGATGGAACTATAAATTATTATATTGAGTGATATATCTCAGACCAGACAGACAAATGTCACATGTTCTGATTTATTGGAGGCTCCTAACTTCAAATCTTCAAATGCCAATGCATTATCCACATAGAACTGCAGGAACCATGAAAGTAAAATGGAGACATTGCTGTGGATGGGGTGTGGAGAAAGAAGAATAGTGGCGTCTGAGCGATATGAGTGGGGAAATGGGAGAGGAGATCCATAATTAGGATGTGGAAGGGAGACAAACAAGAAAAAGAAGCTAAGAGGCTAAAAGAAAAGGAAGGGTGTCTAGAAAAATGTGAGGAAACTCACTATTAACTGGATTCCAAATTACAAATAACTATACTACCTGTATTTATATGTAGTGATATGCAAAAATAGTTTAAATGAAATTTTGTTATTTGCTCTGGCGATGTTTCCTCCCATAGCCAAATATCACCTACTAAAAATTCCAACAGTCAAGAGGAGACCTATTTTGAATTGGTGGTCAAGGTTGCACAGTTGACTCACAAAAGAAAACTGCCCAGAGCTAGCAAAGTCATGAAGTCTGAGGAGAACCCACAAATACCCCTCCAATAGGCCTGCATAATTTCTTACTACATTGTATATATTTGTCTCTCTACCTTTTGATAAATGTAGTCCTTATCCTCTTTAGGGAAAATTTTCTTTGCAAAAGACAGTGATAGTTACAGAAATTCACAACCAGGCAATGACTGGTTGCAGGCCCTGTGTCAATGGCTAGACCAACATAACAAGTCTGATACATAAGACTCAGGGAAACTGGGAGAGAAGAGGCTGGAATAGAGCAAGTTCAACAATGTCTGTCCACCAATGATACAAAATTCAAAAATACATTAGCTGTTACACCAATGAATCTGAATGGTCTCAGTTTGTCTTCAGTACATGTATGAATCTGACAGTAATAGGTGCTAATGCCAGTAAAGAAATAAACTTGCCAGTAAGGACAAGTGGGCAAAGTACAATGGCTTCCTTATTCCATGTCATTTAGATAAGCTGCCACCAAAAATTGTCACCCATTCTTAAGGTGGACACCCCATCTCAAAAGATTTAGATTTAAGTTGGGTCTTCTCACTTCAAATAACTCAATCAAGGAAAAAAAAAAGCCTTCACAAGTGTGTCCCACCATTAGGTTTTAGTTAATTCCAGACATAGTCAAGTTTACAATGCATAATAGGCAATGCTTATTAAAGTATTTCCTAAATACTAGTTGCACTGCTAAACAGCTTATAGAAAGACAATATTACTCTAATTCTAAAACCAGGTATCCTTAAAAAAAAAGACAAATCTGCAGGCTAAGATTTCTGACCTCACTAGAAGCAAAAAAATTCTCAATACATAATTTCAAAGTAAATAAAGAGGTTCAATAAACAAATTATGTTGGAAATGGAATGATAGGACTGAAGGATAGAGTGTTGTACACTATTTAAGCAGACCTAGGTTCAGGTTCCAGCACTTGCCTTGAAATTAACAAAAACATATAAATCAAAGACCTCAATGTCTTACCTGAAATGCTAAAGCTGTTAGTGGAAAATATATTCAGTACTCAAAAGGACATCACTGTTGGTATAAACTTTTAAAATAGAACTCCATTAACTCAGAAATAAAGACCAGCTATTAACAAATGGCACCACTTAAAATGTTTCAGGACAGCAAAGACACAAGGGACTGATTGAAGGGAAAGCACAAAAAGTAGAGGAAACCTTTGCCAACAAAACATTGCATCTGATAGAGAATTGCATACAGGAAAATACTGTGTTGCAAGAAATGATTTCTGACTACACTTTTAAAAATTATCCTGTGTAATGTCATTTTCAGAGCCACCATAACTCTGCATAGCCCTGTCTCTCCTGGACCTCACTATATAGATCAGCTTGGCCTGGAACTCATGGAGTGAATTCTGCCATTGCCTCTTGACAGATAGGACTAAGACCTATCTTTATGGACAGCAAGATGGTCCAGTGTGTAAACTGCTTCTTATAGAAAATTGACCACCTCAGTTTGATTCCAGGACTCATGTAGCTTTTGAAAGAAAAACTACTTCCACTAGATTACCTCTGTCATCCATATTCACATTGTGACATGTGCTTACCCACACTTGTACTGACCTACATCATGCACATACTTAATCATAAATAGTTTTTTCTCTGAAAGTGCAAATATGTGTTTTTTCCAAACTTTTGAAAAGTACATACTTTGCTGGATAGACTCAGGTCATCATGACCAAACCTAAAGTCATCATGGTTAGGAAATCTGTATTTTAAAGAAAAGCCACCATGATTTGGCTATAGGCAATAGCCTAACTATGGCAAGTTTGTACCTGAACAGGGTGCTACTGCTGTGACAGACAAGACTGTGTTGTTTGGGGGAGTTGTAGAAGGACTTTAGAACTTTGTCTATAAAAGACATTGTTATGAAGAGCTCAATGAACTGTTCTGTTGGAAATTAAGGAGATGAGAATATTGAGAGTACTGAATACAATGACGTCCTGGCTTGTGAAGTTTCGGATGGAATCAAAGATGCTACCTGGCCATTTGCATTAAGATTTAGTAGTTCTAGGCCATGCAGCAGTGACCCAAAACTACACAGTGAAACCCAAACCCTGTCTTGGAAATAAAAAAGAATCAGCTGTGGTTAACAAAACATCCAAACTACTAAAGTGAACACTTTGCTTTGCTCGATTATTGGATGCTGGCCACCTAGGGCTAAACAAATAAGCAGTTTTAATGAATGAGTGACCTGCAGCACCATGGAGGTGCAGACTTCCGAGAAGTGTTTTCTCCTGATCAGCAGACAGAATTGTGCTCTAGAAATAGACAAGTTTGAACCTCCTGTTGGCTATTGATTTTTACTAATTTAAGAGTCACCCAAGTGACACTGGTTTAAAGGCCTGGGGGAGCCATGGAGAGCAGCTGAAGCTTGCCACTGTATGGCATTGGTGGAGGCCTTGAAGAAAGCCCAGTGTTATAGCAATGAACATGTGTTACCAGGCCAGTCATCATTGTAGCTTAAAAAGTTCATGGCTGTGCTAGATAGAGTGATGATTGCTTTCCTCCTCTGGTTGCACACATGGCATTTTTTAGGACTGTGAAGGTCAGCTGGTAAGGATAAAGTTTGTTAGATACCAAGTTGTTTCTCCATGATCTCTGGCTCAAATATGTGGTATGTTAAGCACTACGGTATATAATCAATATTAAAGGATATTCTTAAACAATCATAAAGCCATCTGAGGTTCTTTGGAATTTCATTAGCTGACAACACCAAAAAAGTTCACCATTCCTTGAACAGGCTCTGTTTGCCCTACTATGGTATCTAAATGGGGTTTGGGAACCCATTATGTTAAAACCATATTGAAACTCTTGTCTTTTTTTAATTCGATATTTTTTTAACAATTATTTTTTTTTTTTTAGTTTTCAGTACAGCCCTATTGCAATTTCCCATTTGTCCTCACCTCCCAGGTTCCCCTCAATTTGCCCATATCCACTCTACATCTGGTTTGCTTCAGAAAAGACCAGGCCTCACAGGTACATCAAGAGAATGCAGCATTACAAGATACGATAATACTAGGCCCAAACCATCTTATCAAGGTTTTGTGAGGACACTCAGTAGGACTAACATAGCGATTTGTGTGTGTGTGTGTGTGTGTGTGTGTGGTGGGTGGGTGGGTGGGTGGGTGGGTGGGTGTGTGTATACACATGGAAGCTCCGCAATGTAGTTTTTTTAAGATTTCTTTCAAAAGGTCCTTATCATTTTACCTTATTATTTACCCCCTGACACACATTTCCTCTTGTATCATATCCCCATCCTCCTCTACATGTAATAATTTCTTATCCATGAGTCATCTTTCACTACTGTGATCCTGATGTTCCTTCTCCCCTCCCTTGGAATTATCCATGGTCCTTATTTTAAAGCTATCTTTATAGTACAGACTTTGAAGGACTCATCTTTATTAATCCTTATTCTGATTTCATTGGATGTAGCTTTACCATGCTTTCTTCAGAAAACTTTGTTCTCAAATACAATGAAATTAAACTATCTTTATTAGTTCCTTTGTTATAGCTGACATTTATAGGGCAAAAACCTTTATATGTCATTAAACTTTCAAAAATCTCATGATACTTTAAGTTAGCTCTCTCTGCTTCCTCTCTGTGGTTTGAGATATAACTTGCTCATCTAGGCACCTGCCGTTCCCACTCATGAAATGGAAAATGTAGAAATTGTGTTTTTATTCTATTATTTTAATTTTATTTACTATTTATTTACTCTTGTTGTTCTTGAGACAGGGTCTCAATATGTAATCCTAGATGGCTAGAGTGTGCAATGTAGACCTGGCTAGAGTTAAACTCAAAATGAACTATCGGACTCCACCTCTAAACTGTTGGAATTAAATGCCACCATGCCTGGAATTTGATACTAAAATTTTAATTGTTAAAGTAATTCATGATAAAAGTAAAAAGCACACTTAAAATGAGGGAAAAATTCTGGGCCCATTGGAGCACAGATGTAGTTCTATCATTAAAGAGATAGAAACCAAATGAATACTACCAGTTTGAGGACATCCTAGGTTACAGAATAAGACAATTTATGTCTGTTTGGAGTAGCCAACATCACTGATGAAAAATATAAATTTCCTTTCAAAGTCACATTTTTAATTTTACAAATCTTTCTCTTCCATGATTTCATAGTGCACAGTTCAGATTTTCCAATTTCAAAGGTCATTCAATATTTCTTTATAAATTTCCTTTTCCTATGTAGTCTTTGATCATGTACTATTAGGTCAATATTAATAAATTACATTTATTTTTAAAAATGGAATGTATGCATATTTAAAATTCAGGGGTTCATCTAGATTTTTTGTTTGTTTGAATTTTCAGTAGGGATCTAACTTACAATGGCATACGAGTGAATAGGATTGCAGAAGAGATGATTCACCTGTTTAAAGCAACTGCTGTACTGCAAGAGGGATGGAATCCAGTTCCCAGCCCAATGTCAGGAATCTCATATCTCTATATAACTCTACTTATGGGAGCATTCAGATCAACTGCACTGCATTAAAACCTTTATATGTATGTTTACTTACACACACACACACACACACACACACACACACATACACTGAGAGAGAGAAACACGCAGCGAGAGAAAGAGAGAGAGAGAGAGAGAGAGAGAGAGAGAGAGAGAGAACACAAACATAATTAAAAATAGGAAAATCCTGTAAATGCTGATGGCACATACCTTTACTTTCAGCCCTCGAGAGGCAGAAGCTGGTTATCTCTTTGAGTTTAACTCAAGTTTGGTCCACAAACTGCATTGCCGGACCAGCAAGCTCTAACCAGTGATACTGTCTCAAAAATAAATAATTAACAAAAAATGAACATCATAGCAGGGTTTTTTTTTTAAAGTGAGTCAAGAAATTTCATCATTGAATGGTAATCCAAGGCTTTTATGAAAACAACAATCATTATGTCCATGGTAAAGATTTCATTATAACTAAACACATTTGAAATTTTAAAAATAAGAAAAGAAGTTCAACCTCATTAATGCAAAATGTTTTAAATATAGCATCTTTTAATTGTTAGTGATATAATGCTAGTACTTCAAGTGTCTAGCATTTTGTATCTTCTCTAGTTTGGGTTACATTTTTCCTAAGCAGTCTTTCCTAAGCAAATCTAAAGTGGGATATAAATTAAGATTATGTAGTCCATATTGCCCACAAAAAACATCTTGTATTTGATCATGATCAATTTATACAGGTAGTTATGAAAACCCTCCTTTTCCATACTAGGAAAAGGCAAGCTTAAAACTCATGGATGCCTGCCTTTTGTCATTAGGTTCAGAAAAGATTATTGAGACCCTGCAGCCTGGCAAACATGCATGCATACATGATTGCATGGAGCTGCTGGTTCACAGCACAGGTTGGGGGTTGGGAGTGTGATGAGTCAAGTCAGTGCAGAAGCAGGTCCTGCTCAGAGCAGAGGGAGCCAAAGATGCCTGTCACATCCACCTGAGGAATGGTCAGGAGGACAATGCAGCAACCAAGGTCAGCTCCCTCTGGGCCCTGTTGTGTATTTCATAGATAGACATCATCTTTTCACATTAGATATTACAAATCTGTATGGATTAAAACATTGTTATACAAGATCTGCAGTCTTTGGCTCTGAGGAATCAGATCAGAAAGCTGTCAGATCAAGACATTCCTTCCTTTGTTCTTCCCTGTATTGTCTTGGCCACACAGTGCCCCTCCCATTCATTGTTCCTTCAATCTCTCCTATCACTTTATCTTGGTACTCTTCCAGGGTGAACATTAACACTTCAAAGCCCAGGCAGTATTGTGGATTGTTGGTGAGTGGGAGTACGGATTATTGACCAAAGAGAAATGAGTATTTGTTCTGGTATAGGGAGGTTGCACAAAGTCAGCTTTCTGAAGAGGATTTAAATTTGGTGCCATGCAATGAAGTTTGTGATAGGATGAAAGTATTTAAGAGTTAATATATACCTTAGCAGCAGAGTGGCGACACCACAAACCATGATGGTTTGCACCTGCAAGTTTTAGAAGGATCAAGTAAGTAGGATTTCTGATGCTAGGATAGTTATAATAAAGGAATGGGATTTTCAAAACAAGTGACTATGGAGTAGTGTACAGAGTGAATTGAGGTGTGTGTGTGTGTGTGTGTGTGTGTGTGTGTGTGTGTGTGTGTGTGTATGTGTCTGTCTGTCTGTCTCTCTGTCTGTGTGTGTGTGTGTTACACTTGAAGATCACAAGTGAGGAGTGGGCATATCAGCAGAATGGCCAGTGTGTGGAAAGGCAAAGTTTCTTTTGCATAAACAGCTACAATCTAAAGAGTTACAAAATAATACTTTTCTATGATCTTGTCAGGTGATCTACTTTAAACATTGTGAACATGCTTTGGTGCTACGTATTTCTTACTTATTAGTATATATTTTTGAAATGTTGTCCTTATAAGATACGAGACTGATGGTTTGTGAAATACATAGTTTTGATATGTCATCTGTTTTATGTTAATAAGATATACAAATAGTATGCAAAATTTGACTCTAGGCACCCTCTGACAGAGAATCCACAGGAGTGTGTCCTTTTTCTGTTTGTTTGTTGAAGGTTTGGGATATTTTTTGTAATTATACTTTGTTTTTCATTTCAAAATAGTGTTGGTATTTAAATTTTTTGTTTTATTGATAATTGATCCTTTTCTAATCTAATATATCATGATTACATTTTTCCTTCCTGTCACCCCTCCCAGTTCTTTCCCACCTCTCCATGTCTGGGTCCATGTTCATGCTGTAATTGGAGTCTGTGTGGATATCCATGGCCCAAATGACCACAGGGGATCATAGGATTTATGGGTGTTGAAATCTGAGAGCTGTGCTGAGACAGCCCCACTCTTCACTGGCCCTGAGATGGCAGGCTCTGCACCTGATTAGGCTCAGCAGCAGATGATCTGGCTCCACCCCTCATAGGACAGCCTGACCCAACACTCAGGAGATATGTTATCACTCCTCACCATGGGCATGTGAGACCCAGCTCCACCATTCACTTGAGGGGGGCAGTCCCAGTGGCAGCTTAAATACCACCCAGACCTTGAGTTGTCTCCCCCTAACCCCATTCACATCCCAGGCTTTGGGTTGGCGTACTGTAACATCTACCTCATCTATGACCTGATGGAGCATGTGAAGGGACCGGTCCTGCCAAATGATAGCGTCAAAGTCTCAATGACACTGTGCAAGAGCATATCCAAGAGGAGTTTTGGCCCAGTGATGATTGTGTGCCAGAGGCCAGAAGACTTGAACCAGACCAATGACTTATTGCAATGAAAAAAGGTATATTGTATGACACACCACAGCTCCCAGTGTCACTCAGATGAATGAAGAAGTTTTGGAGAAACAGGAAAGATGGAGGAGGAGGTGGGTTTTTTTTTTAGATAGTATGATTTTTAATGAATTATGGGGGATATTTTGGGGAACATGCTGCAAGGATGAGGCACAGATATGTAGGGACTGGAAAGTGTGTGGGATTTGGGTGCATGCTGTGAAATTCCCAAACCATCAAGAATTTTGTTATATTTTAAAAAAGAAAAAAATCATTATCATTTCGCTTCACATAGTCTTAATAGAATTTTCTAGCATTATGAAGGCTAGCCACTGAGGACAGTTTCCTGCTAAATTCAAGGCTGATTTTCCCATGTCCAGCAAATAAACTGTGTTATGTATCTAAGAACATGGACTTACCATGACATTTTGAACGGAAACCAACAACATTTGCAATAATCGGTATAGTTTTAGATGATTACAGAACTTCTCAACCAATAACTCCTGGGAAAGTAGCACTTGTCTCTCACTAAGATTTTCTTTTAATAACTCATGTGTTCTGGGACTAGCATTTTCACTAATGGTAGGTATTTCCATTTAAACCACATTATAAATATATATATATATATATATATATGTATATATATTAGTGTTTTCTAAGGATTCTTCAGACATTCTTGGTTTTACTGAACAGTCACCTAGCTTGCAGCGAATCACATTACCCCCATTCCTGTTTAAACATTTAGCGTCCAGTATTGCTTTTATGTTCTTTTATATCACATATGCTCTAATATTCTCACTATTGTTTGAACTAGTATATAAGCAAGTAAATAATTTCTCATGTGTCCTCTTTATGGACACTTCATTTCAATTGAACACTGCTGTGGTCTCTTATTTTCAATACACAATCACACCACTATACACACAACAACTCTGCCTCAGAAATTACCTTTCTAATTAATATCCCTCGTATTATAATACTACTCCTCTGGAAATGCACCCCTCTATGACTATGGCCAGTGTAGAGTTTCCTATTTTTCATTTGGGTTCCATATAAGCACACATAACAAAAGTCATTAAGTAGGACCCTGTTGTGAGGTAAACCTTGGAGGATTTGTCTTTTGAGGGTTGCGTTCCATCACAAACTGTCTTTGTTTCTTTTCATTTCCATACTTTCACTTGCAAATTTCATATTATTTATTTTTTGCTACTGAACATTATTTCATTGTGTATGTACACCACGTATGGTTTTAAAATTAATGTATGAAAAGCAATGCTTGGTAGTGTGTGTATGTGTGCTGTAACATACACATGTACCAACAACACCCATGTCAAGTCAATGCAGAAACCTTCACAAATCTATTGTCCGCATCAACTGACTGTGTTACAAGGTTTTTGAATTTACACTACTCAGGCATCTTTCTTGAGAGAGAGGACAGAAAAGAGATCTTATCTTCATAAACAACTTACTCATATGTGTTGGAACCATATTGTGGTCATATCTGTGGATGATGAATTGTTATCTAGGCAGCATAGTTAGCAGTTGTATTTTCTCAATCATTTGTAATAACTTTGTGTTGTTTAACCTCAGTTACTCCCCAGTCACAATGGATGGTATAGGACACTGAAATCTCAAATCTTCAATACAATCAGGAAGAAGAGAGAATAAATGATAAACAGTAAACATTGAGAAGAAATAAGGCTGCATAAGACTTTCCATCTTAAATCACACCACCTGTGATACACTTCCTCTAGTAAGGCTACAACACCTACACCTCACCAAACAGATCCACCATGTGGGAACCAAGTATTCAAAGACCAGGACCTGAGGGAAATATTTCTTATACAAACTTTCTCAACTCCTCCCTATCCTGCCACAACTGCCAATCCAGATCAACCACTCTAACAGGCTCCAGGCAAAATATCATGGCCCTTGCCTTTCCATAGACCAAACCAACAGCTGAAAAGGCCTAGGACTGGGCAAATAATATCTGCCCTCAGCTTGACTTTTTACAGGAGATAAATGAACACTGAAAAATATATTGGAGATAATTGCCTACCCATCAAAAAACTTAAGTTTTAAAAATAGATTTTCAACAAATAATGTTCTCATGAGTGATCTGGGCTCAATATATACCTGACTGTTCTTCACCTCACGGAAATTTTCTTCTGTCTTCCCTATGTTGGGATTAAAACCATATGCCCCAACACTGAACCTCAAACTTTATCTTTATCATCTGCATTATTTAGCGTTTGTCTTCTATAAAATGCTGCTTAAGCTTAAAAGTCTCCCAGAAGCTTAGTAGTACAGAATTGGCTTTTTTATGACATTTTCCCAAGCATTTAATGTTCAGCACAAATCTCACATTTATCTGTGAGTGAACCCAGTGAGACATTTTGTCTGCTTGAGTCCGTCTGTGGTGCCATATTGGTTGAATTGTAACTTTATGAACTGAATTCCCATGCTAGTCTAAACACTGTGAACATGATCATATGTATAGACCATCCGTCCACTCAGTAATACCTTTTTTTCCTCCATTGCCTTATATTCCCTTGATAGTCATAGAAACATCTAATATCACTTTCCATATGCTCAGTTACTTCAGTAATACTTGCCCTTCTGTTGCATTCCGCTAATTGATACTCATGGGTACTTTGTATTGCTATACCTAAATGTATCTAATATTTCCTATAATGGAGCAATATATTTAGCACAAGTAGTGTAGCTTTAGTCTTAAAGAAGGATAATTAGTATGTTACTTGGTTTCCTAATTTCCACAGCATTAAGAATAACATTATCTAGTCCCGTGACATCTGGCATCAGGAAGCTAGGTTTAAGGAACTCTTTCATTCAATATTTATAAGTTCCCGACATTTTGGGGTGTTTTGGTCATGCAATCTTTTAGTCATATCACTTGAGTAACAGAGGCAGGTGATTCTCTGTGACTTAAATGACACCCTGGGCTGCATTGCAAGTTACATACTAGCGAGATCTACACAATGACTTCCTGTATCAAATCAGCAACAAAAAGAATATCAACTCACACAACAACATATCTTTATCAATTGAAGCAATTCGGTGCAGAAGGTTCACTAATTATCGTAGTTTCCTCTATTGGACTAACTTTGATGCCCCTGGGTTCATAAAGAGTCATGTATTTTCCTTTTTTTTTTTTTTGGTCTGTGTAGCTTTGTGCCTTTCCTGGAACTCACTTGGTAGCCCAGGCTGGCCTAGAATTCAAAGAGATCCACCTGGCTCTCCCTCCTGCATGCTGGGATTAAAGGCGTGTGCCACCATGCCCCGCCCATTTGTGTTTATTAATTGTTGAACATTAGTAAAATATTTTATCATATTTCTAACTCAATGTATCCCTCTTCCCTGTATGATTCATTGTATGGGTTGCAAGTCTTTTTCTCCATGAAAGTGATCTTTAGTAAAATTAAAATGTTATTCTCTTTTCCCTGTATACTTAAGCCTATTAATAATGACCCATTTTGGTCACACACACACACACACACACACACCTTTTTCCCAGGATAAAAAGAGACAAGCAGGTAGATCTCTCTGCATTTGAGGCCAGCCTAAACTACATAGCTAAACAGTGTCCCCACTCAGAAAAGACTACATAGTAAGAACCTGTTCAAAAACAGATAAGTCAACACCTCATCCCATCCTTCATTTTTAAATGCATTTGCCAAATCTCTCAATGAATGCATATTCACGTCTTTTTCCCACAGTAACTCATCTCTTGTGAAGCAAATTGATTCTTTTTTCTTTTTCTTTTCTTCTTTCTTTTCTTTTTTTCTTTTTTTGCTTTTCCGAGATAGGGTTTCTCTGTGTAACTTTGTGCCTTTTCTGAAACTCACTCTGTAGCCCAGGCAGGCCTCAAACTCACAGAGATCTGCCTGCCTTTGCCTCCTGAGTACTGGGATTAAAGGCGTGCACCACCCCTGCCTGGCAGAGCAAATTATTTTTTTGCAAACAACTCAGTATGGCTAGATATCTTACCGTCCAAGAAAAAGGCCACTCAGCAGCTTCCACAACTTTAATATAATTGTAAACAATGTTCACTACATTTATGGATGGTGATATACAGTTTAGTTCATTAATAATTTTTTAGGATATCTCCACCCTTATCAGGTGGACCCTATTCATTATGGAGGCGTGCCTTAGAATACAATATATAGGCAGATATCCACACTGGGATTCTCCCTAATGACATTCCATTCTCAGATGTCTTAAACATAATGGCATGCCATGACTCCCATGAGAAGGAATATACTACTGCCAATATAGCAAAAAGGCAAATCATCTCATGGCACTTGGGGGTAGGCAGCTATCAGAAATTGTCCCATGGACATGACATCATCAATTATACAATTACTGGTTGCATGCCTCTTTCCCCATATAGAGGCCATGGAACCACTTATCTTTGATATCAGTCGCTGTTTATGCTCCAATTTTGTTGCATGAATTGCTCTGTGGAATAGTTGATGGCTGAATTTTCCACACTACATTCTAAATGAGTGTTATTCTATACATTTTTTATTTATTTATATTGTTTCAAATATCAGGAATCTTTTTCTTTTCTACTGTGGAAAGAGGAGAAGAAACATGAAATTAGGTGGGTAGGAAGATGGAGAGGATCTAGGAGTTTTTGAGGAGGATAAGAATAATATCAAAATATATTGTATGACTAAAGAAAGTTCTGAACCAGGATGATACCAGTGGAAGTTCCAAACTGGATAGGCAGCTGTGGATACCTGGGAATAGGAGCACTGATCTCCCCAGGAAAAGTA
The DNA here is from genome assembly GCF_903995425.1 of Onychomys torridus. Classification (NCBI taxonomy): domain Eukaryota; kingdom Metazoa; phylum Chordata; class Mammalia; order Rodentia; family Cricetidae; genus Onychomys; species Onychomys torridus. Next base: position 302,036 of record NW_023411202.1, read on the forward strand.
CACCAATTCATTGTGCAATGCCAAATGATCAGCCATGAAAACATTCATACAAGTAACATTATACAGACTGATCAGATTATATGTATGAATAAATATGTGTATAAATATATGTATAAATAAACATACATGCAGTAACTTATGTAGGGGAAAAAGAGTTCATTAATTTGATGGAGAGTGGAGGGATATGTAGGATGATTTAGAGGAAAGGAATGAAAAAATGTATTTACTGCATAAACTAAAAATATTTAAAATATGTATTTTTTACAAAAAATAATTTTTTATAAAAAGAGTAATCAGTGTTTAAGGCCATGAAAGATGGGTCAGCTAGTAAAAGTTGTTGCTGCTAAGTTAGGCAACTTGATTTTAATTACTGGGATTCATGTAGTGGAAGGAGAGAAATGCTTGTGCATGCTAAGCAAGAACTCTTCCAGCTATACACTGGCATGCCACTGAGTATATTTATCACACTTAAGACAACAAAATATGCCCCACTCTGGATTAACCTTCAAACACAAAACATAATGGTTTTTCTATAGATTTTTGTCTGTTATTGCTTTGCTTTGGATTTTTTGGTCTTGCTGGTCTTTTGCATGTATTATTGTTTTTGATTTGTGTTTTTATGGGCTTTGTTGTTTTTGTGATTCTTATCCTTTTTAAAAAAATATTTGTGTAATTTTATTTAGTTTTTATTTTAAGAATAGAAAAAAAGAAAGAATATGAAGTTAGGTAGGAATATATTTGGGAGAAAATCTACTAAGACATTGGAAAGAGGAAATTCTGATCAGAATATATTTGTGAAAGATTATTTTCAATAGCAAATATATATGTGTGTGTGCATGTGCGCATGCGCGTGTGCCTGTGCATGTGCGCATGTGAGTGTGTGTGTGTGTGTGTGTGTGTGTACTATCTGACTTCCTTCTTGCCGGAATATAACAGGTGTTTCTATCCATCTGCTCTTATGATTCACAAGATCAATGGAAAAATCTTTAGATTTTTATTTTTATATCTCAGTCTTTTATCACCTTCTGAGAACATAGTCATGATGACACTCAGCACCAAATACAAACACAACTGAGTTGTCCCAGTAACCACCCACCATACTCTGAAAATGTGAATGTGTCCAATACATATCAGTCTTTGTAGCATGTTTCTTTCATTGAGGTGATATCAGTTCTCAAAAATATTTTGAAATGACCATTATAGTTTTTAAAATAATAAAAATAATCCTGGTCTACAAATGGGGATATTATAGCCTCTCCTTAAACATATTTCTCTTCTGAATGCCTGCATAGAAGATCTCCTAATTTACTTAGATGAACTCTTCATGTATTACAAGATTCAAATTTGTTCATTACCTTCATAAAAATATATTTTTTCAACCTATAAAAAATTAGTTTTTTAAATGAGCAGAGACTCATTTTTAATATTCCCAAAGAAATCCATTTGTCAGTACCTGCATTTTAAAGCAAAACTTCAAGCAACAAAACAATAAAATATTTAAGTATTAACAGAATCAAAACAAAAATAATTTACTGAGTTCAACTAATTATATTACTTGTTGCCATTAACAGTAATATATTAAGACAGAATTTATTATTTTGTGAATCTTTATAGTATACTCATAATTTTTCATACTTTAGAGCAACATTGATGCTCTTGAGAATTATTCATTTTATTCTGTGTGAATGAGTGTGTTGTTGTCATGTATCTATGTATGCCAGGTTAACGCCGAGTTCTTTCTTTTTTTCACTAATTTTATATTTACTCTTTTTTTCTTTCACATCATGCATCCCAATCCCACAAATCTCCTATCTCCTCATATCATCCATCTGCCATGCAACCTCTCCTCCAATAAATAAGACAAGAAATAATTTAAGATGAAAAAGAAAAAAGGGAGGAAGGGAAAATCCCACCATGAAAGGTGTAGTGTGACACAGAGAATGACACAGTAAACCCCTTTAGTCATACCTCTTTACATGCAATACTGCAATGTAAAGAATCATTGGTTTGGTTCAAGGCCCCTAGTCTCTGCTACTTTATCAACACTGGGCTGTCACTGGGACTCTTCCTGAGCATCCTGTTGCTACCCTGTGTCCTGGTGATCCTTAGCCCTGGGTTTGCAACACTATGCTGCTGTGGATATCGCTCTGTGTAAATAAAGTTCTGATTGGCCAGTGGCCAGGCAAGAAGTATAGGCGGGAAAAGAGAGAAGAGAGTTCTGGGAAGTAGAAGGTTGGAGAGAGACACTGTCAGCCGCCGCCATGAAAAGCAATATGTAAAGACGCTGGTAAGCCACAAGCCATGTGGCAAAGTATAGGCTAACATAAATGGGTTAATTTAAGATAGAAGAAACAGATAACAAGAAGCCTGCCATGGCCATACAGTTTCTAAACAATGTAAGTTTCTGTGTGCTTTCTTGGTTGGATCTGAGTGACTGTGGGACTGGTGGGTCTGAGACATTTGTTCTGACTGGGCCATGCAGGAAAACTCTAACTACACTATGCCATCACTCCCTGTTCTTCAGCAGATCACACATGGAAAGGATGTTGGAGTGGGCCAACACTTAACATTGGTTTTGGCCTTCGGTAGTTAATGGTTGGTCAGCCTGCCAGCTCTTCCTTGTCTTCACCATCAAGGTGAGTTCTCCAACATTGCTCTGGCTAGTTCACTACATACAGTGCTGAGAAAGTGGTGGGGTCACTTCTCCCACTTTCACATCCTCATGTTAGATTCTCCCACACCTACATCTTCAGCAACAACTCTACTGTGTTGCCCAGTTGAGATGTAGGGTCTTCTCTCTGGAGTGTTGCAGCTGATTGGGGGCAGAAACACCTCTCCTGCTCTTATAAACTTAGTACCAGCTATTCCACATGAGGCAGAAGATGGGGGTGGTTGTTTTGGGGGGTGTGAGGGTATGAGTGGTATCTCTCCCACATCCATGCCACAACGTGATAGATAAATAATAGGGACAGTTCTCCTATCTGCCTTATGCATTGAATGGGGGCATGGGATGGGGTGGGGAATGTCCTTTTCTGAACTGTGCTGCCAAAGGATAGAAGAAAAAGGGGGACAGTTGTTCTTTATTCACAAGTTAAGGGCTGGCTCACCCACACTTTTGATCAACTGGGTTGGCTCTATTTTCACACAGAGGTTGGTTGTTTGTTTGTTTGGGTGACTGTTTGTTTGTTTGTTTTTGTTTTTTTGAGATATGTTTTCCTTGTGTAATTTTGGTGCCTGTCCTGGCTCTCACTCTATAGACCAGGGTGGCCTCAAACTCACAGAACCCCACTTGGCTCGGCCTCCTAAGCACTGGGATAAAAGGCGTGCACCACCACCCCCAGCTGTCACACAGTTTTTAAGAGGCATCAGATCCTCTGAAACTGATGCACTGACAACCTGTACCTAAGTGCCAAAAATTATAGCTGAGACCTCTACAAGAGAAACAACTACTCTTAACTATCAAGCCCTCTCTCCATTCAGAACAACCTCTACACATTTGGTTCTTGCTGAAAATACACAAAATTTGGGACACATACATATTACAACCAAATGATACAAAAACAGACAGTAGAGTTCATACAAAAACTGAAACAATAATACATGATTTTGAATGCCCTGAACATCTTCTATTTAATAAATTCAAATAACTATACAAAATGGGAAGACTATAGTAAGTTTGGCTAAGAAGTGTTATGTGACACAGCAGGGTAATTTTGATTCACTAGGGTCTTTGCTTCTTCAACCAGCCATCTTTACTCCTCTAGTCCATACAAATTAGTTTTTAAAAATAACCCAGTGGCTGTTTCCCCTGTGTCCTCTATTCACAGTCCCTCCCCAAACTGGTGCCACTCCCCAATCCACTCTTCCTTCTTCTCTGCTCAGGAAAAGGCACGTTTCTCATCAATATCAACAAAGCATGGCATATCAAATTGCATATCAAATGACAGTAAGACTAAGCATCCCTCCATTTATTAAGGCTGGACTACGTGACCCAGTGTGAGGAATAGGGTTCTAAATGCCGATAAAACAGGCAGGCTCCCACTGGTAGGAATCCCACAAGAGGACCACACTACTCAACTGTAATGTATATGCAATGTGCCTAGTTCAGTCCCAGGCAGGCTCTCTGGATGTGGGCTCAGTCTCTGTGAGCTACTATAAGCTTAGGTTAGTTGATGCTGTGGGGTTTCTTGTGATGTTCTTGAGCCCTCTGGCTCCTACAATCCTTCCTCCCCTTTCTTTTGCAGGATTCCCCAAGCTCTGCCTAATGTTTGGCTCTGAGTCTGCATCTGTTTCTATCAGTTGCTGGATGAAGCTTCTCTGATGACAAACAGACTAGGCACCAATCTATGAGTATAGCAGAATATTGTTAGGCATGATTACACTGACATTTTTTTTCTTCCAGTCCTATTCGATTCTATCCTAGGTCTCTGAGTACTCCTGTCTATGGTTCTTGGTTCTTCTTGCAGTGTCAGGGGTGAGCTTACTCCCCTGGTATGGGTTTCGGGCCTGACCAGTCGTTGGTTGGCCACTCCCTCAACCTCTAGGCCAGCTTTACCATACATAATACATCCCATAGACAGAACAGACTGTAGGTTGAAGGTTATGTGGATGGGTTGGAGTTCCACTCCCTCTAAGTAAGACCGTTCCTGGTTACAGGAGATGTCCCTTTCAGACTACCTAACTGTTATTGCCAGAAGTTTGAAATGGATCATTTTTGTAGATTTCTGAGAGATTCGTTTGCCAGGTTTTTATATGAAGAGAAAATTTCTCCCCTTTCCAGGAACCCAATTGGGGAACCCAGATCTCCCTGAGAAAGGGAAACCAAAGAAATTTCCTGAGTGTACTGCTGGCAGGTGGGAATAGGAACATGAGCATTCAGGTTGGGACAAAGAATAGAGAGAGAGAACACTGAAACTCACTCCATCCCTGGGACATAGAATAATTGTGTAGTATATAAACGTAATGTGAGATAGAGAAGAAGGAAGTGTTACAATCATGCCTTGATAATTAGGGAAATTAATATTAATATAATATTGGTATTTCTTATTTAATGGTTTTAGCAACGGTTTGTATTCTCAAAAGACTCTTCTGTGGCCCAATCAGCCTCATATATACCAGCTTCCAAGAAAGCTTGCAAAGAACAATGGGTCACATTAGATTTCTTTTTTTTCTTTTTTTCTTTTTATTATTATTATTATGTGGTATAAATTTATACATCAGCCATGAGTTCCCCTGTCCTCCCCCATCCCGCCCCCACCTTCACCTTCCCACTAGCCCTTCCCCTCCATTCACATCTCCTCCAGGATGAAGACACACCTGGGGATTCATTTAAACCTGGTGGATTCAGCATAGGCAGGTCCTGTCCCCTCCTTCCAGGCTGAATATGTGTCCCTGTGTAAGCCCAAGGTTCTAAACAGCCAACTCATGCACTAAGGACAGGTTCTGGTCCCATAGCCTGTGTGCCTCCCAAACACATCAAGCTATTCAATTGTCTCACTTATCCAGAGGGCCTGATCTAGCTGGGGGCACCACAGCCGAAGGTTCATAATTCCTGTGCTTCCATTTGTTAGGCTATTTGACCCTGTGATTTTTGCAATTTTGGTTCAACAATTCATGCTCTTGCAATCCCTCCTCTTTCTCAACAGTTGGACACATGGAGCTCCACCTGGGGCCTTGCCGAGGATCTCTGCATTCACTTCCATCAGTTATTGGATGAGAGTTCCATGACGACTGTTAGGGTGTTTAGTCATCTGATCACCAGACTAGATCAGATCAGGCTTTCTCTAGATCATTGCCAGCAGTCTACACAGGATACATCACTGTGGATTTCTGGGGACCTCTGAAGCACTCTGCATATTCCTGTTCTCATGTGTTCTTCAATTATCATGGTATGTTATTCCTCGTTCTCCCTTTCTGTTCTTGATCCATCTGGGATATCCTGCTCCACTACACTTTCTTTCCCTCAAATCTTGCCCTTCATGACTCCCACTGTTGTCCAGGTTGTTCATGTAGATCTCATCCATTTCTCTGTCATTGGGTGATCCCTGTGTCTTTCTAGGGTCCTGTTTTCTAGGTAGCCTCCCTGGAGGTGTGTAGCAGTCTAGTCAACTTTGATTTACATCTAGTATCCTCCTATGAGTTAGTTCATACCATGTTTGTCTTGCTGAGTCTAGGTTACCTCACTCAGGATGATTTTTTCTGGATGCATCCATTTGCCTGCAAACCTCATGATGTCATTGTTTTTCTCTGCTGAGTAGTACTCCATTGTGTATGTGTACCATATTTTCTTTATCCCTTCTTCAGTTGAAGGGCATCTAGGTTGTTTCTAGGTTCTGGCTATTACAAACAATGCTGATATGAACATAGCTGAGCAAATGCCCTTGTGGTATGATTGAGCTTTCCTTGGGTATATGCCCAAGACTGCTACTGCTGTGTCTTGTGGGAGATGGATTCCCAATTTTCTAAGGAAGCCTCATACTGATTTCCAAAGTGGCTGTACAAGCTTGCATTC